>NC_048310.1:37627957-37652766 GCF_013100865.1 Trachemys scripta elegans | reverse complement strand
GCAAAAAGAAGAACAGGAGTACTTGTGGCACCTTAGAGACTAACAAATTTATTAGAGCATAAGCTTTCATGGGCTACAACCCACTTCTTTGGATGCATCCGAAGAAGTGGGTTGTAGCCCACGAAAGCTTATGCTCTAATAAATTTGTTAGTCTCTAAGGTGCCACAAGTACTCCTGTTCTTCTTTTTGCGGATACAGACTAACATGGCTGCTACTCTGAAACCTGTCCCTCAATCTGCTGGCAATGCCCCTACTTATACAGCCCCAAATGCTGTTAGCTTTCTTGGCAACAAGGGCACACTATCGACTCATATCCAGCTTCTCGTCCACTGTAACCCCTAGGTCCTTTTCTGCTCTGGAGAGCACTTTGAACTCCGATGCACTAGCCTGGTACACAGGAAAAGCCCCGGGAACTTTTTAATTTCATTTCCTGTTTGGTCAGTGTGGCGAACTCAGTAGCACAGGTGACCATGCAGTCCCCCCAGAATCATAGAGTGTAGAATGTTTCTACGCTCCCCCTATCATCCCCGTCCCTGAGGTTATCGCAGATTAAAAGGTGAAAAAAAAAACGCACTCGCGATGACATGTTTTCTGAGGCCATGCAGTCCTCCTGCACTGATTAATGTATGGAGGCATTCAGTGGCAGAGGCCAGGAAAGAATTAAGTGAGCACAAAGAGCGGAAGCAGACGGGAGGCTGAGGCTAATGGGGGAGCAAATGGACATGATGAAGCATCTGTTGGAGCTGCAGGAAAGCCAAGAAGAGCACAGACCCCAGTTGCATCCACTATATAACCGCTTTCCCTTCTTCCCATGTTCCATAGCCTCCTCACCCAGATGCCCAAGAACGCGGGGTGGGGTGGGGGGGAAAGGCTCCAGGCACCCAGCCACTCCACTCCAGAGGATGGCCCAAGCAACAGAAGGCTGTCATTCAAACAATTTGATTTTTAGTGTGGCTACAATAAGCAATGTGGCCTTCTCCTTCCCTCCTCCCCTACCCCATCCGGGCTACCATGTCCATTTTCTCTCTCTCTCTCTCTCTTTTTTTTTTTTTTTTTGACACACACAACTGTCACACCGAAGCCTGGCCAGTCATGAAACTGGTTTTCAAAGCCTCTCTGATGCGCAGCGTGCCCTGCTGTGCTCTTCTAATTGCCCTGGTGTCTGGCTGCTCAAAATCGGAGGCCAAGTGATTTGCCTCAACCTCCCACCCCGCCATAAATGTCTCCCCCTTACTCTCACAGATATTATGGAGCACACAGCAAGCAGCAATAACAATGGGAATGTTGGTTGCGCTGAGGTCTGACCAACAGTGCCAGCGAGCTTTTAAACACCCAAAGGCACAATCTACCACCATTCTGCACTTGCTCAGCCTATAGTTGAACTGCTCCTCACTACTGTCCAGGCTTCATGAATGGATCCCCTGAGCTCCTCACTGGGAGCAGGAGAGCAGAGTTGCAGGGGAAGTGATGGAGCCGTACACTATGCCCTGGAGGTTGCTAGGAACCAGGCAGGGAAGACGTTCCCAGAACCTCTGGCCAAGCTACATGTCCGATGAGATGGTTACCAGTCGTACTGCACCGTCTGCTGCCAGCAGCACCCAGGAGGACCAGTACGGATCCCCTGAGGTCATTGCTGGAGAGCAGGAGAGCAGAGTTGCAGTGGAAGCGGTGGAGGACGGCAGTTAGCAGTCCTACTGCACCGTCTGCTGCAAAGGCAAGCAGCTGCTGCTGTGTAGCAATACCAGCTGCTGCAGGTGCTTCTGTGTCGAATGCTTGGAGGTCCAGGTAGGGCAAGGTACCTCGGCCAAGGCAAAAGAGCAAGAGCCCTGGAGCTGTTACATGTGTCAACCACAGAAGTGCTATGGGTGTTACAGTGCCGACCAGACTGGAATGTACGTCTGCAAGCCTTCTTCATCAGTGACAAAGGACAAGAATATGATGCACATTTCCCAGAGTCACTACCCTTGATAACAGAATGTCAATGATTGCATTGGCTACTTGGATCACAGCAACCTCCAGAGTAGGCTTGCCCACAACAGCAGCGGTGAGCTGAGCGGGCTCCATGCTTGCTGTGGTACGGCATCTGCATAGGTAACACAGGAAAAAAGGCGCGAAACAATTGTCTGCCATTGCTTTCACGGAAGGAGGGGCAACTGACGACATGTACCCAAAACCACCTGCGACAATGTTTTTGCCCCATCAAGCATTGGGAGCTTAACCCAGAATTCCAATGGGCGGAGGAGACTGCGGGAACTGTGGGATAGCTACCCACAGTGTACCGCTCCGTAAGTCGATGCTAGCCACGGTAGTGAGGATGCACTCCGCCAACTTAATGCGCTTAGTGTGGACATAAGCAATCGACTGTATAAAATTGATTTCTAAAAATCGACTTCTATAAAATCTACCTAATTTCGTAGTGTAGACATACCCTGAGACAGGAGATGAGGAATGATTGAGAGCTTGATCAACGGCTGGACACCAAGTTGAAGGAGGTAATGGTACCAAGCTATGTCGACCAGGTAGGTACTGTGAAGATGACTGGTTTTGTCCTGTCTGATCTTGTTCAACACCCTTAGAATTATGGGGTTGGAGGAAAGGCAACAGACTCTTCCAGGGTAGAAGGGAGGCGCCTCCCAGGGAGTGGTGACCTAAGCATGCCTTTGAACAGAAGACTTCTGTAGAGGAGCGGACTCATCCCTGCAGCGCCTCCTGCTGGTGACTTCCGGGTATTAGCTCGATTTCCAGCCTGGAGCGCCCTCTGCAGGCCTGTGTCCCACTGCCAATTGGCCCCTGTGTCCCTCCCTGGACTCCGGTGCCCTGTTAGCTGGGGTGCTGCCCCCTGGCAGTAACCCCTTTCTCTCAGGGTCTCCCCTTCTTGGGGAACCCCCACCCACTATCCCCACCTCACCTCAGTATAAGGCTACTGCCAGTCATCGTCTAGCCCCACGCCCTGGGGCAGACTGCAGTATCAGCCTACTCATCACTGGCAAGGCTGGGTTTGGACCTGCTGCCTTGGCCTACCCCTGGCTTTTCCCTGCCACAGCCCTCTCCCTGGCTGTTTTAAGCCCTTCAGGGCAGGAGTGGGGTAACCACCCTGCTACTACTTCCTATTCTCGGAGGTGGTGAAAAGATCAATCTCTGGCCATCTCCAGCTCAGAAATATGCTGTGAAAATCCTGATAAAGTTTGTAGATGACACAAATATTGGGGGAGTGACATAATTGAAAGAGATTTTTATTTTGAGAGAGAGAGAGATCCTACTGTGAGCACCGCCATCCCACGGGTCCCTGCTCAGGCCCAGAGTGGTTCCATGCCCCCCAACCCCCACCTGAGTGCTGGCCTTGGCTGGGTACTAACACACTTCTCTTCTAATCCTGGCTCCTCTGCCAGGCTGTGCAGCTTGCTTTCCTCAGAGCAAACCCCCATGCAGCTCCCACTGGAGCCAGCGGTAAGGAGCACCAGCCCTTTCCCCTGGGCTCCATCCCCAGTGGCTGCTGGCTTATAGAGAGAACCAGCCCAGCAAATTAGACAAGCACACACAAGTGTGTGTCACTAAATATGAATCTCAAACACAGCAGGTCTGTAGCAGCCTGCGATAGATTTGCTATGTCTGCAATTCATATTTAGCAGCAGGGCATCTTCCCCACTGCCCCTGAGCCCATGCACAGACTGCGCAGTCAAGGTCATAAGAGCATAAGAACGGCCATACTGGGTCAGACCAAAGGTGCATCTAGCCCAGTATCCTGTCTTCCGACAGTGGCCAATGCCAGGCGCCCCAGAGGGAATGAACAGAACAGGGAAACCTCAACTGATCCATCCCATCGCCCATTCCCAGCTTCTGGCAAACAGAGGCTAGGCACACTATTCCTGTCCATCCTGGCTAACAGCCATTGATGGACCTATCCTCCATGAATTTAGCTAGTTCTTTTTTGAACTCCTTACAGTCTTGGCCTTCACAACATCCTCTGGCAAGGAGTTCCACAGGTTGACTGTGTGTTGTGTGAAGAAATAACTATCTTGAGTAGTTTTGTATCATCTGCAAATTTTGCCACCTCACTGTTTACTCCTTTTTCCAGATAATTTATGAATGTGTTGAACAGCACTGGTCCCAGTACAGACCCTTGGGGGGCACCACTATTTACCTCTCCCCGTTCTGAAAACTGACCATTTATTCTTACCCTTTGTTTCCTATCTTTTAACCAGTTACTGATCCATAAGAGGACCTTCCCTCTTATCCCCTGACAGCTTACTTTGTATAAGAGCCTTTGGTGAGGGATCTTATCAAGGCTTTCTGAACATGTCTGGCAGTACGTGAAGCAGTGGACGTTTCCTAAGGGGTTTGGAACGCTGGATTCAACCCACAAGCCATAGACTGTGGTGGCTGTAGAGTGCTCTAAAGTGTTGCATCTAACTGCCTCTTGTAGACTCTGCTGGTGAACTAGGGACCTTTACGAGCACGGCAGCAGGGACTGCACATGGCAGTAAGGGACCTTTTATAGCGCACCAGCAGGGTCTGTATGTGGCAGTTTGAGAACTGGGGACCTTTTAGAGCAGTGTTTCTCAAACTAGGGCTTGCAAGACTATTGTTGGGGGGGTGTCATGAGAGCAGTGGCTGCTGGCTGGGTACCCAGCTCTAAAGGCAGTGCCGCCAGCAGGGGCACCACAGAAGTAAGGTATGAAGAGGGGTCATCACAGCCTGAAATATTTTCATAGGGGGTCCCAGTAAAAAAAGTTTGAGAACCCCTGTTTTAGAGCATGCCAGCAGAGTCCACATGCAGCAGTTAGAGATCTATAGACCTTTTAGAGTGCACAAGCAGGGTCTCCATATGGCAGTTAGAGCACAGCACTTTAGAGAGTGTTATAGCTTACATCTCCAGTCACGGGCGGAGACTCCAGTACCTATGTAGATCCAAGGGCAGAATGAAGGGGTGGCCATAATGGGAGTGGAGGTGGGAGAGGTCCTGGCCTATCCCAGCCTATGAGAAGAGAGGGGAGGGTAGCTGGGAGCCTTTCCCCATTCCACTGGAGATGCTCTCACCCCCAGTGCTGTGAGGTGCTCAGCCGTGGGTAAGCATGGAGGAAGCTGGGATGCTGTAGCCAGGCAGGGGAGCGTAGGGCCTGAAGTTGCTGGAAGCTGAGGGCAGAGCTGAAGTGACGTCAGAACTCTGGTAGCAGGACAGCTGGACAATAGAGCACCTCGAAGGGAGCAGGAGCCGGGCACAGAGGGGGAGGCGGGGCTGTGCGGGGAGTCAGCCCCTGTTTCCCTGGGCCTCCCCCCTGCTCCCTTATTGCCCCATCTTCCTCCCAGCTCCTCTCCACTCTTCACCCCACTTGCCTCAATTCACCCACCCACCACTGTCCATCCCCCCTCTCTCTAGGCGCAGCTGCTCAGCTGGGGAAGGACAGAGGCATGGTCCCAGACTCAAGGGGATGAGGGAATGATCAGGCCTTTCAGAGCTGGAAGTAGCATCCCCCTGGCTGAGTGCCAGTCACCAGGGCCGTCCTTACCCATACGCAAAGTATGCAGCTGTGTAGGGCACCAGGAAATTTGGGGCACCACATTTCCTGGTGCATTGCACAGCTGCGTGCTGCTCCAGTCCCTGCTCCACCCCAGCCCTGCCCTCACTCCACCCCTTCCCCAAAGCCTCCGCCCTCCCCCGCCTCTTCCCTTCCCAGCCCCACCTCTTCCTGCCCCTGCTCCGCCCCACCCCCACTCCTCTGAGGATTGAAGCAGGGCTGGGCCTGCACTCACTGGTGGCAGGAAATGCAGTGGCCTAGCCCCAGCTGTGCCACCGGTGAGTGCAAGGGGGTGGTTCTCCCCTGCCCCCCAAGCCAGCCATGCCCCCCTGAGGAGGCCTGGGGCCAGCCTCCCCCCGCCCCACACAGAGGCCTGGGGCCGCATGCAGTCCCCCCCTGGTGGGGTGCTTAGGGCCCCAGAATAGCTAGGGACAGCCCTGCCAGTCATGAGCCCTGTGCAATCCCAGGAGAGCCTGGCCCATCCCTCACCCCCATGCTGATCCCTCCCAACCTTGCTCCCATCGCCATGAGCATAGCAGTGTCTTCGTGTGCTGGGCCCAGATCCAGCCCCCAAATTAACCTGTGTATTACTTTTGGGTTACTGAAAACAAGAGAAATGTAAAACAAACGAACAAAAATCTTTATTATGTTAACTAACTTAAGCTGTTTAAGGTTGCATCCTACAGACCAAAAGATATCACACCACACAAACACTAGAAGATACCGGTACACAGAGAAGGAACCCCCAAGCATCAAGAAAAGAAAAATGAAGAGCTTTATAAATGTAAGCAGAGTCAGAATGAGCTCTACCCTGACATCTGATGGTGAATTATGGCGAGTGTGGAAATGAACTCCAGGGGCTGATCTTGTTTGCATAGGCACACCCACTCGCCTGGCATGAAACAACAGCAACTCAAAGTGGTTACTTTGGCTGGTGTGGGATCCCCAGTTTCTCTGTTATTGGGGCAGGAAGAATAAAGTTTTGTTACCCTGATTCTGTGAATCAAGGCCAGTGGAACTGTTGTATGACAGAAGGACTGAGTGAGTCCTTCACCATTACCTAAGTAGCACTTGCTTGACAAGGGGCATGGGTTACAAAACCCAGTGAGAGGATGGGGACAGGTATTTGTACCTGATCATATGGGCCCCCTCTGAGGGTTTGAAACACCAATTGCACTACCTCCTCTCTCTACTGTTGAATGTCAGAGCTAACTTTGATTCCATTAGGAGTCTAGTTACAGGCTGCTGAGCTGAATTCACTTTGGGCCAATGGTGCACCAGCACTGGGGCTCCCCTACTCTGAGCTGAAATTGCTAAGAGCTGAACTCACAAAAGAGCTAAAGTTAGTAAGAGCTGAGATCACTGAGGCTGTGTTAACTAGTGGGGGAGCCTGAAGCTATATTGCTAAGCGGCTGGTGGAGCAGCTAGCAGAGTGAAGCCTCGTGGGGATGGTTGAAGCAGAGCTGGGCGGCTCACAGGTCAGTGAGCAGAGCAGAACTGAGCCTTGTGGGAGCGGCCCAAGGGACGGCTGAAGTGGAGCAGAGCTGAGCGACTCACAGGTCGGTGAGCGGAGCAGCTGCCAGAGCAGTTCATGGGACGGCGGGAGCAGCTCACGGGGCAGCTGGTGGAGTGGAGCGGCTCGTGGTGAAGGCTGCGGCAGAACCCCACGGAGAGGCAGCCGGTCGGCCTCGGATCACGTAAGGTGCCCCTTAACACCCTGCGCGCGCCCCCCCCCCCCTTGAACTCTGGGGCTGCACTGACCAGGGACAGAGACTTTGGGGGGTTGTTGGACTTTTGGGACTTTGGTGATTCTTGGGTTGCTGGTTTCAAGAACCAATGGGAAAGGACACAGCCCAATTTGCTGGGGTGGGTTTTTTGCTCATGGTTTGTGTTATGAATCCTGTTTGTGGTGTTTTTCCAATTTAATGCTGATGTCGTTTACCTCATGTTATTAAACATTTTCTGTTACACTCAATCTCCGTGCTTGCGAGAGGGGAAGTATTGCCTCTTAGAGGCACCCAGGGGGTGGTATGTAATTGTCCCAGGTCACTGGGTGGAGGCTCGAGCCGGTTCTGCATTGCGTTATTGAAACGGAAACAGTGAGCTAACCTGTTTAACCAACACACTGATAAAAATCAACAAACAAATGGCAGAAAACAACATGAAGGCAAGGAAAAAACAAAATGGTAAGCACCAGTCATAATTTGGGTTAGTGACACTACATCCTAACTCAGGCATATGTTATTCAAAACAATCTTGTTCAGGTACCAATTGGGTACCAATATTACATCCTAACACAGCAATATTAAAAAAAAATTGATTACTGTCCATTTAGTAGGTTATCTGGAAGACAGCATCCATAAGAAACAACTGGATCTACATCAGCTACTGGTGTATCACAGAGCCGTGCAACCAATGGAACAAGAAAGCTAGCTGTTCCTGTTTCCTGCCCAGTGAAGCTTACCCGAGGGTGACAACCAGCAGTAGGGGTAACCTATAACATGGATGGGCAGTACTGTATAGTAACTAATTACAGAACATTTATATATAAAGGTCTCATTTATAATGTCACTACTCCAAAGTTCTGTTTTACTTCTCATATACATAGCACTGTGGGACACACTGTAATAATATCTATCCCAATATTTCAAAACACTCAGCTCACTACTACTACTAATACAGATGCTAACTGTAATTGCCCTAATAGGGTGTGTTGCCACCTGCAATACCATAAGGGCCAAATCACACCACCACATTAAAAAAGGATTGTTATGCTTGAATATAAGGTGGTGTCATATATACAGATACATACACTCTCTTTATATATATACACTGATATACACTACAAATATATGCACCATATCCATATTACTCATATATATTAATTATATGGGAGTGCCACCAAGGCTCAATCATAAAACTACATTCCTCAATCAAAGTCCCAGGCCTAACATTCCCAGGCCCACCATAAGGAACAAAACATATAATTGAAAAATAGAATCTGTCCATCAGCTGTACAAGGGAATGTGCAGACTAAGAGAGAGATGGGGCATAAATGTATGACCCATAAGGTAAGGTCATCTTCAGTCCATGCATTATGTTTTTCTGGGATGATAGGTAAACATCCTCCCATAAAAAGACAAAAAGTGGGGGCATATAGCAGGAAGAGGGCCTAAAACATAAGGCCTTGTATCAGAGGCCTGGTATGAGGCCTGAAGCCTGGGCTAAAGTAGTCAAAATATTGCTGATATAAAGCAAAGTTAAGTTGTGAGCAAGAGGCAGGCCGTGCTCACAGAATCTGGCAAGAACAGGGCTAATATTGCAGAAACGCACATTCCTAAGTGGTGCGAGGCATAAGAATATATATATGCCAACACATTCCAGAAAGGTGATGCCAGCACATTCCCCAAAGATAACAAACACAGTAACCCATCCTAAAGATAAGGTCAGGATAACAGCATGATGGATAGAAATGTTTTGATCAAACCAACAGGTACAAGGTAATGGGTGGTGGTTAGCTACATCAGAGGGTGGCATCTAACTACATCAGAGGGATGATACATAATTTGTTTGTATCAATCTATTAAGATGTATCTCAGAGGAAATGTCTTTGTCTGGCTGAGGGGAGAATGGAAAGTCCTGCCATTCACTGAGATGGTCCATTCTCACGAGCATACATGTGCTAGTGTACCTATAACCATTGAGCCAGAGCATTAACACCGTGTTTTGTCAGCAATAAACCTGACCAAGTTCCTTCACTGAAAATCGAGTCTGTGGATTTATTGGGCAGTTCGATCGGAGCCTGCTATATGGGCTATCTGGCCAGAGTCAGTACAGCATGCAGAGAGAACACACACATGTAGCCAAACATCCAAAACTTATTTTGTCAATCAGTGTCTCAGTCGGGGGTCCATGATTAACTTCGCATTTGAAAAGGGGTCCATCAACAAAAGTTTTGAGAACCTCTGATCTATCAAAGTTAGCTAGTTCTGAGCAGTATTCAAAGTTAGGGTTAAAGTTAGACAAGGCAATAGAACAAAAATTAACCATAAAATAATGAATTTTCACAAAATTGTAATGACATACAGTAGAGTTCCCAATTTTAGGAAGTACACAGCAAGACAATTATGAGTTCAAGGTTAGTTCTTTGAGCTACAACAAAATAACTTTGGTAAACCAGGTGATGATTAGATCAGCCTTAATATACAAGCCGCAAATAATATTTCCATACAATCATAGTGCACTGTAGGTGAAAAAGAGACATTTGAATTAGGCACCCCAAGCAACTTAGGATATGTCTACACTACAATGTTTGGTCAATGTAAATTACGCCTGTGTAGAGCCACCAACTTTTGTAGATCACTTGGGCACAAGCACAGTTGGCTGCTTGCGTCAGTGCTGCACATCCTCACCACGAGGGGTTGTGTCAATGGAAAATGCAGTGCACTATGGGCAGGTATTCTAGCATGCCCCACACCAGTGCTCAGTGCTTTGTGGGATATCAGCAATTTTCTTAGGGATTTCTGAGACCAAGTGGTCAAATTCCCACAATGCCACTTTTTCCGTCCCATTATGTTTATTCCATCCCATAATTTTCATGCTATTTTCAAAATTCAGATACCCCTGTTTCCCACTTTTCAGTTTTTGCCATCTCTCTGGCAGAAGTATGGACCCTGCACAGCTCAGCACAATTCTGATCACCATTGCTAATACAAGGCAAATGATTCTTCTGTATGTATAAATTTTATCTAGATGCCCTTCCTCTTCATTAGCAGGCATATGGGCACTCACCTGGCAAGACTGAATTGACTCTAGCGAAGTTTGAAACAGCTCTTGGCTCACTGCTAGTGTGACCTGATGTCCCGATTTTATAGGGACAGTCCCAATTTTGGGGTCTTTTTCTTATATAGGCTCCTATTATCCCTCAGCCCCATCCTGATTTTTCACATTTGCTGTCTGGTCACCCCACTCACTGCATGGTTTGTGTCTCACGCCCTTCAAAGCACCAGTAATTCCCTATGGACTCTTTTAGCAGTAAACATTGATTTTAAAATCTTATGCTTTTGATTAGATTAGATTATCTCACCCTTCATTCTGGTGTCCAGGGAGGCTCTTGCTGTGGTGAAAATTCCTTCTGGGTACCTTTTGATTTTCAGGAAAGCTCTTTCTTTCCCAAGGCTACTTATAGTTAGGAGTCCGGACATTAAGGTATCAAAATCCAAATTCTTGTCCACAAAGGACTTCTAGTTAACAAAAATTATCTCTTGGGAGAGTAGAATTACTGTACACTGCTTATATGAATTGGCTAGCTGATCTGAGTTAGGATCAGGACACATCTGCATTCAGGACCTCTGGACCTGTAAAGGAAGATGGTGGGATCTCTTTGATGAAGATGAAAGATGAACTGGATTGCTTCAACGAAGAGAACAATTAATGGGATGTGGCACCCTTTTTTACAGCATCTTTCCATTCACTTGTAGTGTGGGCTGACCTAGTTCCAAAATGGGACCAGTTTATTGATATTGGCACCTCTGTATTGGCATTCCCAAAATTTTGGGAGGTAACCACCTCTGATTTACAGATTATATATTTATTTCTTGGACAGGTCAAAGTGTCATTGCACATCTACTCATCCAGTAGATGGCACCCACACTATAGAAAAGCTCATCTTTCCAAGGATTTCAAGCCTTTTCTTTCAGAGGGGTCTTAGCCAGTATCAGCAAAAACAATGAAGAGTCCTTCTGGCACCTTAGAGTCCTCCCCTGCGAGGGAAGCAGCGCTTTGCTGGGTCGAATTTGGGGTAGTGTGGATGCAAATTGATGGTATTGGCCTCCGGGAGCTATCCCAGAGTGCTCCATTGTGACTGCTCTGGACAGCACTTTGAACTCCAATGCACTAGCCAGGTACACAGGAAAAGCCCTGGGAACTTTTGAATTTAATTTCCTGTTTGGATGTTTGGAACAGTATCCCTGATAATGTCACGGCAAACCTGGTGGCTGAACTTTGTGACTTTGTCCTCACCCACAACTATTTCAGATTTGGGGACAATTTATACTTTCAAGTCAGCGGCACTGCTATGGGTACCCGCATGGCCCCACAGTATGCCAACATTTTTATGGCTGACTTAGAACAATGTGTCCTCAGCTCTTGTCCCCTAGCGCCCCTACTTTACTTGCGCTACATTGATGACATCTTCATCATCGGGATCCATGGGAAGGAGGCCCTTGAGGAATTCCATGAGGATTTCAACAATTTCCACCTCAGCCTGGATCAGTCCACACAAGAGATCCACTTCCTGGATACTACAGTGCAAATAAGCGATGGTCACATAAACACCACCCTATACCAGAAACCTACTGACCGCTATACTTACCTACATGCCTCCAGCTTTCATCCAGACCACATCACACGATCCATTGTCTACAGCCAAGCCCTAAGATACAACCGCATTTGCTCCAATCCCTCAGACTGAGACAAACACCTACAGGATCTCTATCAAGCATTCTTAAAACTACAATACCCACCTGCTGAAGTGAAGAAACAGATTGACAGAGCCAGAAGAGTACCCAGAAGTCACCTACTCCAGGACAGTCCCAACAAAGAAAGTAACAGAACGCATCTAGCCGTCACCTTCAGCCCCCAACTAAAACCTCTCCAGCACATCATCAAGGAAATGCAACCTATCCTGAAGGACGATCCCTCACATTCACAGGCCTTGGGAGACAGGCCAGTATTCGCTAACAGACAGCCCTCCAACATGAAACAAATACTCACCAGCAACCACACACCTACAACAAAAACATTAATCCAGGAACCAATCCCTGCAATAAATCCTGGTGCCAACTCTGTCCGCATATCTAACCAAGGGACACCATCATAGAACCTAACCACATCAGCCACACCATCAGGGGCTCGTTCACCTGCACATCTACCAATGTGATATATGCCATCATGTGCCAGCAATGCCCCTCTGCCATGTACGTGGCCAAACCTGGCAGTCTCTTCGCAAAAGAATAAATGGACACAAATCAGACATCAAAAATTGTAACATTCAAAAACCAGTAGGAGAGCACTTCAATCTCCTTGGACACTCAATAACAGACTTAAAAGTGGCCATTCTTCAACAAAAAAACTTCAAAAACATACTTCAACGAGAAACTGCAGAACTGGAATTAATTTGCACACTTGACACCATCAAATTAGACCTGAATAAAGACTGGGAGTGGCTGGGTCACTACAAAAGGTAATTTTCCCTCTGTTGATACACCATCTTGTCAACTGTTGGGAATGGGCGACATCCACCCTGATTGAATTGGCCTCGTTAGCATTACAAAAAGTAATTTTCCCTTTGTTGATATTCACCCCTTCTTGTCAACTGTTGGGAATAGGCCACTTCCACCTTGACTGAATTGGCCTCGTTAGCACCCTCCCCACACTTGGTAAGGCAACTCCCATCTTTTCATGTGCTGTAATATATATACTGCCTACTGTATTTTTCACTCCATGCATCTGATGAAGTGGGTTTTAGCCCACGAAAGCTTATGCCCAAATAAATTTGTTAGTCTCTAAAGCGCTACAAAGCCTTTTCGTGGAGCTCTTTCTTTGTTAGCATTGTTAATTAAAATATACACTAACAAAATTGAAAAGTCTTTTCACTCCATTTTCTGTTGACAATTTTTCGTGATCCATTTCAACAATAGGATGAAAGTTTTTTCATATTTTGTTATAATTGGGCAATAATCATCTTTTCTGGTTTTACTTCATTTTGAAGTTTAAAGTTTATTCTTCTTTTTCCCCCCACTGAGCTCTAATACTAACATGTTCTGACATCTTATGTCAAGTCACTAAAGGGACACTGGTTAGGTTTAAAATTTTTATGTATATTCTTACTTTATTACTAACTCTTGAATACAACAATTCATAGAATCATGGAATATCAGGATTGGAAGAGACCTCAGGAGGTCTAGTCCAACCCCCTACTCAAAGCAGGACCAATCACCAATGGAAACAATTGTAGAAAAATCTAGATGACTTTCTATCATTTAGCTTACGTAACTTTTTGCAGTTGACCAAGCTTGGAATAGATCATTTAACTTTTGGAAACATCCTACTAGGCCCCAAGAGTTTATACTGCACCTGCCTGGAGCTCTAGAGGTGTTACCATACTACAAATAATAGACTAGAAACTGACTTTAAACAGGAATGAAACTGACACTTTCAAGTCACTTTCACAGTATTACCAACCCCAAATGTTCCAAAATCATGAGTCAGACTCATCAAAAATCATGTGATTGGCTTAAAAATGTGATTACATAAAAATAAAAGATTTGGTGTTCTTTTTAGTTGCCTTCTGCTTTTTTAGCCTTAAGGGTGCCCTGGGGTCACATTTTAAAGCTTTCTCCACAGCCACGAGGGCTAGAAACCTTACATTTTTCTTTAAGAATGAGCGCTGGAATCATCACAAGGGGCTTAAATACAACACGACAGTGATTGAGTTGCAGGTCTCACAGGAGAATATTTAAAACCAAACACCAAGAAAATTCCACATATTAAAGTTGGAAAAAAATTGAATCTTCTGTGGTATCTCAGGGCCACTGCAGGCAGGAAAAGAAAATAAACAGGTACGGGAGCTCTGGGCAGCTCTTCCTCTTCAAAAAAAAAAGTTAAAGGGTCAAATTTTCCAGTCGTTAATCATGTAAAACGTCTATTGCTGTCAGTGCCTCCACTCATAGAGATTAACATATGCTCAATAACTATGCACCTCATACATAAATATCTGAGCCATCTTAGCCAGGGCTACATATTTTATATACATTGGCTCAGGGACTATATTTTCTGGCATCTTGTGAACAGTGCTGAGCACACAGAGGGTACCCAGTGAATAATACAAATCGTGACAATAATCATCCATTTTATGGACTCTATGGATGCAATTTCTGTTCTTTTTTCTGCAATTGGCCTGAATACAGCTGAAACCCTAACATTTGATACTCATACGACACTTTCTCATTCCTTCCTTTTCTCAAACTCAGAACAAAAAATGACAAAACAAGATTTTAACATTCAGTTAATATGTAAAATTGCACATTGCTCTACAACCCAGCCTGGGGCAGAACCTGTCACTCCTTGGGGGTTAAGTGATCTCCTCTCAGCTGACTCTCATTCTCTCTCTTTCTTCATCCATCCTGACCTCTCTGCTGCTTTGCATGCTGTCAACCATGACATCCTTCCCAATCGCCTGGGACTGATTGCTGGAGTCTCAGAGAACTGGCCTTCTTGGTTTTACTCTCATCTATCGGAGTTCTCTCTCTCTTTTTTTGCTTTTTTTTGTTTTTTTTGGTTTTTTGTTTTTGCAGCATGCAGCAGAGAGATAGGCCGGTCCAGTGGATAGGGTGCTAACCCTGAGAGACCTGGGTTCATTTCCCTACTTCCCCCATGGGCTTCCTGTGTGACCTCAGGCCAGTGCCTTAGGGACAGAGTTTCAAAGGTTTTTAGGCACCCAAAGATGCAGCTAGGCATCTAGTGGGGTTAATAAAGCACCTAACCTTCCAAGCACTTTTAAAAATCTCACTTGGTGCCTAAATACCTTTGGAAATCTGGCCTTTAGTCTCTCTGTGCCTCAGTGCCGCATCTGTACAATGCGGATAATAGCACTGCTCTACCTCACCAAGGGGCTGTGAGGAGAAATAGGTTAGACGTTGTGAGGCGCTCAGATACTGTGGTGAAGGGGCCACATAAGTACCACAGATTGAGTGGGAACCTCTTTGTACTTCTGCTATCCCTTCTCTTGGTTTTGGCCCCTTCTTTTCATCTATCCCCCTGACATCTCCCTCTTTTTCTGATTGTGACCTTGGCTGTATTTCTTCTATTCTGATAACACTGCTCATCCTCTGAGGTCTCTTTTCACCATCCCCATGCAGTGGGATTCCTGTTTTACAGATCTAGGAACTGGAGTGCCTGGCTATGCTTTCAGGTGCAACTAAAGACTTCCAGATCCTTTATTTAATCTAATTAGCAGCCCTTTCTATCACCCTGCATTTGTTTTAAACAAATTACTGACTCCCTGCTCCTGGGACACAGGCTGGGAGCAGCACCTCTCCTCTGCAGAACTCATTACATTCCACACTCGGACTGCGCTGCAGTTAAGAGCTCTGTCTTGGGCTTGGGTGTGCGCGGTGGGCAGATTTGTCTGTAATTTAGAGGATGGGCAGGAGCCCTTTGCCACCCCCTAAAGGGCACCCTTAAATGTTCAGGCCAACTGTCCAGAGCTAAATGTGTTTACCTCAACACAAAATTTAAACCACAATCTTCTTTGTGATTTTTCCCTGCGATTTTCAAAGAGATAGAGTGCCCTATTTGTTTTAGGATTAAACATATTTTGAGATCTCTTTGGGATTACATTTTATTTCCAGTTTGATGTATGAGCTCAGTATCATAGCTTCAGAGTAGGAGTTTAAGGAAAGAGGAAGGGGGAAGGGGATGAAGTACCCTTCTTAGAAGTGGAATATGGTATGGTGTCAATAGGGACTCCATTGGCTCTCTTTCCCTTCAACTATATGTCTCTTTGACTGTAACTACAATAACCAGAGTTTGTACCAATCCAGAGTTCACTGGGAGATGATTCTCGCCTTTAGCTTGGCTCAATGCGTGACCCCAAGTTACCAATTTCCTTATTCCCGTACTTTGTAACTTCTAAGTAAAAGAATATCAAAATTGCATATCCAGAGGCCCAATCTGACCCTTTATGCTCTCGAAAGTTCCCAGTGACTCTGACAGCAGTTTCCAACAGTGCAGGTATTTTTGTTTTCACTTTTCTGTTGAACAAAATGTCAGCAGGTGACAGCCTATGCTTCATTGGGGCCATGCTGTAATTTATCAGAGTCTGACTCCGCATTCTTTTTCATAGGCATGTTATTATTTTGACATAGTTTCCCATCAGCCTGTTCAATTGAGAAAAATGGGGACTAGAGATTACATGTCTAAACCCATACATCACTGCAAACTGCTTTAACTCGTGCCCACTAAACTGTGGCCCATTGTCAGACATTTCTCTATTAGGTTTGCTGTATCTAGTAAAAATAGATTTGATATGCACAATAACCTGTTTAGCTTTAGTGTATTCTAGTAAGGCTACCTAAGGGAAGGGAGTCTAATAGTCAAGTACATAATATTTTCCAGCCTAAAGAAACACATCTATGCCTATGTGACGTTGCACTCCATACGCTTTATAAAAATATGTTTATAAGTGTGAATATGATGTAACTGGAATATGCTTTATGCAAAAGGTCTCTTGTAAAGTATCATTACAAAGGTTATTATCTACTGAGTATATTCCTCCTACTTGTATGAATGTATCATTCTTGTATCTGAAACTAGGAATATGAAGAATAACTCTGAGGTCCTATTGTAATTATGCAAAGTGTGGGCCATTAGTGGTGGTTTAGAATCTTGATGGCTCCCATTGACTAGGACAATTGGTTTATTTACTTGCAAAACTTCCTGTATACGTGAGGGCCAGCCCTGGAAGAATGGAGGGGGTCTCAAAGGACATGTGAACATGTCACCTGATACTGGAATCCATCTTAAACCTGGTGTTTTTCCATTTAGAAGGAGGGGTGGGAACCCAGAGAGACAAAATATTCCTGCCTTGTGCCAAAGATATAAAAGGGGGTGGAACAGAACAAAGGGGGTCCCAGTCATGAGAAAGCCCCTGCTTTTCACCTAAGATGCCTGCTGGAACTAACAAGGACTGTACCAGGGGAAAGGATTGGGCCCAGATTAGGATGGAGTCTAGTCTGTGAAAGAAGCTTATTGGACCATCTCTGAGGGTGAGATTTATTTGTAATCAGTTTCTTAATGTATTAGGCTTAGACTTGCGTGTATTGTTTTATTTTGCTTGGTAACTTACTTCGTTCTGTCTGTTATTACTTGGAACCACTAAAATCCTACTTTTTATACTTCTGTTTATTGATAACCCCAGAGTAAGTGATTAATACCTGGGGGAGCAAACAGCTGTGCATACCTCTCTATCAGTGTTATAGAGGGCGGACAATTTATGAGTTTACCCTGTATAAGCTTTATACAGAGTAAAATAGATTTATTAGGGGTTTGGACCCCATTGGGAACTGGGTGTCTGGGTGCTGGAGATAGGCAACCTGCCGAGCAGTTTTTGGTTAAAGCCTGCAGCACTGGGGGCATGGACCAGACCTGGGTCTGTGTTGCAGCAAACTAGCATGTCTGGCTCAATAAGGCAGGGTTCTGGAGTCCCAAGCTGGCAGGGAAAATGGTCTCGGAGGTAATCTCAGCACATCAGGTGACAGTCCCAAGGGGGTCTCTGTGACCAAACCCCTTGCTTCACAGCCTACTTGCTTCAGGGGCCAATTTTTCCGGTGCCACCAATATGGGCGGTTTCTCTTGAGCTGACCTGTATTTTGGCATGTGAGACAAGCCTGACAGCTTTCTCAAGTTTGCTGCTTGTTTGAGGCTGGGATAAAATGTGTCTGGCCCTTCTCTTAGATTTTCCAATCCCTAAATGATCTGCATGTATCCTTTAAAACATATTTTTCTGTAACATCTTAGGAAACCTTGTCCTGGTGCCTTTAAATAAAATCCCATCTACCCCTTAAATTGATGATATGGACTGGGAATATGATCTCTTGGCTACCCAATGCTAATAGCCTTAGGCTATGTCTACACTACAAAGACAATTACTGCAGTGACTGATCTCCAAGTGACAGATTTTCATTACCAATCTGCCTGGAGCATCAGTTGATCAGGCTGACGCCACAGGATCGTTTGGGGAGGAGATGACGAAATGCATCAAGTGTCCAGCTTTTAAAGCTTTATTGATAAAATAATAAAATCACAGCAAAGAGTGCTGGGAACGCTCCCACGTCACTCAGGGGAAGGAAGAAAGCATTAGAGCCCCAAGCCCTAACCCACTTTCATAGTCACACACACTACCCAAAGCTGGCCACGCTTGGGTGTAACGTAAGAAGAAGATGGGGCGGGGGGAAGGATGGATGGGAGTGTTGTCCTGGGCCCAGGGCATCCGAGAATCTGCTGTGCTCTGTGAATTGTTCCAGCTCTCAGGAGGGTTTTAAGTCCTGGGCTCCTTTGAGGGTGTTCCATTCCACGACCTCTATTCCTGGTGCCTTTTGTGTCAGTCCAAACCGGCTTTCTGTGGTCTCCTCGACTTTCTCCAAAACACACCAGCTAGACTCTGTTGTCCTCTTTGTTTTCCTCTGTGCTGGCCTTCACTTGTCTCGCTTCTTATGGGCTGGCTCTGCAAGTCTGTGTTTGTGGATTCTGGGACCCCCCTCCTTCTTGGCCGGCAGCCGAGAGTCAGATGTGTGCTGTGGCCTTGAGCTGGCTGGTTAGTGTCTTATCTTTGGGCCTAGCAGGAGCGTGGGGTTAACCCGTTCTCTGCTCTTCTCTCTCTCTCTCCCCTCTCTTGGCCTCTCCTACTCCTGTAAAGGAATCATAGAATCATAGAATCATAGAATATCAGAGTTGGAAGGGACCTCAAGAGGTCATCTAGTCCAACCCCCTGCTCAAAGCAGGACCAATTCCCAGCTAAATCATCCCAGCCAGGGCTTTGTCAAGCCGGGCCTTAAAAACCTCCAAGGAAGGAGACTCCACCACCTCCCTAGGTAACGCATTCCAGTGTTTCACCACCCTCCTAGTGAAATAGTTTTTCCTGATATCCAACCTGGACCTCCCCCACCGCAACTTGAGACCATTGCTCCTTGTTCTGTCATCTGCCACCACTGAGAACAGCCGAGCTCCATCCTCTTTGGAACCCCCCTTCAGGTAGTTGAAGGCTGCTATCAAATCCCCCCTCATTCTTCTCTTCTGGAGACTAAACAATCCCAGTTCTCTCAGCCTCTCCTCATAAGTCATGTGCTCCAGACCCCTAATCATTTTTGTTGCCCTCCGCTGGACTCTTTCCAATTTTTCCACATCCTTCTTGTAGTGTGGGGCCCAAAACTGGACACAGTATTCCAGATGAGGCCTCACCAATGTCGAATAAAGGGGAACGATCACGTTCCTCGATCTGCTGGCAATGCCCCTACTTATACAGCCCAAAATGCCGTTAGCCTTCTTGGCAACAAGAGCACACTGTTGACTCATATCCAGCTTCTCGTCCACTGTGACCCCTAGGTCCTTTTCAGCAGAACTGCTACCTAGCCATTCGGTCCCTAGTCTGTAGCAGTGCATGGGATTCTTCCGTCCTAAGTGCAGGACTCTGCACTTGTCCTTGTTGAACCTCATCAGGTTTTTTTCTGCCCAATCCTCTAATTTGTCTAGGTCCCTCTGTATCCGATCCCTACCCTCTAGTGTATCTACCACGCCTCCTAGTTTAGTGTCATCTGCAAACTTGCTGAGAGTGCAGTCCACACCATCCTCCAGATCATTAATAAAGATATTAAACAAAACCGGCCCCAGGACCGACCCTTGGGGCACTCCACTTGAAACCGGCTGCCAACTAGACATGGAGCCATTGATCACTACCCGTTGAGCCCGACGATCTAGCCAGCTTTCTATCCACCTTACAGTCCATTCATCCAGCCCATACTTCTTTAACTTGGTGGCAAGAATACTGTGGGAGACAGTATCAAAAGCTTTGCTAAAGTCAAGAAATAACACATCCACTGCTTTCCCCTCATCCACAGAGCCAGTTATCTCATCATAGAAGGCAATTAGGTTAGTCAGGCACGACTTCCCCTTCGTGAATCCATGCTGACTGTTCCTGATCACTTTCCTTTCCTCTAAATGTTTCATAATTGATTCCTTGAGGACCTGCTCCATAATTTTTCCAGGGACTGAGGTGAGGCTGACTGGAATCTTCCATTCTCCACTCACACACCTTTGACCCTCCCCAAAATGCTTTGCGATGGTTGCAACAGCATTAGCCACATACAATGCTGATCTGCCTTCCCTGGGGACTCTCTGAGGGAGGGGGCCATTGGGGTGTGACATCCACACTACCCTCCTTGGGTTGGTGGTGCACGTCCTCACCAGGAGTGCTTCCACCAAACTAAGAGGGTCAGTGTGGGGAGCCAAGAGCCTGGTCTCTCAGCTCCGCTGGCAGTTCCCTGCTGGGAGCCCAGATACCCCTCAGCTCCCGGAACGCTGCCCTTCCACTGGCCTCTCCATTCCCCACCAGGATCAAGGGGAAGCCTTCAGGGGCTTCCCACCTTGCCATTCCCCACTGGGAGTGGGGGGAAACCACCAAGGGCTTCTTGCCCCTGTGGAGTGGGGTCCAGCTGTCACAGCTTCTCACACCCTCCCTCCCCTGCCCATTGCCCCACTGGGAGCCCTGCGGCTTTGTCAATTTCAGAGCTCCAGAGCTGTGAAATTGACAAGACAGCCCATGTTCCCAGCTGGGAGAGGGGTGAGGAATCCACCCGGCGTGAGCTGGGTCCAGCCACCCTGATTTCTCGCTCTGGCTCCCAGCTGGGAGTGGGGGGGGGCTGCGGTGAGATCGCTGAATGAGGGCAAACTGCACAGCATGGGGCAGACAATCCCCAAAACTGGTGATTATTCTAGTACTTAGACTCACTGAGCCAGAAACAAAACAGCTTCTACAATACCCAGGAATCAAAACAGTTCCCTTAAAGCAACCCAGCCTTGAGCTGCCACCCAGAGAGCCAAGTCAAATAAAAAGTTCTACCAATCCCAAAGGATCGGACACATTGCCCACCAGTTAATGAATATCTCAGATCTTACCAAAATACACGCTTACAGACAATTCTTATTAACTAAACTAAATGTTATTAAAAAAGAACAGAGAGAGAGAGTATTTATTAAAAGATCATTATACATACAGATATGAATAGAGTCCTTAGATCAGTTTCATAGTAAAGATGGTGAGTTTTAAGTCACAAAGAGTCTTTTCAGAATTAGTCCATAAGTTATCGTCCAATGACTAGTATCCAATATCAAGGCGATTCAGAATGGAACTGGAGACCTCAGTCTTGCGACTCAAACTGCCCTGATGAAGCTTAAGCAGATCTGAGATGAAAGGATCAGAGCCCAAGAGTTTTTATTGACCCCTGGCAGGCTATTATCAGCCTCTTGACAGCAGGTGGTTCTTTGGGTGAAGAATAGTATCTTTGAAGTAACCTCCTATTTTCTAAGCATCACCGGTAATTAGCTACATTGATTAGCATAAGGTATCAAGTATCAGAGGGGTAGCCATTGTCAAAGTTAGATTCAGGACTCACAATTTGTTAGACCACTCTGTTTTTTAGCACAGTGCTCTGCTAATACATTCAGATAATGTGAGCACCATGCAAGACCCACACTACCTTATTTTATACAGTGTGACAGACCCAGACCAGTGGGATACATGAGTCTGGTAGAGGGCAAATATACTGGTCACTGGATGAGTAGTTTTCTGTTCCCTGAGTGACCAGAGCAGGGGCTGCACTAGAGTAATCAGGAACCTGCTAGAACCAGTTAAGGCAGGCAGGCTAATTAGGACACCTGGAGCCAATTAAGAAGAAGCTTCTAGAATCAATTAAGGCAGGCTAATCAGGGTACCTGGGTTTTAAAAAGGAGCTCACTTCAGTTTGTGGTGGGAGTGCAAGGAGCTGGAAGCAAGAGGCGCAAGGAGCTGAGAGTGAGAGGGTGTGCTGCTGCTGGAGGACTGAGGAGCACAAGCATTATCAGACACCAGGAGGAAGGTCCTATGGTGAGAATAAGGAAGTTGTTTGGAGGAGGCCATGGGGAAGTAGCCCAGGGAGTTGTAGCTGTCATGCAGCTGTTACAGGAGGCACTATAGACAGCTGCAGTCCACAGGGCCCTGGGCTGGAACCCGGAGTAGAGGGCGGGCCTGGGTTCCCCCCAAACCTCCCAATTGACCTGGACTGTGGGTTCTCCCAGAGGGGAAGGTCTCTGGGCTGTTCCCCAACCTACATGGTGAATCTCTGAGACAAGAAAATCCGCGAATAAGCGCAGGATCCACCAAGATAGAGGAGGAACTTTGTCACAACAGATAAAAAGGGTGTGAACTTAACAAGAGGACAAAGAAAGCAGAACTGACAAGTTTACCTGAGGCTAGACATACATATTCAATTTTCTTACTAACTTTTACAGATCTCCAGCTAATGTTCCACCATTAGCTTAAGTGGACTCATTGTTTATGCCTTAATGTTCCTTTTCCTGACACCTGTATTTCAACATTCCTGCTTAAAGGTACATACAGCATTTCTTTAATCCATTCTATTTTTACAATTTAATTCATTCTACTTTCAGACCATGTTAGTCTGGATCTGTAAAAAGCAACAGAGAGTCCAATGGCACCTTTAAGACTAACAGATATATTGGAACATAAGCTTTCGTGGGTGAATACCCACTTTGTCAGATGCATGTAATGGAAATTTCCAGAGGCAGGTATAAATATGCAGGCAAGAATCAGTCTGGAGATAACTAGGTTAGTTCAATCAGGGAGGGAGAGGTCCTCTGCTAGCAGTTGAGGTGTGAACACCAAGGGAGGAGAAACTGCTTCTGTAGTAGGATAGCCATTCACAGTCTTTGTTTAATCCTGATCTGATGGTGTCAAATTTGCAAATGAACTGGAGCTCAGCAGTTTCTTGTTGGAATCTGGTCCTGAAGTTTTTTTGCTGTAAGATGGCTACCTTTACATCTGCTATCGTGTGGCCAGGGAGGTTGAAGTGTTCTCCTACAGGTTTTTGTATATTGCCGTTCCTGATATCTGACTTGTGTCCATTTATCCTCTTGCGTAGAGACTGTCCAGTTTGGCCAATGTACATAGCAGAGGGGCATTGCTGGCATATGATGGCATATATAACATTGGTGGATGTGCAGGTGAATGAGCCGGTGATGATGTAGCTGATCTGGTTAGGTCCTGTGATGGTGTTGCTGGTGTAGATATATGGGCAGAGTTGGCATCGAGGTTTGTTGCATGGGTTGGTTCCTGAGTTAGAGTTGTTATGGTGCGGTGCATGGTTGCTGGTGAGAATATGCTTAAGGTTGGCGGGTTGTCTATGGGCAAGGACTGGCCTGCCTCCCAAGGTCTGTGAAAGTGAGGGATCGTTGTCCAGGATGGGTTGTAGATCACTGATGATGCGTTGGAGAGGTTTAAGCTGAGGACTGTAGGTGATGGCCAGTGGAGTTCTGTTGGTTTCTTTTTTGGGCCTGTCTTGTAGCAGGAGGCTTCTGGGTACACGTCTGGCTCTGTTGATTTGTTTCTCTATTTCCTTGTGTGGGTATCGTAGTTCTGAGAATGCTTGGTGAAGATCTTGTAGGTGTTGGTCTCTGTCTGAGGGGTTGGAGCAGATGCGATGGTACCTCAGTGCTTGGCTGTAGACGATGGATCGTATGGTGTGACCGGGGTGAAAGCTGGAGGCATGAAGGTAGGCATAGCGGTCGGTGGGTTTTCGGTATAGGGTGGTGTTAATGTGGCCATCGCTTATTTGTACGGTGGTGTCTAGGAAGTGGACCTCCCGTGTAGATTGGTCCAGGCTGAGGTTGATGGTGGGGTGGAAGCTGTTGAAATCATGGTGGAATTCTTCCAGGGTCTCCTTCCCATGGGTCCAGATGATGAAGATGTCATCAATATAGCGTAGGTAGAGAAGGGGCATGAGTGGACGAGAGCTGAGGAAGCGTTGTTCCAGGTCAGCCATAAAAATGTTAGTATATTGGGGGGCCATGCGGGTGCCCATAGCGGTGCCACTGGTCTGGAGGTATATATTGTCACCAAATTTGAAAATTGTGCATGAGGATAAAGTCATAGAGCTCAGCAATAAGTTGTGCTGTGTCCTCATCAGGGATACTGTTCCTGACTGCTTGTATTCCATCTGTGTGTGGGATGTTGGTGTAGAGAGCCTCTACGTTCATGGTGGCTAGAATGGTGTTTTCTGGGAGGTCACCAAATGCATTGTAGTTTTCTCAGGAATTCTGTGGTGTCACGGAGATAGCTGGGAGTGCTGGTGGCGTAGGGTCTGAGTAGGGAGTCCACATATCCAGACAGTCCTTCAGTGAAAGTGCCAATGCCCGAGATGATGGGGCGTCCAGGATTTCCAGGTTTGTGGATCTTAGGTAGTAGATAGAATAACCCCGGTCGGGGCTCTAAGGGTATGTTGATTTGTTCCTGTGTTAGTGTAGGGAGTGTCCTGAGTAGATGGTGCAGTTTCTTAGTATATTCCTCAGTGGGATCTGAGGAAAGTGGCCTGTAGAATTTGGTATTGGAGAGTTGTCTGGCAGCCTCCTTCTGGTAGTCAGACCTGTTCATGATGACAACAGCACCTCCTTTATCAGCCTCTT
>NC_048310.1:37550818-37598050 GCF_013100865.1 Trachemys scripta elegans | reverse complement strand
GGTGGCAAAGATCCATTCTGGTGGATTTGGTAGCTCTAGAAATCGCTTCACGAGTCCCAGGCCGATTCCTCGATTGGATCCAGTCACCAGAACGCTCCCGACATTAAACTTTGCCATCGTCGCTGAGCTGCAGCTTCCAGCCATCTGCTCTCCCTCTGCAGCTCAGCTTAAATAATGATGCTTGGGCTCCTCCTAACACCAGTGTTGGATCTAGAGTCAAGCCTCTTGATTAAAAGTTATATAGTGTTGGCAGTTCAGGGATTTGAATAACTCCACCCTTACTCACACCTTGATTACAAAAGCAAAACCAATTAAACAATACTAGGTATGATTGGTTCGGTCACAGAGATCCCTTTGAGACTGTCACCTGATGTGCTGAAATTACCTCTCAGCCCATTTCCCCTGCCAGCTTGGGACTCCAGAACCCTGCCTTGTTGTGCTGCAGCACAGGCCCAGGGTCTGGGCCATGCCCCCAAAGCTGCAGACTTTAACTAAAAACAGCTCAGCAGGTTAGATGTCTAGACACCAGCACCCAGACACCCAGCTCCTAATGGGATCCAAACCCCAAATAAATCTGTTTTACTCTGTATAAAGCTTATGCAGGGCAAATTCATAAATTGTTCACCCTCTATATCACTGATAGAGAGAGATGCACAGCTGTTTGCTCCCCTAGGTATTAATCACGTACTCTGGGTTTATCAATAAATTAGACAAAGGTTTCTAACCATTAGAGGAGTGAAGTTCTAGAACAGCCTTCCAAGGTGAGCAGTAGAGGCAAAAGACCTATCTGGCTTCAAGACTAAGCTTGATAAGTTTATGGAAGGGATGGTATGATGGGATAGTCTAATTTTGGCAATTAATTGATCTTTGATTATTAGCAGGTAAATATGCCCAATGGTCTGTGATGGGATGTTAGATGGGGTGGGATCTGAGTTACTACAGAGAATTCTTTCCTGGGTGCTGGCTGGTGAGTCTTACCCACATGTTCAGGGTTTAACTGATCGCCATATTTGGGGTCGGGAAGAAATTTTCCTACAGGGCAGATTGGCAGAGGCCCTGGAGGTTTTTCGGTTTCCTCTGCAGCGTGGGCCTCAGGTCACTTGCAGGAGGATTCTCTGCACCTTGAGGACTTTAAACCACTATTTGAGGACTTCAATAACTCAGGCATAGATTGGGAGTTTGTTACAGGAGTGGGTGGGTGAGATTCTGTGGCCTGCGTTGTGCAGGAGATCAGACTAGATGATCATAATGGTCCTTTCTGACCTTAAAGTCTATGAATCTATGAGTAATAAACAAAAGTGATTTTATTAAGTATAAAAGTAGGATTTAAGAGGTTTCTAGTCATAACAGCCAGACCAAAGTAAGTCACAAAACAGAATAAAACAAAACATGCCAGTCTAAGCCTAATACATTAAGAAACTGATTACAGGTAAAAAGCAACAAAGAGTCCTGTGGCACCTTATAGACTAACAGAAGTATTGGAGCATAAGCTTTTGTGGGTGAATACCCACTTCGTCAGACACATGTAATGGAAATTTCCAGAGGCAGGTATAAATATGCTGGCAAGAATCAGTCTGGAGATAACGAGGTTAGTTCAATCGGAGAGGGAGAGGTCCTCTGCTAGCAGTTGAGGTGCGGACACCGAGGGAGGAGAAACTACTTTTGTAGTTGGCCAGCCATTCACAGTCTTTGTTTAATCCTAATCTGATGGTGTCAAATTTGCAAATGAACTGAAGCTCAGCAGTTTCTCTTTGGAGTCTGGTACTGAAGTTTTTTTGCTGTAAGATGACTACATTTACATCTGCTATTGTGTGTTCAGGGAGGTTGAAGTGTTCTCCTACAGGTTTTTATATATTGCCATTCCTAATATCTGACTTGTGTCCATTTATCCTTTTATGTAGGGACTGTCCAGTTTGGCCGATGTACATTGCAGAGGGGCATTGCTGGCACATGGTGGCATATATAACATTGGTGGACGTGCAGGTGAATGAACCGGTGATGTTGTAGCTGATCTGGTTAGGTCCTGTGATGGTGTTGCTGGTGTAGATATGTGGGCAGAGTTGGCATCGAGGTTTGTTGCATGGGTTGGTTCCTGAGTTAGAGTTGTTATGGAGTTCTGTTGGTTTCTTTCTTGGGCTTGTCTTGCAGCAGCAGGCTTCTGGGTACACGTCTGGCTCTGTTGATTTGTTTCCTTATTTCCTTGTGCAGGTATCGTAGTTTTGAGAATTCTTGGTGAAGATCTTGTAGGTGTTGGTTTCTGTCTAAGGGCTTGAAGCAAATGCGGTTGTACCTCAGCGCTTGGCTGTAGATGATGGATCGTGTGGTGTGTCCGGGGTGGTAGCTGGAGGCATGAAGGTAGGCATAGTGGTCGGTGGGTTTTCGGTATAAGGTGGTGTTAACGTGACTGTCACTTATTTGTACTGTGGTGTCTAGGAAGTGGACCTCCTGTGTAGATTGGTCAAGGGGTGGAAGCTGTTGAAATTGTGGTGGAATTCTTCCAGAGTCTCCTTCCCATGGGTTCAGATGATGAAGATGTCATCAATGTAGCGTAGGTAGAGAAGGGGAGTGAGTGAATAAGAGCTAAGGAAGTGTTGTTCCATGTCAGCCATAAAAATGTTGGCATATTGTGGGGCCATGTGAGTGCCCATAGCGGTGCCACTGGTCTGGAGGTATATATTGTCACTACATTTGAAATAATTGTGCATGAGGATAAAGTCACAGAGCTCAGCAACCAGTTGTGCTGTGGCATCATCAGGGATACTGTTTCTGACAGCTTGTATTCCATCTTTGTGTGGGATGTTTGTGTAGAGAGCCTCCATATCCATGGTGGCTAGGATAGTGTTTTCTGGAAGATCACCAATGCATTGTAGTTTTTCTCAGGAAATCAGTGGTGTCACGGAGATAGCTGGGAGTGTTGGTGGCGTAGGATCTGAGTAGAGAGTCCACATATCCTGATAGTCCTTCAGTGAGAGTGCCAATTCCAGAGATGATGGGGCATCATCCTCCCTCATTGAATTAACCTCGTTATCTCCAGACTGATTCTTGCCTGCATATTTATACCTGCCTCTGGAAATTTCCATTGCATGCGTCTGACGAAGTGGGTATTCACCCATGAAGGCTTATGCTCCAATACATCTGTTAGTCTATAACATGCCACAGAACTCTTTGTTGCTTTTTACAGATCCAGACTAACATGGCTACCCCTCTGAGACTTGATTACAGGTAATATCTCATCCTCAAAGATGTTCCAATAAGCTTCTTTTACAGACTAGACTCCTTCCTAGTGTGGGCCCAATCCATTCCCCTTGTACAGTCTTTGTGATATCCAGCAGACGTTTCAGGTGCTAAGCAGGGGTTTTCTCATGACTGGCCACACCCTTTGTCCTGCTCCACCCCTTTTTTTAGTGTTGGCACAAGGCGGGAATCTTTTGTCTGTGCTTATTCCCACCCCCGCCTCATCAATGGTAAAGTACATGGATTAAGATGGATTCCAGTATCATGTGACATGGTCATATGTCACTGTAAGATCCCTAGTCTCCATTCTTTCTGGGTTCCCCCACCCTGCCCGCCTGGCGATCTTGCTGGGGAGTGGAGTTCGGGTGCAGGGGCACCCATTTTTCTGGGGCCCCTGGGCAAAGGACCCATCGGTCCAGTGGCTAATCTGCCACTGCTCCAGTCCAAACCTGTATGTCTACATAGGAATTTTACAGCCCCGCAGCCGAGGCCCACAAGCCTGAATGAGCTGACCTGAGCCAGCCGTGGGTTTTTAGCTGCTGTGTAGACATACACAGAGTGTCACAGCTAAGTACAAGGTGGAACAGATTGTTTAGCATAAGTAGTTAACACAGATTTCAAGGGACCATTCAAAATGAAGGGGCCCATAAACACCTGGCAAGTGATGGTTGGTGAGGGTAGGTTAATGGGTTATAGATTGTTGTAATAAGCCATAAATCTAGTGACTCCACTCAATGTGCAGTGGCAGTCAAAAAAGCAAACAGAATGTTGGGAATCATTAAGAAAGGGATAGATAATAAAACAGAAAATATCATATTGCCTCTATATAAATCCATGGTATGCCCACATCTTGAATACTGCATGCTGATATGGTCACCCCATCTTAAAAAAGATATATTGGATTTGGAAAAGGTTCAGAAAAGGGCAACAAAATGTTTAGGGGTATGGAACGGCTTCCATCTGAGGAGAGATGAATAAGACTGGAACTTTTCAGCTTGGAAAAGAGGCGACTAAGGGGGGATATGATAGAGGTCTATAAAATCATGACTGGTGTGGAGAAAGTAAATAAGGAAATGTTATTTACTCCTTCTCATAACACATGAACTAGGGGTCACCAAATTAAATTAATAGGCAGCAGGTTTAAAACAAACAAAAGGAAGTATTTTTTCACACAATGCACAGTCAACAAGGACCAGAGGATATTGTGAAGGCCAAGACTATAACAGGGTTCAAAAAAGAACTAGATAAGTTAATGGAGGCTAGTTCCATCACTGGCGATTAGCCAGGATGGAGAGGAATGGTGTCCCTAGCCTTGGTTTTACCAGAAGCTGGGAATGGGCAATAAGGGATGGATCACTTGATGATTACCTGTTCTGTTCATTCCCTCTGGGGCACCTGGCATTGGCCTTTGTTGGAAGACAGGATACTGCGCTAGATGGACCTTTGGTCTGACCCAGTTTGGCCATTCTTATGTTCTTTTGTCTATTCAGTCCATGATTTTTAGTGTCTAGCTAAGTTATGAATGTAAGCTCCCAGGCTTGTCTTTTGAATGTATTGTGCAGCTTTCCTTTGAGTATGAGGACTGAGAGGTCAGCTATACAGTGATTGCTTTGTCAAAAGTGTTCATGATAATGACACATGTGGTCTGATTTTCATGGATTTCTGGCTGTATGTCAGACTGTATGTGCACCTTTGTGTGCACTTACAACAACTATGCATTTGAATAATTTAGCTATGTGTGCAAATGGGCAGATAGATACATAACTGGACAGCTAACCAATTTCCACTCTGAGTCATGGTAATTGCAGGCACAGACAGTAATGGAGTTTAGCCCACATGCAATCACAGTAATTGCAGGCACAAATAATGATGCAACTGGGTCCAGGAGCTGTGGATTTCTTTCTTTGGAAAATCAGGCCAGCCATGTTTGCACTGTGAAACCACATGATCATAAGAAAGAGAACAGCATCAATGTTAGCTTATTATGTGCTTCCCTTTGCTATGTCAAGGCTGGTGCGGGATAGTTAGACCATTCATTTTATTCCTCATTTCTGTGCTTGTTCTTCCTTGTTTGCACTTGTTACAAACATACAGCTAAGGGTAGCATAAAATCCCTCCCTACCCTGTAAATGGTTAATCCCTCCTTTACCTGTAAGGGTTAAGAAGCTCAGATAACCTGGTGGGCACCTGACCAAAAGGACCAATAAGGGGAGTAGATACTTTCAAATCTGTGGGGGAAGGTGTTTTGTTTTCATGTTCCTTTGTTCTCTCCGGGTTAGCGAGGAGCCAGGGCAGGGAAAATACATCTCCCTAAGCCATATCTGAACTAAGCATCTAATATTACAGAAATAGTAAGTAATAGCAAGAAAATACGTTAGATTATCTTTTGTTCTAGCTTGTGAATTTTCCCTGTGCTAAGAGGGAAGTTTATTCCCATTTTTGTAACTTTAAAGTTTTGCCTAGAGGGGAAATCCTCTGTGTTTGGAATCTTTTTGTTACTCTGTAAAGTTATCTTCCATCCTGATTTTACAGAGGTGTTTCTTTTATGATTTTTTAAACAAACTTCTTTTAAGAACCTGATTGGTTTTTCAGTGTCCTAAAGACCCAGGGGGTTCGATCTGTGCTCACTTTGTAACCAATTGGTTAGGATATTATTCTCTAGCCTCCACAGGAAAGGGGGTGTAGGTGCTCGGGGGGGATATTTTGGGGGAGGTAGGGCTCCAAGTGCCCCTCCCTAAATGTTTGTTTAAATCATTTGGTGGTGGCAGCGATACCAAGGCAAGGAAGGAATTTGTGCCATGGGAAAATTTAAACCTAAGCTGGTAGAAATAAGCTTAGGGGGTCATGCAGGTCATGCAGGTCCAGAAAGCCTTTAACAAGGTCCCTCACCAAAGGCTCTTACGTAAATTAAGCTGTCATGGGATAAAAGGGAAGGTCCTCTCAGGGATTGAGAACTGGTTAAAAGACAGGGAACAAAGGGTAGGAATTAATGGTAAATTCTCAGAATGGAGAGGGGTAACTAGTGGTGTTCCCCGAGGGTCAGTCCTCAGACCAATTTTATTCAACTTATTCATAAATGATCTGGCGAAAGGGGTAAACAGTGAAGTGGCAAAGTTTGCAGTGATACTAAACTGCTCAAGATAGTTAGGACCAAAGCAGACTGTGACAAACTTCAAAAAGATCTCACAAAACTAAGTGATCGGGCAACAAAATGGCAAATGAAATTTAATGTGGATAAATATAAAGTAATGCACATTGGAAAAAATAACCCCAACTATACATACAATATGATGGGGGGCTAATTTAGCTACAACAAGTCAGGAAAAAGATCTTGGAGTCATCATGGATAGTTAGGATGCTCCGGTGCGGGCGCGGCGCTGGGGGGGTTCCGGTGGCGCTCGGCGGGGGGCGGGGGCGGGCTCCGGCGGCACGGCGCTCGGCGGGGGGGCGGGGGGGGGGGGGGGGGCGCGGCGCTCGGCGGGGGGTTCGGGGGGGCGGCGCTTTTTTGTTTTTTGCTGCTTGGGGCAGGGTAAGGGCAGCCTGTCCTAGCATCCCCCATCCACCCATTAGTGGATGGGGGATGCTAGGACCCGGCAGCAGACAGCAATTGCTGCTGGCTCTGGCAGTACAAGCAGGCAAGGGAGAGGCAGGCAGGGAGGGAGGGCTCATGGGGGGACACACGTGAAGGGGGGTGGCAGGTGGAGGCCGGGGACCTATCCAACACTCCCCCGCTGCCTGACTGCCCCCCTGGACTCCCCTTACCATTCTGGCTCCATGTGTAGGCAAAACACGCTGCCCGGTGGGTCGGTTGTGTTACACAGGGCTGCAGACAGAGGGAGGGGGGAGCAGGGGAGGGCTCTGGCTCCTGGAGGCCAATGGGAGCGGCTCAATCGGCCCAGCCGCCCAATCAACAGCCGCACTCTGCATGGAAGGGAGGGAGGGAGGCGAAGGAGAACCCCCCCGCCCAACATTTTAACCTTGTTACCAATTCCTCCTGGACGGCTATTTAGAGACACAAAAGCCAGACATGTCTGGGGAAATGCGGACAGATGGTAACCCTATCTTATGTTCTTATGTCCCCATATCTGTACCCTGGAGTTTAGAGTGGGGAGGTAACCCTAACAGCACTCATCCCAATAGTGGGTGAAGGAAGGGATTTTTGTTGGGGTGTTCTTATCCGGTGTGGAGGCTGAATCGGAGCTGGTGCTTGCAATTTGTCCTGAAAATGCTCTGAATTGCAGCCATCCTTAGATTCTGTGGCAGGGAGTTTTCCAGTCACTGGCTGGCTGCTGGAAAGGCTCCATGTCCCACCCACACTAGTTTCACCCTGCCCACTGGGAGTTTCACCATCCCTCAGGAAGTTGTGACTGGTGGAATGAGCAGTTTCTTAGATGGTGTTCCCTGCCCAGGGAGAGCTTTAAAGCTGAAGACCTGGATGTGGTAATCCCCTGCCATTTGACAGGCAGCCAGTTCTGCTGTTGCAACTCTGATGCAGTGTGATCCTATCTGCTCATGTAATCAGCAAGAGAATTGCTGCATTTGCACCAGCAGGCATTTTGGTAGACTCTGGGTATTGCAATAATTGCGCCTGAGCTCATGAGACAATGGATTGCTGTGGCTAAGTCGGTATGTGCAAGGATGCAATGTAGTCTGCTCAGCCAGAATAGAATGCTTCTTCTTTGAGTAGTAGCCCTATGGGTTCTCCACTTCAGGTGCACATGCACCTCTCAAGCCCTGGATTGGAGATTTTCAGCTAGCAGTATCTGTTGAGCCCATGCGTACGCCCTATGCTTTCTCGTGGCAGACACTGAGACTATTCAGGGGTATACAGTCAAACTAACCTAACTGTCTGACTAATCTAATTGCCTTCTATGATGAGATAACTGGCTCTGTGGATGAGGGGAAAGCAGTGGATGTGTTATTCCTTGACTTTAGCAAAGCTTTTGATACGGTCTCCCACCGTATTCTTGCCGCCAAGTTAAAGAAGTATGGGCTGGATGAATGGACTATAAGGTGGATAGAAAGCTGGCTAGATGGTCAGGCTCAATGGGTAGTGATCAAGGGCTCCATGTCTAGTTGGCAGCCGGTATCAAGCGGAGTGCCCCAAGGGTTGGTCCTGGGGCCGGTTTTGTTCAATATCTTCATTAATGATCTGGAGGATGGCATGGACTGCACCCTCAGCAAGTTTGCAGATGACACTAAACTGGGAGGAGTGATAGATACACTGGAGGGTAGGGATAGGATACAGAGGGAACTAGACAAATTAGAGGATTGGGCCAAAAGAAATCTGATGAGGTTCAACAAGGACAAGTGCAGAGTCCTGCACTTAGGACGGAAGAATCCCATACACTGCTACAGACTAGGGACTGAGTGGCTAGGTAGCAGTTCTGCAGAAAAGGACCTAGGGGTTACAGTCTATGAGAAGCTGGATATGAGTCTTCAGTGTGCCCTTGTTGCCAAGAAGGCTAACGGCATTTGGGGCTGTGTAAGTAGGGGCATTGCCAGTAGATCGAGGACCTGATCATTCCCCTCTATTTAACATTGGTGAAGCTTCATCTGGAGTACTGTGTCCAATTTTGGGCCCCACATTACAAGAAGGCTGTGGAAAAATTGGAAAGAGTCCAGCGGAGGTCAACAAAAATGATGAGGGGGCTGGAGCACATGACTTATGAGGAGAGGCCGAGGGAACTGGGATTGTTTAGTCTGCAGCAGAGAAGAATGAGGGGGGATTTGATAGCTGCTTTCAACTACCTGAAAGGGGATTCCAAAGAGGATGGATCTAGACTGTTTTCAGTGGTAGCAGATGACAGAATAAGGAGTAATGGTCTCAAGTTGCAGATGGGGAGGTTTAGGTTGGATATTAGGAAAAACTTTTTCACTAGGAGGGTGGTGAAGCACTGGAATGAGGGAGGTGGTGGAATATCTTTCCTTAGAGGTTTTTAAGGTCAGGCTTGACAAAGCCCTGGCTGGGATGATTTAGTTGGGGATTGGCCCTGCTTTGAGCAGGGGGTTGGACTAGATAACCTCCTGAGGTCCCTTTCAACCCTGATATTCTATGATTCTTTCCTCAGTTCCTTCTCTACTGCCTTGTCCAGAGATGGAACATGAGCATGTCCAACTACAGTAATGGTTCTCAAAGTGGTTCCTTATTGACTGTACAGGGGGTCCACAAAATATGAAAAAAAAAATATTTCACTGCACATCTGTATTGCCTAATGATTAAAACTGACAAATTTAGTATTTCTGTTTATACAACATATTCCATGGTGCATGAACAATGCAGCAATACTCAAATTGGCCTGCTAAACCCAGGGTTGTGAGTTCAATCCTTGAGGGGGCCACTTGGGGATCTGGGGCAAAATAAGTACTTGGTCCTGCTAGTGAAGGCAGGGGGCTGAACTCTATGACCTGTCAAGGTCCCTTCCAGTTCTAGCAGATGGGATATCTCCATTAATTATTATTATTATTAAATTGGATAAGCGTCAACGGAAAAAATCTCAGTGCTTTGCAACAGCAAATCAGAAGTGATGTCTGTGAGATGTCTTTGATGGGTGGTGTCAGATGCCACTGGTGTGGTCCTCTGCTCTGTTCAATGTTGATAACAGTAAGCTATGTGCATGTGTTTCCTCTGTGTGCTGCCCCAGCTCTGCAGATCGCTGGCTCCCTGAGAGAACTCCCAATGACCACAGACTCCGATAAGGTACGAAGGCACCCGGCCAGGTTTATTGTCAAACGAAGCATAGTAATAGTTTCCAGCAGACTCTACAGGACCTACTACAAATATGGACACAGCTCAGTCAGTCAGTGGCGGGACACTCCACTGCCCCCTGGGCCGGACAAAGACACTGCCCCAGGGATGTATTCTTATACACTGGTACAAACAAATTGCACATCAGTCCTGACGTATTGAGGTACGGTAGCAATGTACAACGCCTCTACGCAGTAAGGTGCCACCCCTCACCTTATACATGTTGATTCGAACAAAACAACTCGATCCATCATATTATCCTTTTGCCCATCTTTAGGATGGGTCAGCCTGTTCCTTGTTATCTGTGTGGAGTATGAAAGTATCCAAGTGTTCTGTTACCTTTTAGGTATGTGTATTTTTGCAACATCAGCCCTTTCCTTGCCAGCTCTGTGAGCAGGGCCTGCCTCTGGCTCACAGTTTAACTTTGCTTTATGTCTTGATCATTACTTTAGTTCAGGCCTCATACCGGGCTTCTGATACAAGGGTTTATGTTTCAGAGCCTCATCTTATTATATCAGAAGTGATGTCCGTCAGATGACTGAGATGTCTTTTATTGATGGAAGTGGAATATATTTTTACAATGTGAGAGCAAATTACATTGAAAATGGATAAGTTCTTCTTTGAATGTTTGCTCATGTCCATTCCAGGCTAGGTGTGTGAGTGCCACATGCAGAGTTGTTGAAGATATTTCCCTCAGTGGTATCTGTAGGACCAGCTCTAGAGCCAGATATAAGGGGTGCTGCTGGACCCTCATCCTCTCAGTTCCTTCTTATCACCTGGGATGGTTGCCTGGAATGATCCTTCTTCTTTGAGTGTTTGCTCATATCAATTCCAATTGTGCGTGTGCTGCGTGTACGGCAGTCAGAAGGTTTTTCCCCTAGCGGTACCCATCAGGTTTGTCCGGGTGCCCCCTGGGGTCATGCCTTAATGGTGCTGAATATAGGGCCCTACCAATGCACCACCACTTCAGTTCCTTCTTACTCCCTGTGATGGTTAGCCAGAATGCTCATATCGCTTGCTTCTTCTTCCAGTGCTCACTCATGTCCATTCCATATTAGGTGTGTGTGCTCGCGACTTGCACCAGTGCCGGATGTTTTTCCTTCAGCAGTATCTGGCTCTGGTGCCCTCTGGATTGGCGCGCACATGCCGCAGTATAAGGGGCGCCGCCAGCTCCCCCCACCCTCAGTTCCTTCTTGCCGCCAATGACAGTGCTGGAACGTCTGCTGCTTCAGCTAGCATTGTTTTGTTCTCCATTCTTGCGAACTTTACAAAACCTGTAATATAGTTGTATATAATCAAGGATAGAGTTCATCGGAGCGGTGCTCGACTCGACCTGCGCCAGAGCGTTCCTGACACTAGAAAGATTCCCGACATTGGCGGACCTCATTGCAGAAGTCTCCATGTTCCACCTAACTATGGCCAGGGTTTTTCTGCATCCGCTGGGCCATATGGCAGTGCGCACAGACGTTGTCCGCCATGCCAGGCTCCGGATGCGGCCCCAGCAGCAATGGATGGCGACGGTCTATTCTCAGTCCAAGGACCACCTGGAAAAGATTGTTACCATCCCCCTGATGATGCTTCACTGCAATGGTGGACCAATTGCAGGACGGTCCTAGAGGGAGTTCCGTTTGACACCCCCCCACACTCCATTGAGTTGGTATTGGACACCTTGGACATTGGCTGGGGTGCACACCTCGGCAATCTCCAGACTCAGGTATGTGGTCCTCAGAGGAGATGACATTACACATAAACGTCAAAGAACTCAGAGCGGTCCTCTTGGCTTGTGGAGTCTTCCTACCGCACCTGTCGGGCAAGTTGGTGAGTGTCTTGATGTACAACGCATCCTTGATTTTCTACATCAACAGGCAGGGGGGAGCATGCTCATCGGCTCTCTGCCAAGAGGCACTCCGTCTCTGGGACTTCTGCATCAGCCACAAAATCCACCTGGAAGTTTGTCACCTCCCTTGCGTCAAGAACACGCTAGCGGATCACCTCATCAGGGACTTCTCCTCTCAACATGAGTGGTTGCGCCACTCAGAGGTAGCCTGCATGATCTTCCAGAGGTGGGGAACTCCCCAACTGGACCTCTTTGCCACCAGGCAAAACAGGGAAATGTCATCTATTTTTTTTTTTCTAAGCAAGGTCTGGGCAAGGACTCCCTCTCCAATGCCTGGCACACTCTTTTTCATTAGAGTACATCTTGCAGCCATCTCTGCTTTTCACCCACTGATCCAGGGCCAGACAGTATTTTCTCATGATATGATGGTCAGATTCTTGAGAGGCTTTGAGAGACTCTGTCCCACAGTGGGATCTTAATTTGGTAGTCTGTATGCTCACAGGCCCACCCTTTGAGCACCTGGGCTCCAGTTCCCTTTCCCACCTGTCAAGGTCACTTTCCCGGTGGCGGTGACATCGATGAAATGAGTCTCTGAGATTAAAGCCTTAACTTTAGAACTGCCATACACGGTCTTCTTCAAGGACAAGGTTCAGCTGCGGCCCCATCCGGAAGGTGGTATCTACCTTCCATATGAACCAGGACATCTTCCTCCCGGTGTTCTGTCCCAAACCGCACAAGACCAGTGAAGAGAGTTGTCTTTGCGTGCTGGACGTCCAAAGGGCCTTCGTTTTTTATCTAGAGCATACCAAGCCTTTCCATAAATCAACTCAGCTCTTAATCGCCACAGCAAATAGGATCAAGGCCTCTGGGGGAGATGCAGTGTCCCCTGCCCCAACCCCCCCGTGCCATTGCCCCTGGGGTGACATGTGGTCCTGGTTGAGTTTGGTCTGGGGAGGGACGCGGGTCTGGTCTAGTTCAGGGGGTTCGGTCTGGGGAGGGATGTGGGTCTGGTTCAGTTTGGAGGACTGATCCGGTCTTTTGGGGTCACAGCTGGTACACAGGACTGCTTATACACCACTGGTGGAGGAGGAGATGGCTCAGGGTGGACACTGGCAGCTGGTTACTTCTGGCAGCAGGCAGTGCTCCACCCCTGCTCCAAACCCTCCCACCATGGTAATAGGTAAGCGTTATGATTTTCTTGATACACGAGAGAAGGAATCACCCCCGACAGTAAAGGAGGAGAAGCCTCGTACCCCTAAGGCTGGGAGGTCTGCTGCCCCCACTGCGAATAGGAAATGTAGGGTAATGGTGGTCGGAGACTCTCTGCTGAGGGGGATGGAGGCGCCCATCTGTCGCTCTGACATTTCATCTCAGGAGGTATGCTGCTTGCCAGGGGCCTGTATCTGAAATGTTACGGAGGCATTGTCGAAGATTATCCAGCCCTCTGACTACTACCCCATGCTACTCATCCATGTGGGCACAAATGATACTGCGTGGTGTGACACTGAGCAGATCAAGAGTGACTACAGGACTCTGGGAGTACGAGTGAAGGAGTTTGGCTCGCAGGTGGTATTCTCTTTGATTCTTCCTGTCAAAGGTAGAGGCCCGGGTAGAGACAGATGCATCATGGAGGTGAATGCCTGGCTTCGAAGATGGTGTTGCAAGGAGGGCTTTGGCTTCCTTGACCACAGGATGCTATTCGAGGAGGGACTGCTAGGCAGAGATGGCGTTCACCTTTCGAGGAGGGGAAAGACCCTATTTGGACACAGACTGGCTAACCTAGTGAGGAGGGCTTTAAACTAGGTTCGACGGGGACAGGTGAGCAAAGCCCACAGGTAAGTGGGGAACATGGAGATCTGGGAGATGGGTCGGAAACAAGAGGGAGTGTGGGCTATAATGGCAGAGAGAAAGGAGGGTCTGGGCAAAACTGGGAGGCAAGATTGAACCAGTATCTTAGATGCCTATATACAAATGTGAGAAGTATGGGGAATAAGCAAGAAGAACTGGAAGTGCTAATAAATAAATACAACTATGACATTGTTGGCATCACTGAAACTTGGTGGGATAATACACATGATTGGAATGTTGGTGTGGATGGGTACAGCTTGCTCAGGAAGGATAGACAGCGGAAAAAGGGAGGAGGTGTTGCCTTATATATTAAAAATATACACACTTGGACTGAGGTGGAGATGGACATAGGAGATGGAAGTGTTGAGAGTTTCTGGGTTAGGCTAAAAGGGGTAAAAAACAAGGGTGATGTCATGCTAGGAGTCTACTACAGGCCACCTAACCAGGTGGAAGAGGTGGATGAGGCTTTTTTTAAACAACTAACAAAATCATCCAAAGCCCAAGATTTGGTGGTGATGGGGGACTTCAACTATCCAAATATATGTTGGGAAAATAACACAGTGGGGCACAGACTATCCAACAAATTCTTGGACTGCGTTGCAGACAACTTTTTATTTCAGAAGGTTGAAAAAGCTACTGGGGGGAAGCTGTTCTAGACTTGATTTTAACAAATAGGGAGGAACTCGTTGAGAATGTGAAAGTAGAAGGCAGCTTGGATGAAAGTGATCATGAAATCATAGAGTTTGAAATTCTAAGAAAGTGTAGAAGGGAGAACAGCAAAATAGAGACAATGGATTTCAGGAAGGTGGATTTTGGTAAGCTCAGAGAGCTGATAGGTAAGGTCCCATGGGAATCAAGACTGAGGGGAAAAACAACTGAGGAGAGTTGGCACTTTTTCAAAGGGACACTATTAAGGGCCCAAAAGCAAGCCATTCCACTGGTTAGGAAAGATAGAAAATGTGGCAAAAGACCTCCTTGGCTTAACCACAAGATCTTGCATGATCTAACAAATAAAAAGGACTCATATAAAAAATGGAAACTAGGACAGATTACAAAGGATAAATATAGGCAAACAACACAGGAATGCAGGGGCAAGATTAGAAAGGCAAAGGCACACAATGAGCTCAAACTAGCTAAGGGAATAAAGGGAAACAAGAAGACTTTTTATCAATACATTAGAAGCAAGAGGAAGACCAAAGACAGGGTAGGCCCACTGCTCAGTGAAGTGGGAGAAACAGTAACATGAAACTTGGAAATGGCAGAGATGCTTAATGACTTCTTTGTTTCGGTCTTCACCGAGAAGTCTGAAGGAATGCCTAACCTAGTGAATGCTAATGGGAAGAGGGTAGGTTTAGCAGATAAAATAAAAAAAGAACAAGTTAAAAATCACTTAGACAAGTTAGATGCTTGCAAGTCACCAGGGCCTGATGAAATGCATCCTAGAATACTCAAGGAGCTAATAGAGGAGGTATCTGAGTCTCTAGCTATTATCTTTGGAAAATCATGGGAGACGGGAGAGATTCCAGAAGACTGGAAAAGGGCAAATATAGTGCCCATCTATAAAAAGGGAAATAAAAACAACCCAGGAAACTACAGACCAGTGAGTTTAACTTCTGTGCCAGGGAAGATAATGGAGCAAGTAATTAAGGAAATCATCTGCAAACACTTGGAAGGTGGTAAGGTGATAGGGAATAGCCAGCATGGATTTGTAAAGAACAAATCGTGTCAAACCAATCTGATAGCTTTCTTTGATAGGATAACGAGCCTTGTGGATAAGGGAGAAGCTGTGGATGTGGTATACCTAGACTTTAGTAAGGCATTTGATATGGTCTCGCATGATATTCTTATCGATAAACTAGGCAAATACAATTTAGATGGGGCTACTATAAGGTGGGTGCATAACTGGCTGGATAACAGTACTCAGAGAGTTGTTATTAATGGTTCCCAATCCTGCTGGAAAGGCATAATGAGTGGGGTTCCGCAGGGGTCTGTTTTGGGACCGGCTCTGTTCAATATCTTCATCAACGACTTAGATATTGGCATAGAAAGTACGCTTATTAAGTTTGCTGATGATACCAAACTGGGAAGGATTGCAACTGCTTTGCAGGACAGGGTAATAATTCAAAATGATCTGGACAAATTGGAGAAATGGGCTGAGGTAAACAGGATGAAGTTTAACAAAGACAAATGCAAAGTGCTCCACTTAGGAACAATCAGTTTCACACATACAGAATAGGAAGAGACTGTCTAGGGAGGAGTACGACAGAAAGGGATCTAGGGGTTATAGTTGACTACAAGCTAAATATGAGGCAACAGTGTGATCCTGTTGCAAAAAAAGCAAACGTGATTCTGGGATGCATTAACAGGTGTGTTGTGAGCAAGACATGAGAAGTCATTCTTCCATTCTACTCTGCGCTGGTTAGGCCTCAACTGGAGTACTGTGTCCAGTTCTGGGCACCGCATTTCAAGAAAGATGTGGAGAAATTGGAGAGGGTCCAGAGAAGAGCAACAAGAATGATTAAAGGTCTTGAGAACATGACCTATGAAGGAAGGCTGAAAGAATTGGGTTTGTTTAGTTTGGAAAAGAGAAGACTGAGAGGGGACATGATAGCAGTTTTCAGGTATCTAAAAGGGTGTCATAAGGAGGAGGGAGAAAACTTGTTCACCTTAGCCTCTAAGGATAGAACAAGAAGCAATGGGCTTAAACTGCAGCAAGGGAGGTCTAGGTTGGACATTAGGAAAAAGTTCCTAACTGTCAGGGTGGTTAAACACTGGAATAAACTGCCTAGGGAGGTTGTGGAATCTCCATCTCTGGAGATATTTAAGAGTAGGTTAGATAAAGGTCTATCAGGGATGGTCTAGACAGTATTTGGTCCTGCCATGAGGGCAGGGGACTGGACTCGATGACCTCTCGAGGTCCCTTCCAGTCCTAGAATCTATGATCCTAGCCAGACTAGTATGAATAATGACACTGTAAATAAAATGCATTAAAGTTTTTCATATTTTTGATTTTTAAAATGTTTTTAAATTTGCCTCAATTTCACACAAAAATTTAATTAAAGCCCTGGTAGTTCATATGAGACATGTAAAGGATGAGATAGTGTGATGGTTCCCTTTTGAGTGGGAGTAGGAGGCAGGCAGCCCTGGGTCCACCGGCCAAGATCCACAATAATTATCAGTTCAAAGTCCTTTCGTTCAGCCTGTCAGCGCCTCCTCGAATGTTTACTAAGTGCATGGTAGCCGTGGCCGTGTTCCTATGCAAGTGTCAGGTGTAGGTGTTTTCGTACCTTGGCGACTGACTAATCAAGGGCCATTCCAAGGTGCAAGTGGATGTGCAAGTAAGCTTCACAAGAGCTACTTTGAATGACTTGGGCCTTCTACCTCAATGTACAGAAGTCATGGCTGTCTCCAGCATCCGAACCTCGAGTTGCTTCACTTTATGGCATGGAAGCTCCATGGCTGAACCTGACAGAGCTTGCCTGTTTGGATCCAGTTAGACAAGTCCTCCTTGGCTGTAGGAAACCCTGCACTAGGGCTCTCTACCTAGCCAAATGGAAAAGATTCACAATTTGGCCTTCCCAATATCTCTGATCTCCAACATGTTCGTCGATACCTATGATATGGGACTATCTCTTCCACCTCAAACAGCAAGGGCTTTCCATGTCATCAATAAAGGTCCACCTGGCCGCTATCTCTGCCTTCCATCCAGGCGTGGAGGGTGTGGATTGCTGGTCTGTCTTCGCCAACCCCTTGGTGAGTCGTTTCCTAAAAGGTCTCAGACTATGCCCTCACGTATGACAGCTGGTCCCAGCTTGGTACCTTCACTTGGTCCTTTCCAGGCTAATGGGGCTACTTTTTGAGCTGCTGGTGACATGTTCTTTGCTGTACCTCTCATATAAGGTGGCATTCCTGGTAGCAATAACATTTTCTAGGAGGTTTCAGAGTAGCAGCCGTGTTAGTCTGTATCCGCAAAAAGAAGAACAGGAGTACTTGTGGCACCTTAGAGACTAACAAATTTATTAGAGCATAAGCTTTCGTGGACTACAGCCCACTTCTTCGGATGCATATAGAATGGAACATATATTGAGGAGATATATATACACACATACAGAGAGCATAAACAGGTGGGAGTTGTCTTACCAACTCTGAGAGGCCAATTAATTAAGAGAAAAAAAACTTTTGAAGTGATAATCAAGCTAGCCCAGTACAGACAGTTAAGAAGTGTGAGAATACTTACAAGGGGAGATAGATTCAATGTTTGTAATGGCTCAGCCATTCCCAGTCCTTATTCAAACCGGAGTTGATTGTGTCTAGTTTGCATATCAATTCTAGCTCAGCAGTCTCTCGTTGGAGTCTGTTTTTGAAGTTTTTCTGTTGTAATATAGCCACCCGCAGGTCTGTCACTGAATGACCAGACAGGTTAAAGTGTTCTCCCACTGGTTTTTGAGTATTTTGATTCCTGATGTCAGATTTGTGTCCATTAATTCTTTTGCGTAGAGACTGTCCGGTTTGGCCAATGTACATGGCAGAGGGGCATTGCTGGCACATGATGGCATATATCACATTGGTAGATGTGCAGGTGAACGAGCCCCTGATGGTATGGCTGATGTGATTAGGTCCTATGATGATGTCACTTGAATAGATATGTGGACAGAGTTGGCATCGGGGTTTGTTACAAGGATAGGTTCCTGGGTTAGTGGTTTTGTTCAGTGATGTGTGGTTGCTGGTGAGTATTTGCTTTAGGTTGGGGGGTTGTCTGTAAGCGAGGACAGGTCTGTCTCCCAAGATCTGTGAGAGTAAAGGATCATCTTTCAGGATAGGTTGTAGATCTCTGATGATGCGCTGGAGAGGTTTTAGTTGGGGGCTGAAGGTGACAGCTAGTGGTGTTGTGTTATTTTCTTTGTTGGGCCTGTCTTGTAGGAGGTGACTTCTGGGTACTCGTCTGGCTCTGTCAATCTGTTTTTTCACTTCAGCAGGTGGGTAGTTTTAAGAATGCTTGATAGAGATCTTGTAGGTGCTTGTCTCTATCCGAGGGATTGGAGCAAATGCGGTTATATCTTAGAGCTTGGCTGTAGACAATGGATCGTGTGGTGTGTCCTGGATGGAAGCTGGAGGCATGTAGGTAAGTGTAGTGGTCAGTAGGTTTCCGGTATAGGGTGGTATTTAGGTGACCATCGCTTATTAGCACAGTAGTGTCCAGGAAATGGACCGCTTGTGTGGATTGATCTAGGCTGAGGTTGATGGTGGGATGGAAATTATTGAAATCATGGTGAAATTCCTCAAGGGCTTCTTTTCCATGGGTCCAGATGATGTCATCAATGTAGCGCAAGTAGAGTAGGGGCGTTAGGGGACGAGAGCTAAGGAAGCGTTGTTCTAAGTCAGCCATAAAAATGTTGGCATATTGTGGGGCCATGCGGGTACCCATAGCAGTGCCGCTGACTTGGAGGTATATATAGTCCCCAAATGTGAAATAGTTGTGGGTGAGGACAAAATCACAAAGTTCAGCCACCAGGTTAGCTGTGACATTATCAGGGATACTATTCCTGATAGCTTGTAGTCCATCTTTGTGTGGAATATTGGTGTAGAGGGCTTCTACGTCCATAGTGGCCAGGATGGTGTTTTCTGGAAGATCACCGATGGATTGTAGTTTCCTCAGGAAGTTAGTGGTGTCTCGAAGATAGCTGGGAGCGCTGGTAGCGTAGGGTCTGAGGAGAGAGTCTACATAACCAGACAAGCCTGATGTTAGGGTGCCAATGCCTGAGATGATGGGGCGTCCAGGATATCCAGGTTTATGGATCTTGGATAGCAAATAGAATACCCCTGGTCGGGGTTCTAGGCATGTGTCTGTACGGATTTGTTCCTGTGCTTTGTCAGGGAGTTTTTTTAGCAGATGGTGTAGTTTCTTTAGGTAATCCTCAGTGGGATCAGAGGATAATGGCCTGTAGAATGTGGTGTTAGAGAGCTGTCTAGCAGCCTCCTGGTCATATTCCAATTTATTCATGATGACGACAGCACCTCCTTTGTCAGCCTTTTTGATTATGATGTCAGGGTTGTTTCTGAGGCTGTAGATGGCGTTGTGTTCTGCATGGCTGAGGTTATGTGGCAAGTGATGTTGCTTTTCCACAATTTCAGCCTTTGCACGTCGACGGAAGCAATCTATGTAGAAATCCAGTCTGTTGTTTCGACCGTCCGGAGGAGTCCACGCAGAATCCTTTTTTTTGTAGTGCTGGTAGGGAGGATTCTGTGGGTTAGTATGCTGTTCAGAAGTATGTTGGAAATATTCTTTGAGTCGGAGACGTCGAAAGTAGGATTCTAGGTCACCGCAGAACTGTATCATATTCATGGGTCTGGAGGGACAAAAGGAGAGGCCCCGAGATAGGACAGACTCTTCTGCTGGGCTAAGAGTATAGCTGGAAAGATTAACAATATTGCTGGGTGGGTTAAGGGAACTACTGTTGTGGCTGCTTGTGGCATGTAGCAGTTTAGATAGTTTAGTGTCCTTTTTCCTTTGTAGAGAGGCAAAGTTTGTCTTGTAAATGGCTTGTCTAGTTTTTGTAAAGTCTATCCTTTTGTCCCTCTAGACCCATGGACTCTCTGGGCAGGGAACACCATCTCAGAAACTGCTCATCCCACCAAAGTCACAACTTCCTGAGGGATGGTGAAACTCCCAGTGGGCAGGGTGAAACTAGTGTGGGTGGAACATGGAGCCTTTCCAGCAGCCATCCAGTGACTGGAGAACTTCCTGCCACAGAATCTAAGGATGGCTGCAATTCACAGCACTTTCAGGACAAATCGCATGCACCAGCTCTGATTCAGCCTCTGCATAGTATAAGAACACCCCAAGTCTCAAACAATTCCCCTCCCACAACAAAAATCCCTTCCTTCCCCCACTAGTGGGATGAGTGCAAACAAGGAAGAACAAGCACAGAAAAGAGGAATGAAATGAATGGTCTAACTACCCCACACCAGCCTTGGCATAGCAGAGGGAAGCACATAATAAGGGGAGTACTGACATTGATACTGTTCTCTTTCTTATGATCACGTGGTTTCTCACTGCAAACATGGCTGGCCTGATTTTCCAAAGAAAGAAATCCACAGCTCCTGGACTCAGTTGCATCATTATTTGTGCCTGCAATTACTGTGATTGCATGTGGGCTAAACTCCATTACTGTCTGTGCCTACAATTACCATGACTCAGAGTGGAAATTGGTTAGCTGGCCAGTTATGTATCTATCTGCCCATTTGCACACTGGGACAAAGTTCCTCCTCTATCTTGGTGGGTCCTGCACTTATTGGCGGATTTTCTTGCCTCAGAGATTCACCATGTGGGTTGGGGAACAGCCCAGAGACCTTCCCCTCTGGAAGAACCCACAGTCCAGGTCAATTGGGAGGTTTGGGGGGAACCCAGGCCCGCCCTCTACTCCAGGTTCCAGCCCAGGGCCATGTGGACTGCAGCTGTCTATAGTGCCTCCCGTAACAGCTGCATGACAACTACAACTCCCTGGGCTACTTCCCCATGGCCTCCTCCAAACACCTTCCTTATTCTCACCACAGGACCTTCCTCCTGGTGTCTGATAATGCTTGTGCTCCTCAGTCCTCCAACAGCACACTCTCTCACTCTCCGCTTCTTGCTCCCAGCTCCTCACGCTCGCACCACAAACTGAAGTGAGCTTCTTTTAAAACCCAGGTGCCCTGATTAGCCTGCCTTAATTGATTCTAGAAGCTTCTTCTTAATTGGCTCCAGGTGTCCTAATTAGCCTTCCTGCCTTAACTGGTTCTAGCAGGTTCCTGATTACTCTAGTGCAGCCCCTGCTCTGGTCAGTCAGGGAACAGAAAACTACTCATCCAGTGACCAGTATATTTGCCCTCTACCAGACTCCTGTACCCCACTGGTCTGGGTCTGTCACAACACATAGCTAAATTATTCAAATACATAGTTGTTGTCAGTGCACACAAAGGTGCACATACAGTCTGACATACAGCCATGGATTTCTGGAAATCAGACCACATGTGTCATTATCATGAACACTTTTCACAAAATGATCGCTCTATAGTTGACCTCTCAGTCCTCAAAACCAAAGGAAAGCTGCACAGCACCTTCAAAAGACAAGCCTGGGAGCTTAAATTCATAACTTTGCTAGACACTGAAAATCATGGACTGAATACAGACATAAGAACGGCCAAACTGGGTCAGACCAAAGGTCCATCTTGCGCAGTATCCTGTCTTCCAACAAAGGCCAATGCCAGGTGCCCCAGAGGGAATGAATAGACAGGTAATCATCAAGTGATCCATCCCTTGTTGCCCATTCCCAGCTTCTGGTAAAACCAAGGCTAGGGACACCATCCCTGCCCATTCTGGCTAATCACCAGTGATGGAACTATCCTCCATTTACTTATCTAGTTCTTTTTCGAACCTGTTAGTCTTGGCCTTCACAATATCCTCTGGTCCTTGTTGACTGTGCATTGTGTGAAAAAATACTTCCTTTTGTTTGTTTTAAACCTGCTGCCTATTAATTTAATTTGGTGACCCCTAGTTCATGTGTTATGAGAAGGAGTAAATAACATTTCTTTATTTACTTTTTCCACTCCAGTTATGATTTTATAGACCTCTATCATATTCTCCCTTAGTCTCTTTTCCGCCACAGTTCCAATCTTATTCATCTCTCCTTAGATGGAAGCCGTTCCATACCCCTAAGCATTTTGTTGCCCTTTTCTGAACCTTTTCCAATTCCAATATATCTATTTTAAGATGGGGCGACCATGTCTGCACGTAGTATTCAACATGTGGGCGTACCATGGATTTATATAGAAGCAATATGATATTTTCTGTTTTTATTATCTATTTCTTTCTTAATGATTCCCAACATTCTGTTTGCTTTTTTGACTGCCGCTGCACATTGAGTGGAGTCACTAGATTTATGGCTTATTATAACAATCTATAACCCATTAACATAATCTCACCAACCATGACTGGCCAGGTGTTTATGGGCCCCTTCATCTTGAATGGTCCCTTGAAATCTGTGTTAACTACTTATGCTAAACAATCGGTTCCACCTTGTATTTAGCTGTGATACTCTGTGTATGTCTACACAGCAGCTAAAAACTCATGGCTGGCTTAGGTCATCTCACTCGGGCTTGTGGGCCTCTGGCTGCGGGGCTGTAAAATTCCTATGTAGACATACAGGTTTGGGATGGAGCAGTGGTGGATTAGCCACTGGACTGACAGGACCCTTGCCCCAGCCAATTGGAGGCTCCAGAAAAATGTGTGCCCCTACTCCTCAACCCCGCTCCCCAGCAGGATTGCCAGGCGGGCAGGGTGGGGGAAGCCCCCGTGCCCCAACCCTATACCCCGGCAGGAGCACCGGGCGAGTGGGCAGGGCAAACCACTGTGCCCCAACCCTGCTTCCTAGAAAAAGTGTGGGGTGGCGGGGTAAAGCTTAGCACCCAGACTCCGGCTGCAGCCCTGGGACATGTAGAGCCCTAGCTTCATGCCACGGCCTCTGGGCTGGGGGAGCTCTCACTCCCTGTTGTGGCCTTGGTGGAGGGGTAGGGGGAGAGAATAGAACTTCTCCAGTCTTTGGGCTGCAGGGGGAGGTAGAAAGGGGCAAACGGGTTGCGGGGCCTCAGTCAGAGGTTCAAATGGGGTAGACGGCGGGTGGAACATGGCAGGGCGGTGGAGGGAAGGGGCAGAACAGGGTGGGGCCATAGGGGGGCCACAGGCAGAAGGGGCGGAAGGGGGATGAGACTGCAGGCGGAAGGACTAGGGAGGTTCCCCCAACTTTCTCTGACCCAAGGCCACACAAACCCTTAATCCGCCTCTGTGTCTGGAGCCCAAGCTCTGGGCCCCCACAAGGAAGGAATGTTCCAGAGCCCAGGCTCCAGCCTAAGCCTGAACATCTACATAGAAATTTTTAGCCCCGTAGCCTGAGCCCCAAAAGCCCACGTCAGCTGACCCAGGCCAACCAGGGGCCTTTTATTCCAGTGTAAACATATCCGCTCAGTACATTTCCCAGACTGGAAGAGGAGCTCTGTGTAAGCTCAAAGCATGTCTCTCTTACTAACAAAAGTTTGTCCAATAAAAGTTATCACCTCACCCACCTTCCTTAATGTTGTAATCAAGGTGTGAGTAAGTGGGGTGTTATTCAGATCCCTGAACTGCCAACACTAGATAACTTTTAATCAAGAGGTTTAACTCTAGATCCAACACTGGTGTTAGGAGGAGCCCAAGCATCATTATTTAAGCTGAGCTGCAGGTGGGGAGCAAGTGGCTGGAAGCTGCAGCTCAGTGACAATGGCAGAGTTCAATGTCGGGAGCGTTCTGGTGACTGGATCCAATCGAGGAATTGGCCTGGGACTCGTGAAGCGATTTCTAGAGCTACCAAATCCACCAGAATGGATCTTTGCCACCACCAGGGAGCCGGATGGATCCCAAAGCAAGGTGAGGATGAAATCTGGTCTTTACAGGAAGGTTTGGGCAACTGATGGCCCAGAAACAGCCTGAGAATTGGGTTTCCCTGCAGTACAGGCTGCAAAGATGGGATAAGATAAGGAGCGGGTTCCCTTTAAAAGCATTTGAGAGGCTCAAATGAGAAACCCAGAGCTCACTGTAAAACTCAAACACTAGTTTGAGTCTCAGCTCAGGAATAGAGAGGCAAGATGCTACCAATATTTTAACAAGGGGCTTGTTATAAAATGTTCCACTGTGGCCTGTGATAAACCCCATGCCCTAAAGGTATCTAGAGAGGGCTGACTCCGTCAGAGACAGGACAGAGAAATCACCCAGGCCCCCTACATTTCCACATTTGTTTGCCAGAGGCTGGGAATGGGAGACAGGGGATGGGTCACTTGATGATTACCTGTTCTGTTCATTCCCTCTAGAGCACCTGGCATTTGCCACTGTCGGAAGACAGGACACTGGGCTAGATGGACCTTTGGTTTGACCCAATATGGCCATTCTTATGTCCTTATGTGGTGAAATTTTGTAACCGGGTCTCCTGTGACACCCCATCCCCACTGCACAAGGCTGCAGAGGAACCTCTCTGAGGTATCTGGTTCACTCACCCACATGCCACTTGTTGTGGGACAGGGGAGTTCCGGGAGTTGGCTGCTCCATGCTCAGTCACCAGCATCTTCCTTGAGGGTTTCACCCAATCCCAGGTACTGCACAGCTGAGGTCAGAGCCATCCTACACACTGATCATCTTCCAGGATTTTTCTAACCAAGTGAAAATGTTTCTCTTTCCAGGAGGTAATGGAGCTGGCATTGAAGCATCCAAACCTGGTGGTGCTGCAGCTGGGTATGTAGCCATCTCTGCATCTATTCATTCAGACATGGGAGGCCTTGGGAGGAAGACGAGGGGCCCAATTCTCCATGGGTGGCACAATGTGGTGCCACACTTGTGCATGGTTGTGAAGCACTAACAGTTCAGAGTGGAGCATGTCACACCCACTCTGTCCCGCTGTAATGGCTGACCGCTAATAGAGTTACTCTTAACTCAAGTGGAAGAGACCCATGATTTTAGTGCTGAAGGTACAAACCCAGTGCGGGTTCTATGCCTTATCCACTTAGGCCTGGTCTACACTATGACTTTAATTTGGATTTAGCAGTGTTAAATCTAATTAGCCCTGCACCCATCCACACAACGAAGCCATTTATTTCGAAATAAAGGGGTCTTAAAATCTATTTCTGTACTCCACCCCGACGAGCGGAGTAGCGCCGAAATCGATATTGTCATTTCGAATTAGGGTTAGTGTGGCCGCAATTCGAGGGTATTGGCCTCCGGGAATTATCCCACAGTGCACCATTGTGACCCTCTGGACAACAATCTGAACTCGGATGCACTGGTCAGGTAGACAGGAAAAGCCCCGCGAACATTTGAATTTTATTTCTTGTTTGCCCAGCGTGGAGAACACAGGTGACCACAGAGAGCTCATCAGCACAGGTAACCATGCAGGCCAATAATCGAAAAAGAGCACCAGCATGGGCTGTATGGGAGGTACTGGATCTGATCGCTATATGGGGAGAGGATTCAGTGCTAGCAGAACTTCGTTCGAAAAGACAAAATGACAAAACTTTTGAAAAAATCTCTAAGGGCATGATGGAGAGAGGCCACAATAGGGGGTCAGATCAGTGCTGCATGAAAGTCAAGGAGCTCAGACAAGCCTATCAAAAAACAAAGGAGGCAAACGGTCGCTTCGGGTCAGAGCCGCGGACATGCCGCTTCTACGCCGAGCTGCATGCAGTTCTAGGGGGGGCCGCCACCACCTACCCCACCTCTGACCGTGGATTCCGTGGCGGGGATAATCTCATCAGCTACACCTGAGGATTCTGCGGACAGGGAAGAGGAGGAGGAGGAGGAGGACGAGCTTGTGGAGAGCACCAGCACTCCGTTCTCCCCAACTGCCAGGATCTTTTTCTCAGTCTGACTGAAGTATCCTCCCAAGCCAGTATCCAAGACCATGACCCCATGGAAGGGACCTCAGGTGAGTTTACTTTTTAAAATATAAAACTTGTTTTAAAAGCAAGCATTTTTAATTATTACTTTGCCCTGAGGACTTGGGATGCATTCGCGGCCAGTACAGCTACTGGAAAAGTCTGTTAACGTTTCTGTGGATGGAGCGGAAATCCTCCAGGAACATCTCCATGAAGCTCTCCTGGAGGTACTCCAAAAGCCTTGCCACAAGGTTTCTGGGCAGTGCAGCCTTATTCTGTCTTCCATGGTAGGACACTTGACCACGCCATGCTTGCAGCAAGTAATCTGGTATCATTGCATGACAAAGCCTGGCACCGTATGGTCCTGGTGTTTGCTGGCATTCAAGCAACATCTGTTCTTTATCTCGCTGTGTAATCCTCAAGAGAGTGATATCGCTCATGGTAACCTGGTTGAAATATGGGAATTTAATTAAGGGGACAGAGGTGGCCGTTCCTACTGGGCTGTTTGCCTGTGGCTGAAAAGAAATCCTTCCCTGCAGTTAGCCAAGCGTGGGGGGGGGGGGGAGGCAGGGGGCGTGGAAATTCGCCCTGAGCTTTTCACATTTGGCTAGGAGGGATCTTCCCTGATACCAGCCACGCGGTGGGGGGGAGGGATAAAGCAATCATCCAGAGAATTGTATGGGGGGGGGGTGTGTAGTTTGTTTTCTGCTGCTGAAGGTTAACAGGAAAACTGCAGCACTTAACGGGCTTTGCTTGGTATGTGGGAAAGGAGGGCACAGAAGCCAAAAGACAATGGCTTACCATGGCCGCATGCAAGCCGAATTCTGTTGCCCGGACCCGCGTCTGTGATCTCTAGCAGCAAAGCCACAGGCACTCAATATTAAGAGGCAAAATGGGACCTTGCACAGAAATCACATGTGCTATGTAATGTGAATAGTGTTGGTCACCGTGAAAGAGTATAAGCATTGTTCTGCAAAATGTATCTTTTAAAAAAATTCTCTCCTTTTTTCCCTCCCTCCAGCAGCTGCAAATTTTTCAAGCCTCCCTCCTCCGTCCCGAAGGCTATCTCAGATAAGGCATCGGAAAAAGAAGACGCAAAATGAGATGTTCGCAGAAATCATGGAATTCACCCGCAGTGAAAGAGCTCATCTGAATGAGTGGAAGGACACAGTTTCAAAGTATAGGAAAGAAGTCAGTGAACGTGAGGACAGGAGGGACCAACGTGAGGACATGAGGGACCAACGTGAGGAGAGGAGAGACGCTCGAGATGAGAGGTGACGGCAGGAAGATCGGAGGAGGCAGGATGCAACGCTGGGGCTGCTGTGTGAGCAAACAGATATGCTTCGGCGTCTGGTGGAGCTTCAGGAATGGCAGCAGGATAACAGAGTGCCGCTACAGCCCCTGTATAACCCCCCTCCACCCTCACCATGTTCCATAGCCTCCTCACCCAGACGTGTAAGAATGCGGGGGGGGGGGAGGGGAGGCGAGGCTCCATACACCCTCCCATTCCACCCCAGTGGACAGCCCAAGCAAAAGGCTGTCATATTTTTAACCTTTTTTTAGTGGCCTTTTCCTTCCTGCCGATCCTCCTCCCAAACCCCACCCGGGTTCTCTCCCTCTTTTTATAATCAATTAATAAAGAATAAATGATTTTTAAACGATAGTGACTTTATTTCCTTTGAAAGCAAGCTGGGGGAAGGGGGAGGGTGGGTTCCTTACAGAGAATGAGTCAATAAAGGGGACGGGTTTTCATGAAGGAGAAACAAACAGAAATTTCACACTGTAGCCTGGCCAGTCATGAAACTGGTTTTCAAAGCTTCTCTGATGCACAGCGCTTCCTGGTGTGCTCTTCTAATCGCTCTGGCGTAATCAGCAGCCAGGCGATTTGCCTCAGCCTCCCACCCCACCATAAGGGTCTCCCCCTTATTTTCACAGAGATTGTGGAGCACACAGCAAGCAGAAATAACAATGGGGATATTGGTTTGGCTGAGGTCTGAGCGAGTCAGTAACGATCGCCAGCTTTTAAACAGCTAAATGCACATTCTACCACCATTCTGCACTTGCTCAGCCTGTAGTTGAACAGCTCCTGATCCTGTCCAGGCTGCCTGTGTATGGCTTCATGAGCCATGGCATTAAGGGGTAGGCTGGGTCCCCAAGAATAACTATTGGCATTTCAACTTCCCCAATGGTTATTTTCTGGTCTGGGAAGTAAGTCCCTTGCTGTGGACATTTAAACAGATTAGTGTTCCTGAAGATGCGAGCTTCATGAACCCTTCCCGGCCAGCACACGTTGATGTTGGTGAAACGTCCCTTGTGATCCACAAGTGCCTGCAGCACCATTGAAAAGTACCCCTTGCGGTTTATGTACTCGGTGGCTTGGTGCTCCGGTGCCAAAATAGGGATATGGGTTCCATCTATCTTCCCACCACAGCTAGGGAATCCCATTGTGGCAAAGCCATCCACTATGACCTGCACATTTCCCAGAGTCACTACCTTTCATAGCAGCACCTCAGTGATTGCTTTGGCTACTTGCATCACAGCAGCCCCCACAGTAGATTTGCGCACTCCAAATTGATTCCCAACTGACCGGTAGCTGTCTGGTGTTGCAAGCTTCCACAGGGCTATCGCCACTTGCTTCTCAACTGTGAGGGCTGCTCTCATCCTGGTATTCTGGCGCTTCAGGGCAGGGGACAGCCAGTCACAAAGTTCCATGAAAGTGCCCTTACGCATGCGAAAGTTTCGCAGTCACTGGGAATCATCCCACACCTGTAACACTATGCGGTCCCACCAGTCTGTGCTTGTTTCCTGGGCCCAGAATCGGCGTTCCACGGATAGAATCTGCCCCATTAACAACATAATCTCCAAAGTACCAGGGCCCGTGGTTTGAGAGAATTCTGTGTCCATGTCCATGTCCTCATCACGGTTGTCGCTGCGCTGCCGTCGCCACCGCCTCCTCGCCTCGTTTTTCTGGTCCTGGCTCAGCATAAACTGCACGAGAATGCGCGAGGTGTTTACAATGTTCATGACTGCTGTCTTGAGCTGAGCAGGCTCCATGCTTGCCGTGGTATGGAGTCTGCAGTGTTCACCCAGGAAAAAAGGCGTGAAATGGTTATCTGCCGTTGCTTTCATGGAGGGAGGGGTGAGGCTGTACCCAGAACCACTTGCGACAATGTTTTTTGCCCCATCAGGCACTGGGATCTCAACCCAGAATTCCAATGGGTAGGGAGACTGCGGGAACTATGGGATAGCTATGGGATAACTACCCACAGTGCAACGCTCTGGAAATCGACGCTAGCCCTGGTACATGGATGCACACCACCGAATTAATGTGCTTAGTGTGGCCGCATACATTCGACTTTATACAATCTATTTCCAAAATTCAAATTATATAAATTTGGATTAATCCCGTAGTGTAGACATACCCTAAGTCCCCATTAAGTGTGCCCAAGGGACTGATATTTCATCTCATACCAAATCTTGCAATACCCCCATGGCACCTGTAGCATGGTGTCTCTGTGCAACTGCTGCACATTGTTTGCAGTTTCCTAGCCCGCAAATTCCAATAACCTCTCCCTGCATGCAGAGCCAGCAGCCGTTTTGTTCTCAGAGGTTCAGCAGCTTGTTACGGAGGAGAGAGACACACTGTGCTCTCTCATGGGAACTTTAATTCTTTCTTATGAGTTTCCAGGATCTAAAATAAAAGCCACATTAGATTGAAAGCTGTGGGTTTCTATTTGGATCCAGAAAAAACATCATGATGATGCTTTATAATTTGTATAATGCTAGCAGCTGGGACTCCCAATCCAGGATCGGAATCCCATTGTGTTAGGTGCTGCACAGACCAGTAATAAAGAAGACAGTCCCTACCCCAGACAGATCCCAGTGCCAGACACAGCAAAGCAGGCAAATGGGACACAGTTTGGTTAAGAAACAGAAATGAAATCTCAGCTCAGCACGCACCTGCCTGGGTGTGATTTGCAGACACCACAGCACAGGTAGGTTTTAAGGAGGCAGTGCAAAGAGGATAAGCATAATTATTTACAAATGTCAAGGGATTTCCCCTGCCCCTGGAATCAGAGGCAGCGTGGGAGAGTTCCCAGAGGGGCTTGAGGGAGATGCAAGCGAGTTAGTGAGGCTGCTTTCATTGGCCAGCCGAAGACAGGGTCAACAGCTAAATGGGCTGGTAGAGCTGATAGACAGGGCAGAGCTGCTATAGGAAGGATGTTTCTGAATCCCCTGTGCTGTCTGTAGATGTCACAGATCCAAACAGCATAAAGGCAGCTGTGCAGAGAGTGGAAGACCATGTGCAGGGACATGGACTGAATCTCCTGATAAACAATGCTGGCATCGCACGGATGACCACAATGGAGAATGAGAACGCTGAGACCATGGCAATTGTATACCTAACTAACACAGTTGGGCCTCTGCTGGTGAGCCAGGTAAGAATACACCTGACATCCAGGAAACTCCTCTGACACTAAGCCAAGACTGCCCTGGAACGAGCTGAGACGCTTGGCTAAGACAAATTTTTGACTCATTTTTTAAAAACAAGGTGGTCTGTAGCTTCAGACTCAAGAGAAGCAACGAAGAGTCCTGTGGCACCTTATAGACTAACAGATGTATTGGAGCATAAGTTTTTGTGGGTGAATACCCACTTCGTCAGATGCATGTAATGGAAATTTCCAGAGGCAGGTATAAATATGCAGGCAAGAATCAGGTTGGAAATAACGAGGTTAGTTCAATCAGGGAGGATGAGGCCCTCTTCTAGCCGTTGAAGTGTGAACACCAAGGGAGGAGAAACTGCTTTTGTAGTTGGATAGCCATTCACAGTCTTTGTTTAATCCTGAGCTGATGGTGTCAAATTTGTAAAGGAACTGAAGCTCAGCAGTTTCTCTTTGAAGTCTGGTCCTGAAGTTTTTTTGCTGCAGGATGGCTACCTTTACATCTGCTATTGTGTGGCCAGGAAGGTTGAAGTGTTCTCCTACTGGTTTTTGTATATTGCCATTCCTAATATCTGATATTGCCGGCTATCCCTCTGATACTAGACTCAAGAAAGATGCTCTAACATCCCCTTTGAACCTTGAGCACCAAAGCACAGTCTTCTACCACTTGGGCTAATGAAATAACTCCACTAGCTGGTCGCAGTAGTAGGTTGTTATCCCTTAGTTCCTCAGTCAGTATATCACATGTTCTCTTCTGGTTCAAAGGCTGTACCAGAGGGCCATGCAGCTATAAGGGTGAGGGCCAGATTGTGCCCTGCCAAGGAGCCCCTTCCCCATGATGCTCCTACCCAGAGATTGGGCACAGGCCCAGACCATGCACAAAAGGACTGTGCAGGGCTAGTGCCTGCAGCAGGGCTCACCTCTCGGAAGGAGCAGAGCAGGCTCCCTTCAGGGAGAGCACACTCTGACCTATAGAAGGGTTTGCCAGTCATCATATTCCCAAGAACTATGGGATGCACCAACTGCCTGAATCACAGACTCCATCTTTAGAGCCTCCCTCTCCCTGACATTAACATAATTGATGGGCTCCTTCCCTGGTACAGTGGTGTCACCCCTGTCGTAACACAGTCATCGGTATCTCCCTCAGGAGTTCCTGCCATTGCTGAAGAAGGCTGCCCAGCAGAGTACGCAGACAGGGCTGAGCTGCAGGAAGGCCGCCATTGTCAACATGTCCAGCACGGCTGCTTCCATAGCACTTGTTACATCATGGGAACTGCTGCCAGACCCCAGCTACCGCTGCAGCAAGGTACAATACGGGACCCCTCTCACTTCTTTCAAGTGTAACTAGCCTCCTCTGCTGCGCCTTCTGTACACCTCAGTCTCCCACCCTGCTTCCCTGCAGAGCTTCTGCCCCAGAACCTCCCTAGCCTCCTCCTGCCTGGCTTCTTGCTACAGATTTAAGGAAACAGTGCACGTGTCCCTGCATCTCCCCCTTTATAGTCAACCTTTCGCCAGAATTACTGTTTAACAACAAATCAGAGATCCGGACGTATTACCAGCTTCCAAACTCATCCAGCTTTGGTCGCCATTGGGCAGTGAGGAGGGCTGTCTTCAGTGGGATCCTTTCCCCACTCTGAGACTGCCAGGAATGTTATTGCTACAAGGGTCACAGGAATTCAGCTGGGTTTGGAACCAGCTGCTGGTGCCATCTGTTCCTTGTGTACTGAACCCTGGATGAGTCTCAGCTGTGTAGAATCTCAAGGTGTAGCTACAGCCAATGCCAACAGCTGGGCTTGGCCAAGGATTTTCCTTCTTTCGTTTTATCAGGATTGGGTCTCCTGGTTTCTGCTTGGCTCAGCATTCCAGCCTATAAAAGGATAAAACCAGAGATTTCTGGGATTTGGTATCTCACAGCCTTGTATCCTTTACGCAGGGGCAGCAAAGATTGAAGATTTATTGTGAGGTGGGCAGTTTTCTTTTGATCTGTTGCTGGAGTTGCCAACCCTCCAGGATGGGCCTGGAGTCTCCCAGAATCAGCATCGATCTTCCAGTGACTATTGAAAGCAATCCAGGAGATTTTAATGGGATATTTTAAGAAAATGACATCATGTTATGTTGGGGGGGGTGAGGGTTGAATCTCCCAGAATAGCTTCAGTGAGAGTTGGCAACCTTATCTGTCACCCCGAGCAGCTGAGCTGGGTTTGTCCACTAAGTGAAGTGGGAGCTGCCCTTTAGTTCAGCAGTACTGCTTATGTATGAAGCTCCTCACCTTCCGCCCAGTGCTATTTATCTCCTCCCCTGTCAGCCCAGATGACACCCCCTCCACCCTTGCATATCAGTACTGTGGGATCGGGGGTCATGTCCTGTAGGGAAGATGCCTCTCTGTCCTGTGCTCTTATCTCTGCTCACCATGTGTCCCACCCACAGGCTGCTCTGAACATGATCACCAGGTGCCAGTCCTTGGCGTACAAAGACTATGGGATTCTGTGCACTTCTATCCACCCTGGCTGGGTGAAAACCAGAATGGGAACAGAAAAGGTAGGGGTCATAACACATTTACAATCTCTTGGTTAGGGTGACTGGCCACTTCCATCCAGAGCACATCAGAGGACCTTACAGTCTTGGTTCTGCCACAAACTCATCTGTACACCCAGATCACAACTACGTTAAACTGGAGTGAAGACTGGAATACTTATCAATACTATACGGGTAAACCATTCCAGGGATGTTGTAATTATCCCCAAAACTAACATTACAAACCCAGGAAATCAGAGTTAAGGTTAGACTTAAAGTGTGGCTTTTGTTTGGGAATTTTGTTTGGTTTGTTAAATTACTCTGAGAAGGAGAATGGTTCCTTCGTGGGCTGGGATGGACAAATCTATCCCTGGTGAGAGATGAGCTTGCCAGGTGTGATTAGATCATAGAGGTGCCGGCTGTGTTACCTGTACATGACACACCAATAAACAACCTGAGCTGAATTACAACCCATTTCTTGAACCTTTCTCCTCTGCTGGGCTCTGATGCAGGTGGGAGATCCATTTAACCCTGCTATGCTGTTACTGAGCCGTCTAGAGAGCTGAACATTCAGGTACCTCAGGCGGGAACAGCTGGTTCTAGAGGTGGGCAAGCAGGGCAGTAACTTCCAGGGGGCACAAATCTGCTCTGCAGCTCAGCTTTTTATTTTTATTTTTTGGCTCCCGTCCAACTGGCTGGCTCTTTGTGTGTGTGTGCTTATGTGCATGCTTGGTTTCTCGGGAGTAGGTGGGGCCAAAAATATTGGAAACATTTTCTGCCCTGGCTGGCAAAACAGCTAGGGCCACTCCTAACCTTGGGCCCAAGGGTAGAAAACATGAATTGCAGGCCCGCCATTGTGGATGACACATGCGTGCCATGCCAAATGAGTGTGTCTGTGTGATGGCGCCACTCTGCACAATGAACCGCAGACATGTCCCAAACAATTAGAGAGAATGTTTGTCAAGTCTGTATTTTGTTGAGAAACCAAAGATCCCAGTCTCGCTGCATCAGTGCTGGGATGTCTCACTGCAAACCATGGAGAGCTGCGTGGGTTGCTCTTCTAGCAAGGATCTAGGAGTTTTAGCCAATCACATTTGTTTGCTGAGTCGAGTAGGAAATATGTGCAAGCTCATGGTCGGGTTTCTTCTATGGCCATTGGGGCATGTGGTGAGAGGCACAGGCGGCGAGTTATAGGGGCCCGTGGTGCCTGTACTCCTCCAATATTCAGGAACGTGGGCCCGGCTCCACCAATGTTTAGGCTTATATTTTCAGAGCCGTCCCGTCCATAGAACAGACTGGGGCAACTGCCCTGGGCCCCATACTTTGGGGGGCCTGCACTTCAGGGGGATGCAGGGTCCAGGGCAGCCTGGGGGGCTTAGCGGGGGTCCTGGAGCTGGCAGCAGGGAGCAACCCGGACCCAGCCTGCCCCGCTTGCCCCGCCTCTTCTCGTCCCTGCTCCGCCCCCGCTCCACCCCAAGACTCAGCCCCGCCTCTTTCTGCCCCTGCTCTGCCCCTGCCTGTTCCCACCCCTGCTCCACCCCATCCCCATTCCACCCATTCCCCCAAGTTCCCACCCTTCCTCTTTCTGGCTTCTGCCCCCTTCCCCAGGCGATGCCGGAAGCTGGGAGGGGCGGGTCTCTCACTGCTGCCGGTGCCATGCCCCCCGTTAACCCCCTCGGCCATCCTGGACCCCGCATCCCCCTGCAGCACAGGGCCCCCCAAAGTGTGGGGCCCGGGTCAGTTGCTTCAGTCCATCCTATGGATGGGATGGCTCTGCTTGGACCTGTTCTGGGCACCACACAAAATTATACACACCTGGTGCCCATGGTGAGAGGACTCCCAGTTCAGCCATCCTGCAGCTCCCCACTCAACTCTGAGTTCACGTGAGGATAAATGCTCCTGCTGAGCAAAACCTAATCAAACAGCATCTAATAGACTGAAACTCAGCAGCAAGATACGGACCACAGCCTCAGACCAACATACACAGCACTAACAATGCCCCGAAAGTCCTGTCCCAGTGTGCACTGGGCTCAGGATAGACCTGGATTGATTCTCAGGGGGACACTGAATGGAACAGGTATTTTTGGTTCCCACCTTCCACCTACCTCTTGTTCCTTTGCCCATTTAAAAATTGCCACAGCATTCTCTTTCGGTGGCAGGTAGCGGCCAATCTCAGGGTGTGCTCTGATTAGTTCTTTTGCATCTTGATTACAAAAGTTTATATGGAACACTTCTGTCCTAGAAGCTGAGATTTGAATAATAGCTGAAAGCTGTTGCTGAGGATGCTCCAACTCCTAGAGCTGCTAGAACTTCTCTGGTCATTTCCCAGAATAAGGTGTAAGTTACCCCAGCATGGGGAGTGCACTCATTGATCCTCACCGTGTTGGCTGCAAGAGTAACCAGGCTTTTAATTCTGGTACCGATGATTTGGGCAGGAAGGGGGCATCTGAGAGGCCAGCAAAACCCCTCACCACCGAGGAGCAGCCTTTACCTCCCACATTGCGAAGCCTGGCTAAGGTCCACCCTCCATCCCAGTCCCCCTGTTCAGGGACTACTCCATCTGTGCAACCTGAGGGGGCACAGAATGACTTAGCTCCACCCTCTCCACACCAGCCCACAATGCTAGCAGGGCTCACATGGGATCTGGGTAGAATAATCTATGCCTGATCTTCCTCAAGCTGGGAATCCCTCGACACAGGCCCTAGAGCAGGGATAGGCCTTATAGCAGTGGTCCCCAAAATATGGGGCACGCCCCACCAGTGAGGGTGCAGATGAACATTTAGGGGGGCATGGCGGGGCCAGGCCAGCCTCCACGGGGGGCAGTGAGGGAGCACTACCCAGCCTCACTCTGCCCCAGCTCTGCTCTGGCTCCACCCTCAGCAGAGGCTCCACTCCCAGCCTGCTTCCAGCCCAGCCCTGGCCCACCCCCAGCTGTGGCCTTGGCCTTAGCCCATGGCTCCCGGTCCAGCCCCGTCCCTGTCTGTACTCCTGGTGTTTGGGAGGAGAAACATTCCACTGCAAGGCAAGAGATCTGAGTCAGCCATACTGCTGGTTCATGGCATCTGTCTGTAACGGGGGCCTTCCTCCAGCTTCCTTGCAGAAATGACACAGAGTCCACTAGGTGTGCCCTTAATGACACTTCATTTCTAGTTCCCTTCACCAATATCACCACAGTCCCCCATGCTCCCACCTATTTACAATCCTTGTCAAGCTTTAGGCCCTCGCAGCAGGACTTGGGGGGAAACAGAGATCTTCCTACTCTGAGCCTCTTATGGCTAGGCTCAGCTAGCCCTGTTTTGTTTGCTTGTTTGTTTGCTCGTTCATTCATTTCTCGCCATCTCCTTGCACTGTCTTCCTGTGCCTCTTTTATCATCAGTGGGCTGATGGGGACAATTGAGTTCTTACTCCACCAGCCTGATTAGATCATTACCACAATCAGCTTCTCCTTGGTCCCTGGAAAAACCATGGAGCAGGTCCTCAAGGAAACCATTTTGAAGCACTTGGAGGAGAGGAAGGTGATCAGGAACAGTTAACATGGATTCACCAAGGGCAAGTCATGCTGACAAACCTGATTGCCATCTATGATGAGATAATGGGCTCTGTGGATATGGGGAAAGTGGTGGACATGATATATCTTGACTTTAGCAAAGCTTTTGATATGGTCTCCCACAGTATTCTTGCCAGCAACTTAAAAAAGTATAGATTGGATGGATGGACTATAAGGTGGATAGAAAGCTGGCTAGATTGTCGGGCTCAACAGGTAATGATCAACAGTTTGATGTCTATCTGGCAGCTGGTATCAAGTGGAGTACCCGAGGGGTCGGTCCTGAGGCCAGTTTTGTTCAACATCTTTATTAATGATCTGGATGATGGGATGGATTGCACCCTCAGCAAGTTCGCAGATGACACTAAGCAGTGGGGAGAGGTAGATACACTGGAGGGTAGGCATAGGGTTCAAAGTGACCTAGACAAATTGCAGGATTGGGCCAAAAGAAATCTGGCGAGGTTCAACAAAGACAAGTGCAGAATACTGCATGTTGGATGGAAGAATCCCATGCACTGCTACAGGCTGGGGACCAACTGGCTAAGCAGCAATTCTGCAGAAAAGGACCTGGGGATTACAGTGGATGAGAAGCTGGATATGAGTCAGCAGTGTGCTCTTGTTGCCAAGAAGGCTAATGGCATATTGGGCTGCATTAGTAGGAGCACTGGCAGCAGCTGGAGGGAAGTGATTATTCCCCTTTATTTGGCACTGGTAAGGCCACATCTGGAGTATATTGAGTCCAGTTTTGGGTCCCCCACTACAGAAAGATGCAGACAAATTGGAGAGAGTCCAGTGGAGGGCAACAAAAATAATCGGGGGGCTGGGGCATATGACTTACGAGGATAGGCTGAGGGAACTGGGCTTGTTTAGTCTGCAGAAGGGAAGAGTGAGGGGGGATTTGCTAGCAGCCTTTAACTACCTGAAAGGGGGTTCCAAAGAGGATGGAGCTCGGCTGTTCTCAGTGTTGGCAGATGACAGAACAAGGAGCAATAGTCTCAAGTTGCAGTGCGGGGGGGTGGGGTCTAGATTGGATATTAGGAAACATTATTTCAGTAGGAGGGTGGTGAAGCACCTGAAAAATGACCAGTGGGGATGTCCCATGGTTACTATCAAAGTAGAAGGGGATTTGGGGAGCCTTATACAGTGAGTATTGGTATATACAGGTGTGACGTTCCACTCTATATTATTTTATGAAAATATGCTAATGAATGTGAATATAATGTAACTGGAATATGTTTCCAAACTTAGCTGTGGAAAAATAAAAGCTCTAGTTAATATTCAAGGCCCCGACCCAAAGCCAATAAAGCAATACCAATATTCTGCTGAGGCCCACGAGGGAATCAAACCCACCATTAAGGCACTCATCCAGCAGAATATACTGATCCCGTGTGAGAGTCTCTGCAACTCACCTATTTGGCCCGTAAGAAAGGCCAATGGGACGTGGCGACTTACCGTTGACTATAGGGGACTTAATAAGGCTACACCATGGATGGCCCCGGTGGTGGCCAAGTTCCCTGAGATAATGTCATTGATCACTGTGGGTGCCCAATGATACTCAATGATTGATCTGGCAAATACATTTTTCTCTATTCCATTAGATCCAAAATGTCAATACAAGCTGGCATTCACTTATGATGATAGACAACTCACTTTTACAAGAGTACCACAAGGGTTGCCTAACGCACCTACTATTTGTCACCAACAGGTAGCAGGCATGTGGAAGAAAGTGAGAAACTCAGATGGGGTAATAAGCTACGTAGATGATGTGCTTATTGCATCCAAAAAAGGGCAGAATCTAGAAACTTTAGATAAAGTCCTAGAAATCATTAAAGCCACAGGTTTCTTAATAAATCCCGAGGAAGCGCAACTACTTAAACAGGAAGTAGTATACCTTGGAGTGTGATTGGGTCCTACAGGGAGATGCCCCAACTGAGACAGAGTAAAGGTAATATCTAATTTACCTGCTCCGACTGAAGTGAGCACCCCACAATCTTTTTTAGGCTTGTTAGGCTTTTCGCCTGATTTTATAGAGAACTTTAGCGAGAAAGCAAAACCCCTTTACCGTCTTTTAAAGAAGGACAAAGAGTGGCAATGGGGACAGCCAGAACAAGAGGCAGTGATCTCATTAAAGAAGGCTCTCGTAGAGACTCCTGCATTAGCCTTCCCAGATCCCAGAAAACCATATTACTTACAGATAGCCAATACAACAGCTGCTATCAGTGCAGTCCTTCTACAAAAGCAGGGAACTTCCTTAAAACCCATCGCATATGGCTCCTGAATTTTAACACTCATTGAAATGCAGTTCTCACAATGAGAGAGAGAGGTATTAGCCCTTGTATGGGCCATTTCACACAGGGAATATATTATAGTGATGGCCTCTGTCTTGTTGAAGACAACTCACACTCCGGTGAGATATGTATTGTCAGGTAGAGCCAATGGGAGACGGGTTAGTCACCCTCACATGGCAAATTGGACTTTAGCCCTCATTAACAGAGAAATTGCTGTAAAGAAAACTAACTCCCCTAGTAAATTGTCTAATGCTCTATGTCTAGTGGCTCCGGAAGAAAATGTAGGGGAAGACCATGAATGCCCCATCCTAACGGAAGCTCCTTCTATAATACAGACTCCTTTCAATTTATAACTAAACTATGAGGAGGCTAAAACTCAGGGATGAGAAATATGGGTAGTGGATGGGAACTGCCTGATCTGTGAAGGCAAACCAGCCACAGAGTTTGCAGCTTTACAGGTCTGCACAGGAAAAAATAAACCAGGGCACCTTAGATAAGCATTCTGCACAGGGCCGGATTAAGACCTTTAGAGGCCCTAAGCACTGAAAATATTGTGGTGCCCCCCCACATATGTAATTCAAAATAAAAACAATACTATACTGTAAAATAAAATTTTATTTTTCGAAATGACAAAACGTACATGTATGCTGAAATTAAAATAGCTTCTTTCTAGATTTTCTGATTGCAAAATTCTGGATAAGTTCATCGAAGTTGACTCGACAAAGCATGTCCACTTCCATACACAATAGGGAAAGTGAATCAAGTCTGTCCTGACACATTGTTGCAATACATGATAGGATCTGATTTCTTCGTATTATTTCAATCTACATTAGTAGGACGTCCCTCTGGTTTAGGTGGGGATAAATAATAAAAAGAGAACAGAAAAACAGGGGAGAAGTGTGGAGTGGAGCGTAAGGAGGTCTAACAAAATTCTGATTTTTCCCATGATGACTACTTGGATGCTTTTTTTGAAATATCAAATCTCAATTTTTTTTTAAATCTCTTTTTTTTTGGTGCCCCCTGCTTTGCTGGTGCCCTAAGCACGTGTTTAGTCTGCCTATTGGGTAATCCAGCCCTGATTCTGCACAAGCAGCAGAAATAATAGCCATAGTTGCTGCCTTAGGATATGTCCACACTACTGTGGAGGAAAAATAGTCTAAGGCCTAAACTTTGGTCAAGTGAACTGTATGTGGGGCGGGGGGGAGGGAGGATGGGGGGGGGGGGGAGAGTAAAAGGAGAATGGTAGACAGAAATCATAAAAGCAGAACTAACTGTAGACATTATAAAAGCAGAATTAACCTTTGTAACAGATTATGATTAATAGATGTCGGGTGACAGAGCAAGAAACCGCAAAGGGGCAGACTGTGAAAAACAGGAATTGGCACCCACCGGATTGGCGGGTAGCGATCGATCTATCGGGGATCGATTTATCGCGTCTCGTCTCGACATGATAAATCGATCCCCGAACACGCTCCCTGTCGAATCCGGAACTCCACCAGGGCGAGAGGCGGAAGTGGAGTCAACGGGGGAGCCGCAGCAGTCGATCCCGCGCCAGGAGGATGGGAGGTAAGTCGATCTAAGATACGCAACTTCAGCTACGAGAGTAGCGTAGCTGAAGTTGTTATATCTTAGATCGATGCTCCTCCCCCTCCCCTCCCCAGTGTAGACCAGCCCATAGAGAATGCTGACTCTAATGCACATTCATAGACTGGATGCATGTGTGGAAATCTAGAAACATGCAAACTAATTACAATCATCCAGTGTCTTATGCTGATTATCTCCTATATGCTTGGAACCTGAAGGAGAATAGAACTGAAAAGACTTACTCGTTTAAGGTCAGAGCACATCACAAGGGGTCTGCTGAAATAGCAGTTCTCAATAACCAGGTGGATAAATTAGAAAGCAGGCAGCTAAGTTAGGCCCCAACTTTCTGTGGGACAAAGTTAAAAGCAAGATTAATGCCACACATACTTCTGGGTATCAAGACTGTATAGACATTATTACATTGCAATGGAAAGACCCTGAACTAAGCCAGTTATTAAAAGCAGGCAAATATAAAACCTGGAAAATTGTTCAACATCGTTCAGGTTTAATTATGGCTGAGTTACAAAAGGGGGAAGAAAGCCAAACACTTCCTGTATTGGTTATCCCTGCGGTTATCAGACAAGAATTAATTCATCTAGCTCATGAGCAAGGCCATTTCGGCCTGCAAAAGATGCTACACTGATTGTCATCTGTGGGATTGTGGCCAACCATTAGCAGGGATACAGAACATCATATCCACATCTGCTTAAAGTGCGCCATGAACAACCCAGACCCGAAGATCAGGAAAGGGCCGTTACTTCATCAACCTATGAAAAGAGCCTTGGAATAGTTCTTTGCCCTGATCCAGGAGGGGTAATGTGCACTGTCTGATTGTTATCAATTCATTTAATAAATGGATCGAAGCATACCCTATTAATCAGCGTACAGCAGCCAATACAGCTAAGATTTAATGGAAAACACCTTCAGCCACTTTGGACTCCCAAAGACAATTGACTCAGACCAGGAAAGTCATTTTATGGGAATTAATTCGCCAGCTGTGTATAGCCCTTGGAATAAAGCAGCAATTTCATTTTGCAGGGCATCTCCGATCTTCCGGTTTGGTTGAACGATTCAACCGTACACTAAAGACAGCCCTGAGAAAGGTAATTGAGGCATCCGGAAAAAATTGGGATGAACAAATTACGATGATCCTGATGGCTGAGGTCAACAGTGGAGTTACACCGTATAAGGTTTTATTTGGCAGGTCCATGAGAATGCCAGAAGCATGGGGGATCCTGGGGAGGATCCCACTGGACGAATTTAAACCCCGACAGTTAAGGGACACTTTTATTAAAAGAATCCTTACTACCATAGTGGAGACTCAGAAGGTTACAGCTGCTAGACTAGTACACAGCATAAAGAATCTGGACCAGCGATTGAATAATGGCATGCAAATCACAGAATGGGACATTGGGGAACATGTAATGTTTAAATCATACCTAGAGAAGGACCACGTCCTCAGCCTGAGATGGATGGGACCAGCAAAGATCATCCAAAAGGCAGGACCTACGGACCAACTGGAAATCAGTAATGGAAAAAAGAGAAAAGTTATTAAATGGTTTCACAATAGCCAACTAAAAGCTTGGAAAGGAGTAAAGCCCATGGAAGCAGGAAAAGCGAGAAGATGATAGGAGAAGGTGATTAATATATCTTTTTCTCTTCTTCTTTCAGGCTAAGGTTATAAAGAAGAAGAATGACCCTCTCAACCATAACCATGTATATAGTTCTTTTAAGAATCCCTGCTATACTCCTTCAAGAGAGCAGTACTATGTCAATTAGGGAAAATGAAGATTGCATATGTCAGACCAACTACAATAAAGCAAGACTCCAAAATCAGGAAAGACCACGGAAGGAGGCAGCTCCATTGCCTACTATGGAGACAACAACAGATTCTCCTCCTACTACCATGCCCCTAAGGGACTGGAGATGTGGAAGAGGGATGCAATTTGGAAGAGAAATAAGAGATGAGGAAGGGCAATGGGCCACGTTATCTGCACATAAATCAAAGGGATTATGCTATCTAGCTGTCACCAAACATCTGCAGAATTCAACCCAAGTTTTTGGCCCTATATGCTAATCTCTCCTAGAATGTGTATGGTAGGTCCCCACAAGGACTTTTTCTAACTGTTCTAGGGACCTCACTAGATGTACTTTAATAAATATCATATCCCCACCCTTGGTATCACCTGGAGAAATGTCTTTGTCTGTTATAATGCATCATCAAGATGCTCAGATAAAATCTGGGAATATCCATATAAAGTCCCCTAATCATGATGACTTGGTGCTGAACTTGATTTGTACTTACCATGAGTTTGACTACAATATTTATGTTGATATATCTGGTGATGTTAACTATAAAAAAGGAAATGGTAAGAGGACACCAAGGTGCCATTTGATATTAATGCCCTGGGATTGTTAGTTTAAGAATCTGCTTTATATGTTTGTAGTAGTTATGCTTATCGCGATAACTCCTCCTAGGAGGGAATTGTTGGGTTATGTTCATTTTGTATGTTTTGTATAATTTCAGGAACCCATATTGGTTCCCAAAATGGAGTTTGTGCCAATGTGACCCAGCTGATCACAGTTTTCCCACCTTTTATTTCTCCTCAGAAGTGGTAAACAACTTCTGGATAGAACTGGTTTTTACTGCCTTTTCCACAGGGTTTCTTAGAAGGGATTTTCTGCTCTGTCTACAGAGTTTCCCAGGCAAAGTTAGATAAGTCTGTCCTGAGCACTGCTCAGGGGTTGTCCATCCGAGTGACAGGAAGGGACTGTCGCCGGTCTGACTTGCACTTACCTACGCATCCTCGCCAGGGCCGGCTCTAGGTTTTTTGCTGTCCCAAGCAAAAAAAATTTGTCTGCACCCCGCCGCACTTTTTTTTTGCTTTTACACATGTTTGCACTTTGCAATTTTGTTTTGACTGTTTAAAATTAAAAAAAAATGAAAACAGAGAATTTGTAGTTAGTGAAATAAAACAATTTCCTACTAGTGTAATTTTAACATTTAATTTTAACAAAAACACAATAACAAACAATTTGAGTTCAACTATATACTGTAATGAAAAACTTTAGTGTCTTCCAGTTTCTCATAAATTAAAAGAATTTATATGAACTGAATTTTTCTGTTTTTTATTCTTGCGTAGTCTTTTAATAAGTCAGTGAAATCTAAATTTTTTGCAATAGTACTTTCAATTGAAATTAATGCCAGTCCTGACATACGATTTTGAGACATGGTGGACCTCAAATAATTTTTTAGTAATTTCAGTTTTGAGAAACTGCACTCACCAGAAGCCACTGATACTGGTAATGTTAAAAGAATGCGTAATGCTATAGCAGTGTTTGGAGTGAAAAAATCATTTCTTGCTATAAATTCTAATACTTTTAGAGGAGAAGTTTTAGGACTTGTTAGCTCAGATAAAGCTATTAATTCATCATTCAATTCTACTGCATCAATGTCAGCAGCGTTATCAGTACTGAGCGCTAAATGTAGGTCTTGGCACTGCTTCATGAGGTCTTCTTTGGAAAACTGATTTTTAATATTTCCAATATCATATAAAAATTCAAAAGTTTCACAATGACCATGCAACTGACAAAATCTTTCTTCAATGGAAGTTATAGCTACATCCAAAATACAACAGAAACATTCAACTTTAAACCTTTCGTTTGGATCGAGAATAGGATCATCATGAGCCTCATAACAAAACTGTCTTGTTTTTTTCCAAGGATGAATGAATTGTTGAGGTGCAAACGTTGGTTCAAAATCAAGATCCTCTGCTATTGTTGTTGCTTCTTTGACAGTTTCTTCAAATCCTTCATCTGAACAGTATTTTTTTAAATATTCCAGCCTTTTATTCAAAATCATCTTTGCCTTGGATATGTCTATGGTTATGTTCTGCATAACTTTGCTGGTCAAATTAATTTGATTTAGAATATTGTGCCAAATAACCGTGCAACATGAAAATTGAAACTGCATAATTTTCTGAGCCAATGTTTCAGCTTCATGTCGAAATGAAGGATCATACGACAAGTCCTGGCTTATTTCGAATAGTGCATCGTAAATCTCTCCTGGTGAATATCGGAATGGTCTAATAGCTTCTATCCTGCTTTCCCATCTAGTTTGACTCAGAGGTTTAAGTGTGAGTTTTTGTTCAAGATGCTTCTTCAAGACTGCCCAATGGTGTGTGGAAGCACTAAAAAAGTTGTAAATTGCTTGCACTGTGGTAAAATATGAAACGGCATCTTTAGATGATTTGGCGGCATCACTGACAACCAGATTGAGCGAATGGGCATGGCAAGGAATGAAAAAAGCTCGATTGTTTAAATTCAATATTCTTTGCTGTACACCTGCATGTCGTCCTCGCATGTTTGAGCCGTTATCATACCCTTGGCCGTGCATATTTTCTAAAGGTATTCCATAGTGTTCCAATCTCTGTAGAATTACATCTGTGAGGGCTTTCCCAGTAGTTTCGTTCACTAATATAAATTCTAGAAAGTGTTCACAAATTTTCACTTCTGCATTTTCATCAATTTTCAGAAATCGTAAAACTATTGACATTTGCTCGGTTTTGCTCAGATCTTGAGTACAATCAACTATAATTGAGTAATATTTGGCATGTTTCAAATTCGATAAAATTTCATTACGCACTCCATTAGAAATTAATTCTATTATCTCATTTTGTGTATTTTTACCCAAATAATGGGTGTGAATCTCTCCATCTTTCACTCTTCGTACATGCTCAGCCATAACATTATCAAATTTTGCCAATAACTCAACCAATTTTAAGAAATTTCCATTGTTATTCTCATATAAAATATCCGAGGCTCCACGGAATGCGAGGCACTGTTCGGCTAGGAAATGAATGATTGCCAGTAAACGTTCCAACACTGCTTGCCAACGTAGAATTTCTGAATTTAGTTGACGTTGCTGTACTGCATCGATTGTTGTACCAGTACGTAATCTGTTTGACAGCTCAATCCAATTTGTCAATGAGTGTAAATGATTTTTTGATGTTTCATGTTCTTTCAAATGCTGATGTAAATTTCGCCAGTCATTAAAACCTGCAGTTGCCAGAAAAATGTCCGAGTTACAGAACAGTTTGCAGCAAAAACAAAAAACTACATCTTTGGTCTGTGAATACACTAACCACGATCTATTAATTTGTTCCCCATTTTTCATTTTTTTCTTCATACTGGATGGCATAAATCGATGATTTGACTCATTAAAATGGATATTCAAATGTAGGATCTAGTTTTGAAGGACCTTTTTTCACAATAATAATTCGCATTGTATCAGTAATTATTGTCAGCCATGTACTTGGATCCGATCCTATGTCAGTCTCTCCACCTTCCAATAATTGTTCTTCAGTTTTAGATTTGGATAACAGTTCTTCATTTCTGGACTCTTCAGCTGAAGTAGTAAATCTTTGGATGGATTGTGATTGTTCATCTTTATCAGTTAGTGAAGATAATCTTTGGTCAGATTGTTGTTCATCTTTATCAGTTGATAAAGGTAATCTTTGGTTGGATCGGTCTTCATCAGTTGATGAATAATCACCTTCAGTGCATTGCTTAGAGCTTTCTCCTTGATTGTCGACTTTTTTAAAATACTTTTTTGAAGTACGAGATAGCTTTTCTAATTCTTTTTGCCATTTCTCTCTTTGTTGCCGGTAAGCAGCACCAGAAAGTAGTTTTCATTTTTGTCCTGGCATTTTAGCCCTATAACCACTGGCACCAACGCGAAATGGAAATTAGTGCGAATGGCGCCGATAGGGCAGCACAGTACACACACTTAATCGTGATTTGAGTGACCGTGTCACAACATGACATGATATTTTTCACGTCACACTCCTATTGCACTACTGTACTTGCCATAGATAAGGCGCTAGTCACTGGGGTGAGAGAGACTGCTCCTCTCTGCCAGGTCGCTTGCCCCCTGCAGGGGGGAGGCAGAAGGAGACTCCAGGCACCGGCACCCTGAGGCCACCCTGCTGGGAGCCCGAGGAGCATGCAATGGAGAGAGCTCTGGGGCTGGAGGAACCAAGGAAGAGGTGCTGGGCTTGCTGGGCAGATGCTGCTCCTCTCTGCCAGGTCGCTCGCCCCCTGCAGGAGGGGAGGCAGAAGGAGACTCCAGGCACTGGAGTGCTGTGAGGGGCTGGGGAGGGAGGCAGCAGCCTCTGGGGCTCCAGCAGGCAGAAGCTCCCCAGGGGTCCTGGGGACCCTCCCGCCTGGCCCGACTCTTACCTTACTGCAGATCTGACCTGAGGTGGAGTCATCTCTGGTCACCGCCGCTCCCAGGGCCAGGGGTTGGGGCTGCTGCTGGATCCCAGCCCTGTTCATCCTTGGGCTTCGCCTTGGCCCTGGCACGAGCTGGGCTCAGCCCGGGCTGCCGCTCCACTCCCCTCTCCCCTCTCCTGGCAGGAGGCGGCACAGGGAGGAGGAGGAGGAGGAGGCAGAGGCGGGGACAAGCCGAGGAGGAGCGGACCGCCCGGGCACCATGTTCCCCCGTCTTCTGCAGCCGGAGCAGGGCCACGCTACCGGCTCCCGCCTGGGGGGGGGGGGCTTCCCGCGGGAGAGCGGTGTGAGCAAGCAGAGGAGCGGCCCGTCCTCTGAAGCCGGGGCAGGGCCGCGCTACCAGCTCCCGCTGCTCTCCCGCTGTCAGCACCCACCCCCCAGGCAGAGCCGGTAGCACGGCCCTGCCCCGGCTGCAGAGGACGGGCCGCTCCTCGGCTTGTTCACGCCGCTCTCCTGCGAGCAGCGGCCAC
>NC_048310.1:37528993-37550762 GCF_013100865.1 Trachemys scripta elegans | reverse complement strand
TTGGACCTACCGAGGTATTGGAGTCTGCGCCAGTGACTAGAGATGTAAGCTGCAGTGCCCTCTAAGGTGCTGTGCTCTAACTGCCACACGCAGACCCTGCTGGCACGCTCTGAAAGGTCTCTAGTCTGAAACTGCCGCATGCAGACCCTGCTGGCACGCTCCAAAACAGGGGTTCTCACTTTTTTTGCTGGGACCCCCTTTGCAAATATTTCAGGTTGTGATGATCCCCTTCCATACCAGGCCACCATTATTTCTGTGCTGCTGCTTGTGGCGGCGCTGCCTTCAGAGCGAGGCACCCGGCCAGCAGCCGGTGCTCTTGTGACCTCCCCTCAGAATAGTTTTGTGACCCCCAGTTTGAGAAATGCTGCTGTAAAAGGTCCCTAGTTCTCAGACCATAGCCTGGCATTTGAGCATTGAAACCAGCACCCCAGACCCTTTAGGAAACCTCCACTGTTTCACCTCATAAGAATGGCCATACTCGGTCAGACCAAAGGTCCATCTAGTCCAGTATCCTGTCTACCGACAGTGGCCAATGCCAGGTGCCCCAGAGGGAGTGAACCTAACAGGTAATGATCAAGTGATCTCTCTCCTGCCATCCATCTTCACCCTCTGACAAACAGAGGCTAGGGACACCATTCCTTTACCCATCCTGGCTAATAGCCATTAATGGACTTAACCTCCATGAATTTATCCAGTTCTCTTTTAAATGCTGTTATAGTCCTAGCCTTCACAACCTCCTCAGGTAAGGAGTTCCACAAGTTGACTGTGCGCTGTGTGAAGAAGAACTTCCTTTTATTTGTTTTAAGCCTACTGCCCATTAATTTCATTTGGTGGCCCCTAGTTCTTGTATTATGGGAATAAGTAAATAACTTTTCCTTATTCACTTTCTCCACATCACTCATGATTTTATATCTCTCTATCACATCCCCCCTTAGTCTCCTCTTTTCCAAGCTGAAAAGTCCTCCTGCCGGATTTTGACTGCAGAGTCTGTGCATGGGCCCAGGGTGGTGAAGATGCCCCACAATATGGGACCAATCCCCTGCAGTGTGGTTTTCATTGTAGAGTTGATGTGGAGAATGTCAATAAGTTCATGTTGTTGTTGTTCCTTGACCTCCTCGAGTGGAACGTTTAGGGCATCTGCCACGCTATGAAACAACTCCTGAAAGTGCCTGAAATCATCACCTGCCGTCAGAGGTGGTGACATGGTAGCTTCATTGGGTGAAAATGAAGAGAAGTCCAAGGCAGAGGTACCTTCTCCTTCTGCTCTCCTTCCAGTTCCTCCTCCTTTGGTGGTACTTGCAGAGGTTGTGGTTCTGGAGGCCGGGAGGCTGTTGAGGAGGAGATGGATGGAGGCCCGTGAGTTTGACATGGTGGAGGATTACCAAATAGTGCACTATACATTGCCCAGGGACTCCAATGTGGCCAATTAGGTGGGAAGGGAATGTATGGTTACAAGGGCTGGGCTCCCTGAGTTGTGGGAGGGTAAGGCTGGTAAGTTGATGTTAAGTGCCCCAATGTCGATGGGGCAAGATACTCTTCAGACCCATTCTCCTAGGTCAAGGAGGTGCCGGGCGTGAGGGAAAGCGTGAGGAGTGTCTTGACTGAAGTGGGTGAGACTTGGGATATGTCCTGTCTGAAGGGAGGAGAATCCGGAGGGTCAGATAGAGTAAGGCCTGACAGATGTATGAATTCCTGTGGTGCCATGGTGTGAGAGTTAAAAGGATCAGCAGATGGTGCCAGAGAGCTTTTCAGAGCTGAGGATTTTGTTGGTGTCTGGGACAGTGCCAATGGCTTCTCGGTGCTGAGGACTTGGGTGAATAGCAGGGCCGGTGCAAGGATATTTTTCACCCTAGGCGAAACTTCCACCTTGTGCCCCTCCCGCCTTGGCTTATTAAAAAATTTCAAAAATGAATACTGCTTAATGTGGCATTGTGTGGTGTTTAGTTGCTGCATGTGATTATTAGAACTGGGAGCACTGGCTGTTGTGAGTCTGAAAGGACAGGAAGCAGGAAGGAGGGGGGAGGAGTTGAGGAGACTAGGTGTTGGCATAATCTCCTCTTGGTATATAGGCAGGTGCAAGATAAGAAGCATTCCATACCCACCTATCAGAAATTCGATAGGTGTAAAATCTGTGATTTTAAGAGGAGCTGTAAATTTATGGTCCCCTTTGCGTAAGATTCCAGGTTTTCGAAGTTCTGATGGGCGGGTATGGAATGCTTCTTATCTTGCATCTGCCTATGCACCAAGAGGAGATTATGCCAACACCGAGTCTGCGTTGGATGACTTCACTGTAGAACCAACACAACAAGACATTGCACTGGAACCGGGGCTTGAGAGATGGCCTGTCAGACTCAGACAACCACCTGCCTGGAATAAAGACTGTTATGTAGTATCTACAGTGTTTTCAGTGTAATATTCCTGCCAACAGCAGTGGCGTAGCCAGGTTCTAACATCAGGGGGAGCGAACACAAAAAAAGGCGCCACCCGCTACCATATCAAATTACTAGTTACAAGGAAGTGCTACTGATGTGTCATTGAATGAAGGAGAAGCCCGGAGCACTAGCTCAGCACTTGGGCACACCTGGAGTGTCAGTGATCAGGCTTGCTGGCCTGGTCCCCAGCCCCCGCCTGCTCAGCTCACGCTGCCTCGCACTCCTCAGGCTGGGGTCACCACCCAGACGGAGGCCGAGGCAGGGGCACCGCAGCATCTTGCTGTGAGGGGGGCCATTGCTCGCATGCACCTGGTGGGACAGCCCCTCTCATCTCTCCTGAGGGGGCTGCTCTGCCATCTGTGGCCCCTGTAAGCAGGCAGCACACAGGAGCAAGGGGGGGCACAGTCCCCCGCATGAGAGAGACAATCGGACAGAGGTGGGCAGGGTCTGTTGGGGGTTTGCATGGGGGAGAGGGGGTGGGGGGGGCTGCACTGGGAGACTCCAATGCAGCACCTAGCCATGCTGGCTCTGTGCATCATGAGGCCACTCGGGAAAAAGAGGAAGCAAGAGAGAGCTGCCGAGGAGGAGGTGCCCTTCCCCTCCCAGCTGGGTCTGTGAGTCCCTGATCTCAGAGTCTCAGCGCTGCAGGCACCCAGCCCCCAGGTACTGGGCTGGGCTGCAGTGCAAGCTGGAGGGGCTGATACAGAGAAGTCAGGACCAGTCAGAGGACTTCCCATGTCATCATGGAAACTCACTCCTGGAAAGCTGGGGGAGGTAATATGGGGGGGGGTTAATATATATTATATATCAGAACTGAGAGAGGCCGTCACGGTCACCAGATGGTGATCCGTGAATGGGGCCGGCTGGACGCCGGAGGCGTGGGCCCGGGCCAGATGAAAGCGTGACAGATAGATACGGTCCAACCGGGAGTGGCGCGACCGGTCGTCCTCCACCCGGACATAGGTGAAGGTGGTGTTGTCATCTGGGTGGTGGTCGCGCCAGATGTCCACCAGGGAGTGATGGTCCACGATCTCCCTGAGGATGCCCGCGGCTGCCTGGGAAGTCTCAAGCCCTGAGCGGTCCCGGTCCTGGAGGGTGGTGTTGAATTCCCCGCCCAGGACCAGGCACTCGTGAGGATCCAGGGTGCCGAGGAAGGCCGCCGCCCGCCGGTAAAAAGGCACTCGTTCCGGGCCCGTGTTCGGGGCATAGACGTTGACCAAGTTGAGAAGCACCCCCTCCACACGGGCCCGGACGTGCAGCAGGCGGCCTGGCACGACCTTGGCGACCCCCAGCACCTCGGGCCGTAGCTCTGGGGAGAACAGGGTGGACACCCCAGCCGAATGGGCGCTGAGGTGGCTAAAATAAACCCCGTCTCCCAACTCCAGCCACCAGCTAGCATCAACGGCTGGAGCCGTGTGGGTCTCCTGCAGGAAGATCACAGAGTACCCCCCCTCCCGAAGGAAGGAGAGCACCTGGCTCCTGCGGAGACCCACCCTACAGCCCCGGGTGTTTAATGATGCAAAGACGGCGACAGTCATAGCGAGGGCTGGGGCAGATCCTCACGGGCGGGGGGGATCGATGGCCTCCAGCGGGCCCCGCAAGAGCCCGGTCTCGACCCCAAAGGTCAAGAGGGAGTCGTGGAACTTGCGGGCCTGCCGGTAGGCCACGATGTCCCGCCGCCCGGTCCCTCTCCCCTCCCCCAAAAGCGCCTTCACGGCCCGGAGGACACGATGGAAATCCCCCCAGCGCTGAAGGGCGAGCTGCACCTTGCCCTTTGAGCCGCGGGTGTCCGAGAGAAAGAGGCGCAGCTCATCCTTCAGCGCAGGGGGGGAAGCAGCGGCCAAGTCGCTGCCGTCCTCCGGTGGGGCCCCTGAAAGGTCCTTGCGGCCCACGGAGACGGGCAAACAAGGGGCCGAGCTCCGGTGCTGCTGCGCCGGGCAGCCCGTCCCCATCCCCGGCAAAGGAGAGGGTGGCGGAGGGAACAATGCAGCCCCTACAGAGACGGGAAGGGGAGACATGAAAACCGCCCCCTGAGGGTTGTCTGCAGGTAACGGGAACGCGACAACCCCGGGGGCTGCAGTTGAACTGGAGGTGGAAGGGAGAGAGACAGGTGACACCTCAGGGGCAGGATCGGGGGCAAGGGCAGGATCAAGGACAGGGCTCGGAGCGGGAACTGGGGCTGGGGCAGGAGAGGGGGCAGGATCAGAGACAGGGGCAGGGATGGGAACGGGCTCTCCATCTCCCGCAGCTGAGCCGCTGGGATGTGGCTCCTCTCGACCGCAGTCTTTGTCCGAGGGGACGGAGGCAGCAAGGACAGAGGAAGCTTCAGGGGCAGGAACGGGGGAAGGGACAGGATTAGGGGCAGGAACAGGCCGCTCAACGTCAGCCGTTGCCCCAAGGGGCACGGCGGCTTCGCACGAGGTGGTATTTGCGGCCGGGCTGACAGGTAGGACCAAGGGTTCCCCAAGGACAAGATCGGGGACGGCAGAGTGGGGCAAGGGACAGGAAACAGGAGGGGGCGGCGGAACCAAGTCGCTGCCCAGATCGAGGCCCGCTGGCGTAGGGTCATCCTCCCCCTGGGTGACCGGGGTCAGACCCAGGGCCTCGATCTTATCAAATATGGAGGTGATCGCGGTCCCCTCGGCCCAAGCAACCTCCCCGCCAGTCACGGAGACAACAACAGCCCTGGTATCGGCGGGGGGCACAGGCGGAATAAGGGCCACTGGAGCCTTCTCAGAGGGGGACTTGACAAGGGGGACAGGAGTGTCTCCGTCCGCTGCCACAGTGTCCATGGCTGGCACCTCCTGCTGGGCACCGTCCGGGGGGCGCGGTAGAAGAGCTAACAACCTCAGCCCCCCGCAACATCTTTCGGGGGGCCTGCTCTCCCTCCTCATCGGAGGGGAGGGATCGAGCCCACGACCTGCGGGCGCCGCGCTTCCCCTGGACGGTCACCCAGCCCTCCGAGGTGGAAGTGGAGGTGAGAGCCGGTCAGCAGGGGCAGGGCCAGAGGGCAAGGACGATGGCTTCGGGGCTCAGGGTGGCAAGGGCGGGACAGCGGGGGGGAGGGAAACCTCCCCCTGGGGCGGGCCCTCTCCCGCGGCCGGCAGAAGCCTCCCCGCCCTCTCCTCCACAGGCCCCGCCGAACTAGACTCAACGGAGGTGAGGCCCGCCCACCTGGCCGTCCCCGCGGCCCGAGCGTGGGCTACGGCAGAAGGAGGAGGGGCGGCGGCAACAGCGGTAGCCAGACCGACAGCATTGCCAGCGATGACAGGGCCGGCACCCTCCGGGGCCTCGGGGGTCCCGGCTACCCCTCCGTGCCGGGCCAGGGGACAGTCCCTCCGGACATGCCCCGTTGCCCGGCAGAGGAAGCACCGGGCCTCCCCCGTCGAATAATGGGCCCGGTAATGGGCCCCTTGGTAGGGCACCAGGAAGGACCCCTCGAGCGCCACTCCGTCACGCGCTGCTGGCGGTAGCTGGAGCTGGACCTGCCGGCGGAAGGACAGGATGTGACGGTGGGCGGGGTCCTTACAGCCCAGCAAGAGAGGGCTGAGAATGGAGATGGGCTTCCCCAGGGTGGAGAGGGCAGGCAACAGGGCAGCGTTGGGGAGGTCGGGGCGGTTGGTGCGGCGGCACGCGGAGGGGCGGTGGCCACCTGGGCGTACGCTCTGGGCGCCTGAGATGGAGCACCCCCAGAGCTGGTGGAAGGGACGGCAGGAGAGGGAGGGGCCGTGGCAGGTGTTGGGGCCGCGGCGGGGAGGGCAGCCCCGCCCGCAGGAGGTTTGGCTTTACGGGCGGGGCCCTTGCCCTTCTTATTTCCTTGGCCCTTCCTGCCGGTGGAGGGGGCAGCCGTGGCAGCGGCGGAGTCTAGGCCAGTGGTAGCCGAGGGGGCAGCCACTAGGGCGGGCAGGGGTAACTGGAAACCATGGGGTCAGCAAAGGCAGAGGCAGGTGCAGGGGAAGGGGTCGAAGCAAGGACAGGGGCAGGGGCAGGTCCTCTGCCATAATGGCTCAGAGAGGCCCCGATATGAGGGTGTGGCAGGACTACAAGGGCAAGGGCGGGGCAGACAACCTAACCAAAGCTAAAGTTTGGGGCGGGGCAGGTAACAAATGCTGAAGGGCTAGGGCAGGGCAAACAAACTAATAGAGAGGCTCAAAGCAGGTAACGGTTGGGGCAGAGGAGGGCCAACTTACACAGGGGGACCACAGGGACGGGACCCCACCAGCCAAATGCAGCTGGGGGGCAGGGGAAGTCCAAGATGGGGAGATAGGTGCGCCCACGGCGCTCGTGTCGCTCAGTCTTTGCTGCTCACTGCTGCAAACAAACTGTCCCAGATGGTAGAACAGGGCTGGGGGAGCAAACAGCCCTGTCGAGGGGCGAAGAGCAGGTCCAGGTGGTACGTGGGGCGGTGGAGGGGGCGGTGGCAGAGGGGGAGCAGATGGATGAGGGGGAGGGCTCTGCACCCTGCCCCCCCCGCTCCCTCCAACAACAGCAGGAGTCACCACCACCCCAGGAGCAGAGATGATCAAAGTCACTCAGTCCACAAACAACACCCCCCCCCCAATGTCCCGCAGTAGGAATCCTCTCTTCTTTCTCCTCGACGGCGACAGTAGCTCTAACACAGCAGTGAGCAGCAGCCAGCCGGCCAGGCAGGCAGGAGGGACCCCTAGGTGGTGTTGAGTCCTGTGCTTCTCCCTCCAGAGGCGGAGGGGGGCAGGCCAGCAAGGCGCCCCCCCCCACTTACTTACTTACTCACTCAGCAGTAGCACCGACGACAGCAGTGGCAGTCCAGGGAGGGAGACTCCGACCAGCAGCAACCTAGGAAGGGAGGGAGACTCCAGCCAGCAGCAGCCCAGGAGAAGAGGAAGAGCGCCAGCCAGCCCCAGCAGACTGATCCCTCCCTGTAGTCGGTCAGTGCGGCTCCCCTCCTGCCCAGCAGAGGGAGCGCCCTTACAGACGCCCAAGTGGGCGGAGCCACCGCCGCCGGTTCCCCTCCCCCTCCCCCCCCCCCCCCACCCCCGGAAGTCAAGGGGCGGGGCAGGAAGTATAAAAGCAGGCTGCCTGAGCTCAGTGAGGCCCCAGCTGCAGCAGGGAGCAGACATTTGGCCAGGAGCTCATGGTCAGGAGACCGCCAAGGCCCGTGGCCATTGCCCTAACTGGCCGGAGCTGCCCCGAGCCAACTACGAGGAGGAGCTACCAGAGTCTGCCCGCTCCCATCGTTGGGAGGAGCCATTGGAACTCCCCCCCGCCAACCCCGAAGGCGAGACGCCGCATGGCCCCTCCACCTCTGCTGTTACCCGGAGGAGCCACCCGGGTCCAGTTGGCCGGACTTCCCCAAGGAGCTGCCGGACCTGCCACCCACCCCCGGCTGAGAGGAGCCCATGCTGGTGGATTGGACTGGGCCCGGTGCCACGGTCGAGGTAGGCCCTGAGGGGGAACCCAGAAGTAGCCCAGGAGGTAGCCGACCCCGGACAGGCTGTAGCCACGTATGAGCAGATGTCAGTGTGTTTTGGTCAGGACACCCCACTGACCCGCAGTGGCTGCTGCTAGGGCCCCGGGCTGGGACGCAGTGGAGTGGGAGAGCCTGCGTCCCCCCCTGCCAGCCCCGCTCATGTTGTACTTAAAGTACTGCACAGGATCTTTTCAGGGGGAATAAGGCAAAACGCCACATTTATTAGTAATACATGTATTTATTAACACTGTATCATATGCATATAATATATTACACTTACACTCACCCACACACAAACACACTCTGTCTTGTTGTTACAAATTAGTTGCTCCTCCCAACTGCACTGGCCAGGTGAGTTAGATGTGGGAGGGGGTGGAGCCAGGCTTCTGCCGATGCTCCCCTGTTGACAAGACAAGACCCGGGGTCCTCTGCAAGACACCTCACTTTTATAGCAGCTTTCCTCTTATGCAAATCTATACCAGATTTAAACTTTGTGTCTGTGTCCATTGGTCCTTTGTGCTGCTTTCTTTTGAGTGTTGTCCCCATGCTGCAAAGAGGGTGTTTCCAAAAGAAGGTGCTTGCTTCTAACCCCCGAGGCCGCCGGTATGTCTGCTTGTCTTTAATGAGCCCACTTGACACGTTTTATTGTCCTTGGGTCTGGCTCCCAGCCCCTCTCCAACAGTTGAGGCTGTCTGGAGGTGGTGCCTTCCATGCCTTGCTCATCCACACCTCATTCATTCAACAGGGCAATTTATTAAGAGTGGGGGGGAGAGCTCTTGTTCTACTGCTAGCAAAAAGAAATTTTTCTTCTATCTTATTCTATCCTTAGGGGCTATAATATTATACCAAGGGCAATGCAAAGTTTCTAAATGAGGCTTTGATACAAAGTCCCATGAAAACAGAGGTCACACGTGGGTAGACCCACCACAAGGTTATATGAAGGTAGACCCACCACAAGGTTATATGAAGAGGCACAATGTAAAGTCATATGAAAATTATCAGAGATTTATCTACACTCACGAGTGGTAGGCTTCCCCCTCTCCCAATGCTCAGCCCCTGCACCAAAGGGCCTGAGCTCCCTAAACTGTGTTACTCAGCCCTGTGCCAAAGGGCCGGAGCGCTGACCCAGTGACCTATACCGCTGCCCCACCGGTAGTGAGTCGGTGTGGCTCCCCTCCTGCCCAGGAGGGCACGAACCTTCCACAGACCCCCTTTGAAATACACTTACCAGCTGCTGCTACTGGCTGCCTTTAGTTGGTGAGAGGTTAGGTGTCGCTGCTGCAGAGCCAGAGAAAGCTGCAAATGTCTGATTTGCAAATTGAATACAAACCTGGCGGAGATTTGGTCCTTGCAAACACACTCACTAGAGCATGTGACAAATGCAGCAGTGGAGCAAAGTCCAGAGCTAGATTTTTGTACATTTCAATCTGATTTTTAAAAAACTGTCCAGTCTCACTCAAAACATGGGCTTTGATTGCCAGACCTACTGCTCAGGATGAAACACTGCAGAAAATAGTTCAGGTCTTGCTGACATTACTCAGCTTTTGTCAACAAAACAGTGGAGGTGTACACACTGAAATGCTCCTGTTGCCGCCTCAACGAGAGGCATAGGGCTTATGTCTGTGCAGACTGTTCTTACATGGGCTGTTGGCTGTCATTCTTGTCAATTGCACAGTGGAGCCGGGGCAAGAAGCCCGGGCAGCTGGACCCCGCTCACGGCTGGGAATGGGGAGGCAAGAAGCCCCAGGTGGCTTCCCCACCCTGCGGGCTGGGAACATTGGCTGTCTTGTCAATTTCTTGGCTCTGGAGCCATGAAATTGATAAGGCTGCCGGGATCCCAGTGGGGAGCAGGCAGGGGGCATGGCAAGAAGCCGGGGCAGCTTCCCCCCACTCCTAGCAGGGAGCGGGGAGGCAGAAAGCCCCCGGCAGCTTCCCCTTGCTCCTGGTGGAGAATGGGGAGACAAGGTGGGGGGCAGCCCACAGGGTGCCCAGGAGACTGTGGGGCAGCTGGGCTCCTGGCAGGGCTGCCAGCGGAGCCAAGATTCCAGGCTCTCAGCTCCCCACAAGGCCTCTCTTTGGTTGGTGGAAGCGCCCCTGGTAAGGACATGCACCACTGACCCAAGGAGGGTAGTTTGGACATCAAACAAAATAAGTAATTTTCTTTGTAGTGTAGACATATTAGCACTGGGTGTCCAGAAGATCATATTCCCAGTCCATATAATCAATTTACAGGGTAGATGGGATTTTATTTAAATGCACCAGGACAATGTTTCCTAAGGTGTTACAGAAAAATATGTTTTAAAGGATACATGCTGTCATAACTATAAAGGGAAGGGTAACAGCTGTCCTGTGTACAGTACTATAAAATCCCTCCTGGCCAGAGACTCCAAAATCCTTTTCCCTGTGTAAGCAGAGTCAGGATAAGCTCTACCCTGACATCTGGTGGTGAATTATGGCGAGTGTGGAAAAGAACTCCAGGGGCTGATCTTGTTTGCATAGGCACACCCACTCGCCTGGCATGAAACCACAGCAACTCAAAGTGGTTACTTTGGCTGGTGTGGGATCCCCAGTTTCTCTGTTATTGGGGCAGGAAGAATAAAGTTTTGTTACCCTGATTCTGTGAATCAAGGCCAGTGGAACTGTTGTATGACAGAAGGACTGAGTGAATCATTCACCATTACCTAGGTAGCATTTGCTTGTCAAGGGGCATGGGTTACAAAACCCAGTGAATTGAGAGAGGATGGGGACAGGTATTGGTACCTGGTGGTGTGGGTCCCTTTTGTTGGCCTGAAACACCAATTGCACCTCCTCCTCTCTCCACTGTTGAATGTCAGAGCTAACTTTGATTCCCTTAGGAGTCTAGTTACAGACTGCTGAGCTGAGTTCACTTTGGGCCAATAGTGCACCAGCACTGGGGCTCCCCTACTACTAGCTGAAATCACTAAGAGCTGAAATCACAAAAGAGCTAAAGCTACTTAAGAGCTGAGATCACTGAGGCTGTGTTAACTAGTGGGGGAGCCTGAAGCTATTGCTAAGCTAACTTAGCTTAGCGGGGGTGAGCGGAGCGGCTCACAGGTCGGTGAGCAGAGCGGCTGGAGGAGCAGCTAGCAGAGCAGAGCCTTGTGGGAGCAGCCCAAGGGACGGCTGGAGCGGAGCGGCGCGGCACGGCTCACAGGTCGGTGAGCGGAGCGGCACGGCTCACAGGTCGGTGAGCGGAGCGGAGCAGCTGCCAGAGCAGTTTGGGGACGGCAGGAGTGGGACTGCAGGTGGAATGGAGCAGTTCGTGGTGAAGGCTGCGGTGGAACCCCACGGAGAAGCAGCCGGTTGGCCTCGGATCACGTAAGGTGCCCCTTAACACCCTGCTCGCCCCCCCCCCCTTTTGAACTCTAGGGCTGCACTGATCATGGACAGAGACTTTGGGGGGTTGTCGGACTTTTGTGATTCTTGGGTTGCTGGACCCAAGAGACTTTGGGATTGGTGGACTTTTGGGACTTTGGTGATTCTTGGGTCGCTGGTTTCAAGAACCAATGGGAGAGGACACGGCCCAATTTGCTGGGGTGGGTCTTCGCTCATGGTTTGGTCTAAGAACTCTAGTTCTGGTGTTTTTCCAATTTAATGCTGATGTTGTTTACCTCATGTTATTAAACATTTTCTGTTACACTCAGACTCCGTGCTTGCGAGAGGGGAAGTATTGCCTCTTAGAGGCGCCCAGGGGGTGGTATGTAATTGTCCCAGGTCACTGGGTGGGGGCTCGAGCCGGTTTTTCATTGTGTTATTGAAACGGAACCCCTAGATACAGAACCCGGCCCTTGTTGCTGCCAACTTAGATGGGCAGAAGGGTTACACCTGTAAAGGGTTAAGCTCAGGTAACTTGGCTGGCATCTGACCCAAAGGACCAATAAGGGGACAAGATACTTTCAAATCTTGGGGGGGGGGGAAGGCTTTTGTTTGCGCTCTTTGTTTGGGAGCGTTCGCTCTTGGGACTGAGAGGGACCAGACATCAATCCAGGTTCTCCACATCTTTCTAAACAAGTCTCTCCTATTTCAAACTTGTAAGTAAAAAGCCAGGCAAGGCGTCTTAGTTTTACTTTGTTTTCTCAACTTGTAAATGTACCTTTTACTAGAGTGTTATCTTTGTTTGCTGTACTTTGAACCTAAGACTAGAGGGAAGTCCTCTGAGTTTGATTAAGTTTGATTACCCTGTAAAGTTATTTTCCATAGTGATTTTACAGAGATGATTTTTACCTTTTTTCTTTAATTAAAAACCTTCTTTTTAAGAACCTGATTGATTTTTTTTTCCCCCTTGTTTTAGATCCCAGGGGGGTTGGAACTGTATTCACCAGGGAATTGGTGAAGGTCTCTCAAGGCTTCCCAGGGAAGGAAATTAGCCTTGGGATGGTGGCAGCGGTCAGAGCTAAGCTGGTAGTTAAGCTTAGAAGTTTTCATGCAAGCCCCTACATTTGTACCCTAAAGTTCAAAGTGGGGATACAGCCTTGACACATGCAGATCATTTAGGGATTGGAAAATCTAAGAGAAGGGCCAGACACATTTTATCCCAGCCTCAAACAAGCAGCAAACTTGAGAAAGCTGTCAGGCTTGTCTCACATGCCAAAATACAAAATACAGGTCAGCTCAAGCGAAACAGTGACACCAGAAAAATTGGCCCCCTGAAGCAAAGTAAGCATAGATCGAATTGGCCCTGTCCACTTGTGAGGTACTCCCTTCTCCTCATGTGTCATTATGTAATGCCTGCATCTGTAACTTTCATTCCATGCATCTGAAGAAGTGAGGTTTTTTACCCTCGAAAGCTTATGCCCAAATAAATCTGTTATTCTTTAAGGTGCCACCGGACTCCTTGTTTTCATGGATACAGACTAACACAGCTACCCCCTGATACTAAGCATAGATTTGTTTCTTTAGGCTGGAAAAAATTATGTACTTGACTATTAGACTCACTCCCCCGAGGTAGCCTTACTAGATCAGCTAAACAGATGATTGTGCATATCAAATCTATTTTTACTAGGTTCATTATGCCTAGTGCAGTAATGTCTGACATGAGTTTAAGCAGTTCTCATTGATGCACGGGTTTAGACATGTAACCTCTACTCACCATTATTCCCAATTCAACAGGTTGGCAGGAAACTGTGTCAAAATAATAACATGCCTATGAAAAAGAATGCGGAGTCAGACTCTGATCCGTATTTAGCACTGTTAAATTACAGCATGGCCCCAATGAAGCATAGGCTGTCACCTGCTGACATTTTGTTCAACAGAAAAGTGAAAACAAAAATACCTGCACTGTTGGAAACTGCTGTCAGAGTCACTGGGAACTTTCGGGAGCCTAAAGGGTCAGATTGGGCCTCTGGATATGCAATTTTGATATTCTTTTACTTAGAAGTTACAAAGTACGGGAATAAGGAAATTGGTAACTTGGGGTCACGCATTGAGCCAAGCTAAAAGCGAGAATCATCTCCCAGTGAACTCTGGATTGGTACAAACTCTGTTTATTGTAGTTACAGTCAAAGAGACATATAGTTGAAGGGAAAGAGAGCCAATGGAGTCCTTATTGACACCAAGGGTTGGTGCAACCACTTAGGTGAACTAGGCAGTCGCCTAGGGCACCCAGTGGTTGGGGGCGTCTGAGATTTTTTCCTCCCTCCCCTCCCTTCCCCTCACACAGAGTGCGGCGTGGCTGATTGGGTGCCTGGGCCTGATTCAGCTGCTCCCATTGGCCTCCAGCAGGCAGAGTCCCTCCCCCCTTCCCCTCCCGTTGCCTCAGCGTCAGGTCGCCAGAATGCTTTGGGAGGGGCTGTGGGCGCCGCAGCTGGAGCCAGCGGCTGGAGCAGCATGGTAGTAAGGGGGAGTCCTGGGGGGGAGGGTTAGCTAGGTCGAGAGGTCTGGGGGGACTGTCAGGGGGTGGGGGGATGGTTGGATGGGTCGGGAGTTTGGGGGAGGCTGTCAGGGGGCGGGGATGTGGAAAGGGATCTGAGCAGTCTGGGGACAGGGAGCAGGGGGAGGGTTGGATGGGTCGGCAGTTCTGGGGAGGTCTCTCAGGGCGGGGAGTGGTTGGATGGTGCGTGGGAGTCCCGGGGGTGTGGCTAAGGGTTGGGGCAGCCAGGGGACAGGTAGGGAGTAGAGTCCTAGGGGGCCAGATAGGGTGGGGGAGGGGGTCTCAGGAGGGGGCAGCCAGGGGACAAGGAGTGGGGGGGGTTGGGTGTTCTGAGGGGGGTGGGAAGTGGGAGGGAATGCATGTGGGTGGGGCTCTCCCCCCCCCCCCCATCCTCTCTTTTGATTGTTGAAATATGGTAACACTAAAAAAGTGGTGCCCTGGCTTGGAAGGGAGGAGCTGCCTTCTGGAGGGACAGGAGAACCAGAGCGTTGGCTTGCGGGGGTGGCGAGCCCCAGCCATGGAGGAGCCGGAGAAGCATAGGGGGCAGCAGCCCTGCAAAGGCGGCGGCACCACTAGAGGGGAACAGCCGCGCCTCCTGACCAGGCTGCGGCCCGGCATGTCCCCCCGGGGCTCCTGCAGGCTGTAGCAGTTGCATGTGCTCGGCGGCCCCCGTGTGCCCCCCGGCTCCCACCTCGCCGTGCTCGGGCTCTGCGGCTCCCAGGCATGTGAGCTACCGGGGCACTGGGCCCTGAGCCTACTCTGGGAGGGGCAGCGCGCGGCTGTAGCGGCTCAAACTCCCAGGAGCCACAGAGCCCGAGCATGGCAGGGGGAGCCGGGAGGTGCACGGGGGCTGCCGCCCGCATGTATCCACTGCAGGAGCCCCCAGGGGGCGCCAGGTGGGTTGCAGCCCGGCCAGGCACACCCCCTAGCTTACCCCTCACCGCGCTCAGGTTCTGCGGCTCCCAGGCATGTGAGCCGCCGCTGCCCCTCCCAGAGCAGGCTCAGGGCCCTGCACCCTGGCGGTGGCTCACATGCCCAGGAGCCGCAGAGCCTGAGCATGGTGAGGGGGCAGCAGGGGGGTGCATGGGGGCCTGCATCTGCTGCAGCCTGTAGGAACCCCCAGGGGGGGTGCCCAGCCGCAGCCTGGGCAGGAGGGGCGGGGGGTGTGGCTGCTCCCCTCTAGCTGTGCCACTGCTTTTGCAGGGCTGCTGCCCCCCTGCACCGCGCCGGCTCCTCCATGGCTGGGGCTCGCCGCCCCCACAAGCCGATGCTCTGGCTCTCTGGTGCCTCCAGAAGGCAGCTCCTCCCTGCCGAACTGCTGCACTTGCCCAAGCCCGGCAAAGCCAGTGAGTGGACTCGGGGTGGAGACCGCCGGGGTGGGGAGAGCTCGTGGGGGGGCTGTGCACCCTCCAGGGAAGTTCAGGGGGCAAGGAGGGGGGAACCTGGTCTGGGGAGCAGCTCCTGGGCACGGCTGGCCCCTGGGGTCTATAAAGGCTCGTTTGGATTGGCCTCTCAATTAACCAATGTGCAGGGGAGGTGGGGGGGCGCAAGGTGGAAGTTTTGCCTAGGGCGCAAAATATCCTTGCACCGGCCCTGTTGACACCTTATCACATTTCACTTTTAAGAAGGGTACTTCTTCCCCTTCCCCCTTCCGCTTCCCCCTTAAACTCCTATTCTGAAGCTATGATACTGAGCTCATACATCAAACTGGAAGTAAAATGTAATCCCAAAGAGGTCTCAAAATATGTTTATCCTAAAACAAATATGGTAATCTACCTCTTTAAAAGTTGTTGACGTCACTAGGCATCACCCTAGGTAACTCGGGAGGGTGGAAGGCCACTAAGTGTCACTGAAGCCTTCCTGCACTAGGCCTAAGTGAACCAAACTCTATCCTTCCATGTTTAAACTCTAATCAACCTCAAAAGCCAGGTGCAATTGGAATATGTAAGCAACCAGTTATCTGTGTGCAACCCCCTGCTCAAGCAGTAATAATGAGGCCTGCATGTTTCTGGCTGAAGGGAAAAAGGACAAGATAACGGTTTAAAGAAGTTACTAACAAGCTAGGCTTATAGCTGCCAAGAAGGACTTAACTGCTTAAATGTACTTGCTATTTGCTTAGTAACTGTTACCAGGGAAGGGAGGGGTAGAGGGGGAGGAAGGGAGGAGAAGGGGGCGTGAGGCTTAACTGCAAAATGTATAAAAAGAAAAACTGTTTCTGTTAGTGTGCTTGATCTGAGACGTGCCTGTCTCCTAGCACCGCTTTGGGATCTCAAATAAACTTTGTTTGCTTCCCCCCCGGTGTGTTTATTGGCGCGAAGCACACCGGGCAACGAACCCCGCTGTTGCTTTGCCTCGGGCACTCAGTGCTGGCAACGAAGTTGTATGGAAATTCACAAAGAAGGTTGTAGTTTAATTTTGTTCTGGTAAACACAGCCCTGTTAGCTATGAACAGGCCCAGAAGCTCTATTTAGGGGAGCAAGAAAGGGCTCCTGCCTGCCCCCTGAGTTTCAGACAAGAGATCTACTCGCAGCGCAGGCCCTAACCCCAGGCAGAGCTCTTAACTGCGTGTGGAATGTAGTGAGTTCTGCAGAGGAGAGGTGCTGCTCCCAGCCTGTGTCCCAGAAGCAGGGAGTCTTTATAAACAGAGGCAGGGTGATTAAGATAAGAAAGGGCTGGTAATTAAATTAAATAAAGTATCTGGAAGTCCTTAGATAAGCTTGAAAGCATTGCCAGGCACTCCAGTTCCTAAATCTGTAAAACAGGAATCCCTCTGCATGGTGGTGAAGAGAGACTGCAGGGGATGAGCCGTATTATCAGCATAGAAGAAATACAGCCAAGGTTACATTAAAAAAAGAGGGAGATGTCAGGGGGATAGGTGAAAAGAAGGGGCCAAAACCAAGGGAAGGGATAGCAGTCATATAGAGAAGTTTCCACTCTACCTGTGGTACTTATGTGGCCCCATCACCACAGTATCTGAGCGCCTCACAATGTCTAACCTATTTCTCCTCACAGCCCCTCTGTGAAGGAGCACAGTGCTGTTATCCCCATTATACAGATGTAGCACTGAGGCACAAAGACTAAAGACCAGATTTTCAACAGTATTTGGGCACCTAGTGAGATTTTCAAAAGTGCTTAGAAGGTTCGGTGCTTTGTAAACCCCACTAGATGCCTAGCTGCATCTTTGGGTGCCTAAAAATATGCGTCTGACAAAGTGGGTATTCACCCACGAAAGCTTATGCTCAATACATCTGTTAGTCTATAAGGGGCCACAGGACTCTTTGTTGCTAAAACCCTTTGAAATTCTGTCCCTAAGGCACTGGCCTGAGGTCATACCGGAAGTCCATGGATGGAATAGGGAAAGGAACTCAGGTCTCTCAGGGCTAGCACCCTATCCACTGGACCAACCTATCTCTGTGCTGCATGCTGCAAAAAAAGAGGCCAGTTGTCTGAGACTCCAGGAAATGGTCCCAGGCAACTGGGAAGGATGTCATGGGTGACATCATGAAAAGCAGCACGTAAGTGAGAAAGGATGAAGACAGAGAGAGAGAGAGAACAAGAGTCAGATGAGAGCAGATCACTTAGCCCCCAATGGGTGGGTGGGTTGTAGAACAATGGCTGCTCTGTGATTTTACTGAAAGCCATTTTGTTTTCCCTTTTTTTGTTCTGAGTTTGAGAAAAGGAATGAGAAAGTGTCAGGTGAATATCAGATGTGTTTATGCCTCAAATTCTTAGGGTTTCGGCTGTATTCAGGCCAATTCCAGAAAAAAAAATGGAAATTGCATCCGCAAAGTCGACGATTATTCTCATGATCTGTATTATTCACTGGGGATCATCTGTGTGCCCAGCACTATTCAGAAGATGTCAGAAAATATAGTCCCTGAGCCAATGCTTACAAAATGTGTAGCCCTGGATAAGATGGCTCAGATGAGTATGAGGTGCATAGTTATTGAGGATATGTTAATATCTATGAATGGAGGCACTGACGGCAATAGAAGTTTTACCTGATTAAGTCCTGGAAGATTTGACCCTCTAACTTTTTTCCAAGAGGAAGAGCTGCCCAGAGCTCCCGTACCTGTTTATTTTCCTTTCCCGCCTGCAGTGGCCCTGAGATACTTCAGAAGACTCATTTTTTTTTTTTCAACTTTAAAATGTTGAATTTTCTTGGTGTTTGTTTTTAAATATTCTCCTGTGAGACCTGCAACTCAATCACTGTAGTGTTATGTTTAAGCGCCTTCTGGAAAGTAACTAACCTTTAAACAGAAGTGAAAGCAATGTTGCCAACTCTCATCATTTTGTCATGAGTCTCAAGATAATTGTTTTCCTTAAATCCCCATCTCTTGGAGTCAAGTGGATATGTGATGATTTCAGCCTTCATTCTTAAAGAAAAAAGTAAATTTTTAGCCCTCGTGGCTGTGGAGAAAGCTTTAAAATGTGACCCAAGTGCACCCTAAAGGCTCAAAAAGCAGAAGGCAAATAAAAAGAACACAACATCTTTTTATTTTTACACAATCTCATGATTTTTAAGCCAATTGCATGATTTTTGCTGAGCCGGACATGATTTTGGAGCATTTGGGGTTGGCAATACTGTGAACGTGACTTGAAAGTGTCAGTTTCATTCCTGTTTAAAGTCAGTTTCTAGTTCATTATTTGTAGTGGGGTAACACCTCTAGAGCCCCAGGCAGGTGCAGTATAAACTCTTAGGGCCTTGCCCTAGTAGGATGTTTCCAAAAGTTAAATGATCTATTACAAGTTTGGTCAACTGCAAAAAGTAAGTAGCCTAAATGATAGAAAGTCATCTAGATTTTTCTACAATTGTTTCAATTGTTGTATTCAAGAGTTAGTTAGAAAGTAAGAATATACATAAACATGTTAAACCTAACCAGTGTCCTTTAAGTGACTTGACAGAAGGTGTCAGAACATCTTCTTCTGGAAGAAAGAAGGATAAACTTTAAACTTCAAAATGAAGTAAAACCAAAAAATATGATTATCACCCAGTTATAGAAAATATGAGAAAACTATCATACTGTTGTTTGATTCAAGAAAAAGTAACAGAAAATGGAGCTAAAAGACTTTTCAAACAATTCTGTTACCATATATTTTAATTAACAATGCTAATTAAGAAATTAAAGAGCTCCAAGAAAAGGCTTGAAATCCTTGAAAAGATGAGTTTTTTCTATAGCATAGGTTCCCCATCTACTGGATGACTAGGAGATGTGCAATGACACTTTGACCTGTCCAAGAAATAAATATATCATGTGTAAATCAGAGATGGTTTTGGGGATGCCAACATCAATAAACTGGTCCCATTTTGGAACTGTGTCAGCTCACACTACAACTGAATGGAAAGATGCTGTTAAAAAATGGTGCCAAATCGCATTAATTGTTCTCTTCATTGAAGCAATCCAGTTCATCTTTCATCTTTATCAAAGACATCCAACTATCTTCCTTTAAAACTCCAGAGGTCCTAAATGCAGAGGTGTCCTGATCCTGACCCAGATGAGCCAAACTGATACATATTAGAAATGTTCAATAATTCTACTCTCCCAAGAGGGAATTTTTGTTAACTAAAAGTTGTTTATGGACAAGAATTTGGGTTTTGGTACCATAACATCCAAAGTTCTAACTATAAGTAGCCTTGAGGAAGAAAGAGCTTTCCTGAAGACCAAAAGGTACCCAGAAGAAATTTTCACCACACCAAGAGACTACCTGAACACCAGAATGAAGGCTGGGAAAATCTAATCTAATCAAAAGCATAAGAAGATTTTAAAATCAATGTTTACTGCTAAAAGAGTCCATAGGGAATTTCTCTGCTTTGAAGGGAAGGAGACACAAACCAGGCAGTGAGTCAGGAGCTGTTTCAGACTTCGCCAGAGTCAAGTCAGTCCTTCCAGGTGAGTGCTGATATGCCTGCTAATGAAGGGGATGGGCATTTGGATAAGTTTATACATACATTTTTCCTTGTAAGTATTTTTTACCTTTTTGTTGCCCTGAACCTCCTCTCTTCCCTCCTCCCCTCCACCCTTCTTCCCTATTAAAAGTGGCATCCAACCTATCCACACATTTAGAGAACAAAAGCATTGACTTGTGAGTGATCCCTTTACTTGTATAATGTTATAAAATGCATTTTAAAAAATTGGTATGGCACTCTGAATTACACAGTCCACATCAGATCACTGTCCTGTGCTTGGATGGAGTCAGAAGAAAGAAGTAGAGGCAGAGTCCACTTCTTCTTTTTGGCTAGGTTGGGTAGATGAGAAAGGGACACAATTCTCCACATAGAGAATACTTTGTTTATCTGAACAGGAATGTTCCTTTTGTTCTCTCAAGTAATCTTGAGGAATTTTCATGGAGATACTCTGCAAGCCTCTCCTGAACATTTCAGGGATGGTGGCCTTGTTTCTTCCCCCATGACATTCCCACGCCATTCTGTGATATGTTCCGCTAGCACCACTGTTATAAACAGGCTATTAGCTTTGGAACACCAATAGCAGCTACATTCTCTGTGCCTTCGTCACCCTCAGGACTCAGTGAGGTATCAGCCAAAATCACCACTGCCTGTGAAAATAGTGGAAATACTCACTGGATTTTCCCATATCCAGAGACAAGATGCCCAGTATCTAAACCTGCAACAGTTCCCCGTTCCCCTGCCACTATTCCATTCTCACTATGGCTTGAGGTGCAGAGCGATGCTGTAAACAAGGTGCTTCAAAGCTAATATGACAATTTTCATTTCTTATCAAAGGTCTTTAAGGGAATAATGTAACTATGACTCTAAAGCAAATGCTGTATCCATCTGTTTTACTCAGAAGCCTTTCATATGGTGACCCCGCTCCATGCCTGCTGAACCGTTCCCTGATCAGGAAGAGAAAGAAAGAAGCATATTTTCATTTGAACATTATTTCCTGTTTTTTGAGTGCAAAAAAGTTCTCTTTTTGGAAACCCAAGTGAATATTTATTAGTCTACACCAAGCATAACTGCCACATTACAAAATTCACATTGGGAGTCAATAACACACCGTTTAAGCTCTGTACACACAAAGAGACCCTAGTTCATGAAAGCATCACACAACACTACTGTGGCTGACAACTTAAATGTTCTTTTAAAGCTACATAAGAACGGCCAGACTGGGTCAGACCAATGGTCCATCTAGCCCAGTATCCTGTCTTCCGACAGTGATCGATGCCAGGTGCTCCCTCTGCTTATAGCTCCATGATTGGCTCTTCTAATATCCCTTATGTACACCTGTTCAAATTCCACAGAAAGCTGGTCCACTTTGCCTTTTCACCCTGCCGGTAGCCTTTCCCACTTCGCCTCACAGACATGATGCAGTACACAACATGCAGCTATCACAATGGGAAAATTTACCTCACTAAGATCCAATCTAGTGAGTAAACAGCATCAGCACCAGCATGCTTCTGTCTACCAAAAACACATTCAACAGTCATCCTGCACCTGCTGGGCCAGAAATTGAACTTTTCCTTTGGTGCTGTCAAGGTGATCAGTGTATGGTTTCATGAGCCAGGGGAGGAAGTGATAGGCTGGGTCCTCCAGAATCACTATTGGCATTAGAACATTGCCAGTGGGAATGCACTAGTCGGAAGAACGTCCTTGCTTGTAACTTTTGGAAAAAGTCTTGAGTTCTTACAGATGCGAGCATCATAGATTCATAGATTCTAGGACTGGAAGGGACCTCGAGAGGTCATCGAGTCCAGTCCCCTGCCCGCATGGCAGGACCAAATACTGTCTAGACCATCCCTGATAGACATTTATCTAACCTACTCTTAAATATCTCCAGAGATGGAGATTCCACAACCTCCCTAGGCAATTTATTCCAGTGTTTAACCACCCTGACAGTTAGGAACTTTTTCCTAATGTCCAACCTAGACCTCCCTTGCTGCAGTTTAAACCCATTGCTTCTGGTTCTATCCTTAGAGGCTAAGGGGAACAAGTTTTCTCCCTCCTCCTTATGACACCTTTTTAAATACCTGAAAACTGCT
>NC_048310.1:37436144-37504010 GCF_013100865.1 Trachemys scripta elegans | reverse complement strand
GGGGGAATGGAGAGGAACTGGAAGGAGTATCCAGTTTTGATTCTTTCCAGTACCCATTTGTCAGAAGTGATGTTTTACCAGGGTAGAATGGTATTAGATGGTTAGCCTTCATCACCCATGTAGGGCTGTATGAATTGAATATGCTCCCTTTTGAGCTGTGAAATGCACCCACCACTTTCCAAAAACTTGTAAATAGTTTCTGTAGTGGGGCAGACTGCCCCACTCCCTGAGAGTGTGGGCTGCAGCAGGCCAGTGCGCCTGCGCAGACAGGCAGCCAATCAGGGCCCGGCTCAGCCCTATAAAAAGGCTGCTCAGGGAGAGGAGAATCAGTCTCTCCCAGGCCTTCGAGAGGGGAAGGTCTGTCTCCAGAGCAGGGAGACTAGCACCAGGGACAGCTGGTGTCCAAAGTAAGAAGCTCAAATTACCTGGTTGGCACCTGACCGAAAAGGCCAATAAGGGGAAAAGATACTTTCAAATCTGTGGGGGAAGGTTTTTGCTTTGTGCTCTGGTTGTTCTCTCTGAGACAAAGAGAGAGACCAAGCAAGTAATACAGCTTCTACTAACATAATACATCTAATATTACAGAAATGGCAAGCAATAGCAAGAAAATGTGTTAGGTTATCTTTTCTTTTAACTTGTGAATTTTCCCTAGGCTAAGAGGGAGGTTTATTCCTGGTGGTGTTTTTTTTTTGTTTTTTTGTTTTTTTTTTGTATTGTAACTTTAAAGTTTTGCCTAGAGGGAAATCCTCTGTGTTTTGAAATCTGATTACCCTGTAAAATTACCTTGCATCCTGATTTTACAGAGGTGCTTCTTTTCCTTTATAATAAAGTTTTGCTTTTAAGAACCTGATGGGTTTTTAGTGTCCTAAAAACCCAAGGGGCTGGTCTGTGCTCACCTTGTTTGCTCTCAAGCCTCCCCAGGAAAGGGGGTGAAGGAGTTTGGGGAGATATTCTGGGGAACCAGGAACTCCAAGTGGTCCTTTTCCTAAGTCTCTGTCTAACTCACTTGGTGGTGGCAGTGATACGTTCCAAGGACAAGTGCCTTGGGGAAGTTTTTAACCTAAGCTGGTAGAGATACGCTTAGCAGGTCTTTCATGCGGGTCCCCACATCTGTACCTTAGAGTTCAGAGTGGGGAGGAAATCCTGACACAACCTTCAGAGGAAAGCAGGGTGAGGCGTGAGCTGAAACTTGTCCTTAAAGAACATGGTGTAGGGCAGGTCTGAACTCAGGGCCCTGTGCTCAGACGCCCTCCTGGCCGAGGTTATCTCCACCAGGAACAGGAGTACTTGTGGCACCTTAGAGACTAACAAATTTATTTCAGCATAAGCTTTCGTGGGCTACAGCCCACTTCTTCAGATGCATAGAGTGGAACACACAGACTGACGTGTCCTTGTAGGAGAGGTAAAGCAGAGAACATGTTGCTAAAGGCTCAAAGGGGGGCCCCATGAGCCTAGAGAGGATCAAGTTGAGGTCCCAGGCAGGGACCGGTTGACGGACATGCAGGTACAACCTGTCGAGCCCCTTTAGGAATCGGCTGACCATGGGGTTAGCGAAAACTGAGCAGCCCTGTACGCCCGGGTGGAAGGCCGAGATGGCAGCCAAGTGCACTCTTATAGAAGGCAACAAGAGACTTTCCTGCTTCAGATGTTGAAGGTAGTCTAGAATGTGCGGCAATGAGGCTAGCTTTGGGGGTGATTTGCGCTGCGCCAACCAGATTGAAAATCTCTTCCACTTGGCAAGGTATGTGGCCCACATCAAGGATTTCCTACTGCCAAGGAGGACCTGTCTAGCCTGGTCTGAACAGGAAAGTTCTGACGGATTCAACCATGGAGCTTCCACGCTTTAAGATGTAGTGACTGTAGGTTTGGGTGTTGGAGACGTCTGTGATTTTGTGTGAGAAGGTCCAGGGAGAGCGGCAAGGTAATCAGGGCTCCCACGGACACTTCTAGGAGGAATGGGTAACAGTGCTGACGGGGCCAGGTTGGTGCTATCAGTATGACTCGAGCATGATCTCTGCGGATCTTGAGCAGGACCTTGTGAATGAGAGGTATGGGTGGAAAGGCGTATAGGAGAGCCCTCCACAGTGGAGGAGGAATGCATCTGTGGTGGAGCCTGGGCTGTGATTCTGGAAGTAGCAGAACTGCTGGCACTTCCTGTTGTGTCGCGTGGCAAAGAGGTCTATAAGGGGAAACCCCCACCTCTGGACGATTGAATTTGTGATGTCTGGGCAAAGGGACCACTCGTGGCTGTGGAACGACCTGCTGAGGTGGTCCGCCAGCTCGTTCTGAATCCCAGGGAGGTAGGGACCTGCAGGTGCATTGAATGTTCTACACAGAAGTCCCATACCATGAGGGATTCTTGGCACAGGGGAGAGGAGCGTGCACCCCCCTGTTTGTTGATATAGAACATTGCAGTTATATTGTCTGTCATGACTGATACACATTACCCGTTAGGTAAAGGCAGAATGTTTGACACTCCAGGCGCACCGCTCTCAGCTCTCTGACATTGATGTGGAGACGCAGATCTGCTTGCGACCAGAGGCCTTGAGTTCTGCAGTCCCCAAATGAGCTCCCCAGCTGAAGTCTGATGCATTAAAAGCGACACCTGAGCACACCTGCTGGGCATCGATCCACCACCGGAGCGAATCGAGGATAGGGCGATTCAGGGTCACGATCCTGTCCAAACTGTCCTAGGCTGGGCGATAGACTGATGTTAGTCACGACTGGAGTGGCCGAAGTCTGAGTCTGGCGTGTCGTACCATGTACGTGCAGGCTGCCATCTGCCCGAGAAGCTTCAGGCAGTTTCTCTCAGTAGTGGAGGGAAACTGCATGACTCCCCAGATCATGTCGTTGAGGGCTTGAAACCTCACCTGTGGGAGGAATGCCCTGACTTGGGTCGAATCCAATACTGCCCCTATGAACTTGACCACACCTTCAAAAGTCCAGTTTAGGTCCAGAGGGTGGTTTGGGCTAGCCAGAGCCCTGACTTGAGGATGGATGTTGCCTCCTCCTGCCACTCCTGTTCCTCCTCCTTTGAACTGTCCTGTTGGTTCTGCTTCTGGAATCTCTGAGAAGGTTGTGGTCGGAAGTGTCTCCGCTGTATGGAGGGGGTATGCAGGCCCAAGGACTTGAGGGTGGCTTGTGAGTCTTTCAGCCTCTGGATGGGAGACAGAGTCGATTTTGCTTTGTTTAGGAGCAGACCAAGGTTCTCGAACGTGGCTCTGATAAACGCGACCTGAGTTTCCACTTGGATCCTGGAGCGGCCTTTGATCAGCCAGTCGTCGAGGTATGGAAACACCTATACCTGATGCCTCCACAGAAAAGTGGCAACAACTGCCATGCTTGGTGAATACTCAAGGTGCTGCTGACAGGCTGAATTGGAGGACAGTAAATTGGTAGTGGGAACCATTGATCACAAACCTGAGGTACTTCCTGTGGGTCTGAGTGATTGCGATGTGAAAATACGCGTCCTTCAAGTCGAGGGCAGCCTACCAGTCTGCTGGATCTAGTGAAGGGATGATGGAGGCCAAAGAGACCATGCAGAACCTGAATTTCTTCATGAACTTGTTGAGCTCTCGCAGGTCCAGGATAGGCCTGCAGAAGCCTTTGGCTTTCGGTATTAGGAAATACCGGGAATAGAAGCCCTCACTCCTATGCTCCAGAGGAACTTCCTCCACTGCCCCTAGTGATAGGAACGACTGCACCTCTTGTATGAGAAGTTGCTCATGAGAAGGGTCCCTGAAGAGGGACGGGGAAGGGGGGTGGAAGGGCGGTAGGGCACAGAATTGGATGGAGTATCCCCTCTCTACTGTGCGAAGCACTCAGCAGTCCGAGATGATACGGGACCATGCACGGTAGAAAGGGGAGAGTCGGGAGGAAAAGGAAAGGTGGGTTAGATCCAGTCTGTGAGCTGGTGTGCCGTTTTCGACCATACCTTCAATAGGCCAGTTTAGGGCCAGAGGGCGGTTTGGGCTAGTCAGAGCCCTGACTCGAGGATGGGTGTTGCCTCCTCCTGCCACTCCTATTCCTCCTCCTTTGAGCCGTCCTGTCGCTTCTGCTGCTGGAATCTCTGAGAAGGTTGTGGTCGGAAGTGTCTCCGCTGTATGGAGGGGGTATGCAGGCCCAAGGACTTGAGGGTGGCTTGTGAGTCTTTCAGGTTGTGCAGCATCTTGTCTGTCTTTTCAGAAAAAAGAGTCTCACCCTCAAATGGGAGGTCCTGAATAGTTTGCTGGACTTCATAGGGTAACCCCGAAACTTGGAGTCAATCACCCCTTCTCTTAGCTACCCCTGTTGCCATAACTCTAGTGGTGGCATTTGCAGCCTCTAATGCAGCCTGTAGGGAAGCACGGGAGACTAGCTTCCCTTCCTCCACCAAGGCTGTGAACTCGGTCTGGGAGTCCAAAGGGACAAGCTCCGTAAACTTTGCCATTGCCGCATAGGTGTTGTACGAGTACCTGCTTACAATGGCCTGGGTTGGGTCGTGATACAGAGCTACAACCCCCCTGTAGCATAGACCTTTCTCCCCACAAGGTCTAGGTGCTTAGCATCCCTGTTTTTTGGAGAGGGTCCCTAGAAGCCCTGTCTCTCATACTGGTTAGTCACATCGACCACCAGCAAGTCAAGGGTGGGTGAGAGTACAAATGCTCAAACTCTCTGGAGGGCACGAAATAATGCCTCTCATTAGGCTTGGCAGTGGGTGGCAAGGAAGCTGGCATCTGCCACAGGGTCCTAGTGATGTCCACAATGGTCTTTATAAGTGGAAGGGTGATACGCAAAGGTCTGGAGGATGCTAGGATGTCCACCATGGGATCAGCCTCCTCTATTACCTCCTCAGCTTTACTCAGCAACTGCTGCAGCACCCTGTTGTCCTCTAAGGCAGGGGCTATGGCTGTCTCCGCCAATGCTTCGTCTGGTGATGAAGAGGAGGAGCCCAGGGAAGCAAAGGGCCCAGTGCCAACATCGGCACTGGTGCCACCGGTGCCTGCATCGAGGTCAATGTCGACAACAGGGGTGGGAGACAGGTGCGAAGATGCTGCTGAGGGCAGTGCCGAGGTAGGAGCTGAGCATGGTGCTAGAGTCGACGATGGAGCTGGAGGCAGAAGTGTCAGGACTGCAGGCACTGAAGGCAGGTACGCAGTAGATGGCGGAACGAAGGTGGCAGAGGCCACAGAAGATGTTGCGGAGCGGTGACCCTGGGTTCCTCCCTGTCCTTGGTAAAAGGCCCTGGGAGTCCAGAAGGGCCACTGAGGCAGGTTCTGCCACTGCGGAGGCCACGCCTGTGGCTCTCTTCTGTCTCTCCCAGATCTCGATCTGCGACTTCTGTTCCTCCCAGAGGAATAGGAGTCAGACTCTGACTCAGAGGTCTCTAACACTGAAGACCATGGAGGAGCTGATCCTCGAAGCCTCGAACATCGAGAGCTCGGGAGCGGGTAGGTTTTCTGTCTGAGTGGGTAGGCGCCGAGGGACATGGCAAGGGGGAGCACCTTGACATCATAGCCAGCTTCCCCTTCGACTGCACCGGAGGATGGGGCGGGTCTGCCGGCATTGACGGTTCCTCCCTCCTGGCGGGTGAGAACGGTGCTGTAAGATGCAGGAGGTCCCGAGCAGCCTGGTAAGCTTCTGGCGTCGACGGGAGCTGTAGCTGCTGTATAGGCACCGGCGACTGAGGCTCGACTGCCTCATTTGGTTAGGAGTCGACATGGCCCTGGCAGGGGATCCAGAGGAGGGACCTGCCTGGGGTCCCACGTCTCTTGACTTAGCCGGAGGGGAGCAATTGTCGGGCTTCTTCTTTTGAGGCCCCACGAGGAGCCATGTCGGTGCCGAGCATCTTGGGAGGAGTCCTTTCTTGGTGCCGAGCTCGCCGACGGCACTGGGGCACTCCGTGTCGAGGACAATGCATTAGGGATCAGGTCCCCTGAGCCCGGGTCGGAGTGGGGGCATACAGCTGCCTCCATGAGGGTCACCTTGAGCCACTGTTCCCTTTCTTTAAGATCTCAGATGGGACTCGCAGCAGATCTTACAGTGATCTTCCTGATGGGTCTCTCCCCAGGCACCGTAAACACGACAAGTGCAGATCACGCTTCGACATGCACTTCATGCAGGCCACAGTTTTTAAAACCCGGGGCCTATGGCATACCATGGATCCAGGGAGCTGGGATTGGGGGGGGACCCCAACAATCTCTATAGTAAGAACACTAACTAATTAACTATCTACAACCAGAGAAAGAATGAGCTTGCTGAGCAAGAGCTGAGGGAAGTTCCAGACACCGTCACTGGTGGTAAGAAGGAACTGAGGGAGTGGTGGGTCAGCAGGGCTCTATATTGGGCACCATGAAGGCGTGACTCCAGGGGGCGCCTAGGCTGACCCGACAGATGCTGCTAAGGGAAAAATCTTCTGGTCAACGTACACGTGCGTGCACACACACCTGATTGGAATGGACATGAACAAGCACTCGAAGAAGAATAACTTTTATTGGACAAATTTCTGTTGGTAAGAGAGACACGCTTCTAAGCTTATGCAGAGCTCTTCCAGTCTGGTGAATCATAGAATACACCGGACTACAATTTTTGAGAAGTTGTCTGCTTCAGAGATAAAATGTAATATTTATTATGGATTTTGATGTGCTGAATTCAAATATGACAATTAAAACAACTGATTGGCTACTGTTTCTAAGATATTTAAGTTTTTACATTTTATGTCTATGTATATTGTGTAGATAGGTCTTTTCATGTGTTTATGGTTGCTTTACATGATAATATTTCACCTGTCCTGTTTATGTAACACTTTAAAAATCAGCAAAAGGGTTATAAATAAAATTTATTATGAAACAAAAGGCAAAGAACTATTATGTACATAGTTTAGTTCTATTCAGTGTCTACTCGGCGCTTCTTGGCTTGTCTCTTGTATTCATTAAATGGAGCATCTCTTGTCACTATCCAGCAATAGTCTGCAAGCATTGATGGGCTCCATTTGCCCTGATAGTGTTTCTCCATTGTTGCAATGTCCTGATGAAATCGCTTGCCGTGCTCGTCACTCACTGCTCTGCAGTTCGGTGGAAAAAAATCTAGATGAGAGTACAAAAAATGTATCTTTAGTGACATGTTGCAACCAAGGCTTTTGTATGCCTTGAGGAGGTTTTCCACCAACAACCTGTAGTTGTCTCCCTTGTTTCCGAGAAAATTTATTGCCACTAACTGGAAGGCTTTCCATGCCGTCTTTTCCTTGCCACGCAGTGCATGGTCAAATGCATCATCTCGAAGAAGTTCACGAATCTGAGGACCAACAAAGACACCTTCCTTTATCTTAGCTTCACTTAACCTTGGAAGTTTTCCACGGAGGTACTTGAAAGCTGCTTGTGTTTTGTCAATGGCCTTGACAAAGTTCTTCATCAGACCCAGCTTGATGTGTAAGGGTGGTAACAAAATCTTCCTTGATTCAACAAGTGGTGGATGCTGAACACTTTTCCTCCCAGGCTCTAATGACTGTCGGAGTGGCCAATCTTTCTTGATGTAGTGGGAATCTCTTGCACGACTATCCCATTCGCAGAGAAAACAGCAGTACTTTGTGTAACCAGTCTGCAGACCAAGCAAGAGAGCAACAACCTTCAAATCGCCACAAAGCTGCCACTGATGTTGGTCATAGTTTATGCACCTCAAAAGTTGTTTCATGTTGTCATAGGTTTCCTTCATATGGACCGCATGACCAACTGGAATTGATGGCAAAACATTGCCATTATGCAGTAAAACAGCTTTAAGACTCGTCTTCGATGAATCAACGAACAGTCTCCACTCATCTGGATCGTGAACGATGTTGAGGGCTGCCATCACACCATCGATGTTGTTGCAGGCTACAAGATCACCTTCCATGAAGAAGAATGGGACAAGATCCTTTTCACCTTGTGTTATGAGGTGTGGCTCAGAGGAGGAGGATGGGAGAAAATGTGGGTCCTGTGACATTGATGGTTCAGGACCAGAAGTTTCATCCTCTTCCTCGTCTGACTCAAGTGAGAATGATTCTGGTGCATCAGGAACCGGCAGTCCTTCTCCGTGGGGTACTGGGCGTATAGCAGATGGAATGTTTGGATAATGCACAGTCCACTTTTTCTTCTTTGACACACCTTTCCAAGCTGGAGGCACCATGCAGAAGTAACAATTGCTGGTATGATCTGTTGGCTCTCTCCAAATCATTGGCACTGCAAAAGGCATAGATTTCCTTTTCCTGTTCAACCACTGGCGAAGATTTGTTGCACAACTGTTGCAGCATATGTGTGGGCCCCACCTCTTGTCCTGATCTCCAATTTTGCAGCCAAAATAAAGGTGATAGGCTTTCTTAACCATAGTGGTTATACTGAGCTTTTGTGATGCAAAAGTCACTTCATCGCAAACATAGCAGAAGTTATCTGCACTGTTTACACAAGTACGAGGCATCTCTGTTCACTTTGGCTAAACAGAAATGTGTCCCTTTGCAAAATCAAACACTGACAAATAAGAGAGCACGACACTGTATGATTTCTTGAGCTGATATAGGGCAATTTGTTCAGCAGAGTGATGTAAGCTTCGTTATGATTGCATCATCCATGACTTCTAGGAATAACATGATGCAATTCATATCATGTACGACACAATACCAGCTTCAGATTGCATCATTCATTGTTTTGCCTAAAAAGCAAGTACTGTCCAAACCCAGTCATAGATTTATTCATAGATCCAGTCAAAGATGTATTTTAGTCATTTCTGGTTTAAATTGAGATCCCTTCCCTTTATAACTCACTTATCCTCTGCCATTCCCAAGTCAAGGGTCATATATACTGACCCAATAGCATACCTTGAAAACTAGAGCCAATCAACAATTTTAAGCATCATTTTCGTTCTCAGTGACCCAGAATTAGTAAAGTTTGACTACATTTATTTCAGAAGCATTTTGGCTGTAGAGCAGTGATATCAGGGTTGGAAGGGACCTCAGGAGGTCATCTAGTCCAATCCCCTGCTCAAAGCAGGACCAATGCCCAACTAAATCATCCCAGCCAGGGCTTTGTCAAGCTGGGCCTTAAAAACCTCTAAGGAAGGAGATTCCACCACCTCCCTAGGTAACCCATTCCAGTGCTTCACCACCCTCCTAGTGAAAAAGAGATTTTCCTAATATCCAACCTAAACCTCCCCCATTGCAACTTGAGACCATTACTCCTTGTTCTGTCATCTGCTGCCACTGAGAACAGTCTAGATCCATTCTCTTTGGAATCCCCTTTCAGGTAGTTGAAAGCAGCTATCAAATCTCCCCTCATTCTTCTCTTCTGCAGACTCCTGAGGCAAGCCGATGTCAGTGAGTGACCTCACTGTAGCTGTCTAAAGTGCCTTGGGGAAACTCATATTAAAGAGAGTTGCCAGAGCTGCAGGGGCTTCAGACCGCGTATTCAAAAGGACAGGGACATTCGTCTAAAAGTCTTACTCATCGAGACAGTCCTCAGAGCTGAGCTGCTCCGAATTGGCACCGAATTGGTGAAACTCCACCAGCACTGTGCTCTTCTCAGCACCATTTTCTATCCCTGGTGCTGAGGAACAAGCATAAGAAACAGCGCACCGAGAGACGGCGCACTCTGGTGCCGAAGCGGGACAAGCAGGGAGTGACCAGTGTAGTCAGACCTGTGCTGGGCCTCTTGTCCTCCCCTGAACCAGTGTTGGCTTTCGCAACTCCGCCTAGAGCACTGAATCCGGTCCAGCACCCACCTCCGACTCCTGGCAGTGACCATGGGACCAGTCGCCTGCAGATCCCTTCGACCCTGGATGCTTTCCAGGTGGCAAAGGACCAGATGTCCCTTCTGAAGCTCTGAAGCGGGTCACCACAAACTTGGGACTGAAAGTCGAGGAGCTCAAGGAGTCTGCGCACAGCCTAACTGACATCTTGGCTGCAGTGGCTCCTTCCAGGGTTGCCCTGTCCATGAATGAGGCGGTGATGGGACCTTCAGGGCACTATGGCAGACTGCTTCTCTGCTGCCCACCTCAGAAAGGGTGTAGAAGAAGTACTGTGTCCCAGCCAGTGGGTTTGAATACCTTTACTCGCCCCTGCCCCCTCTACGGTCCCTGGCAGTGTCGGCGGCAAATGAGCGGCGGGACAGACAGGCGCAGTCGACTGCTCCCCCCAAAAATAAAGCGGCCAATAGACTGGACCTGTTTGGATGCAAGGTTTATTTGATGAGCAGCCTCCAGTTGCATATCTCCATAGCTCTGCTGGGAGGTACGATTTTAACCATTGTCCAAATTTTAGGATTCCCCAATGCAGGAGTCAAAGCAGGAGTACGGCCATCCTAGAGGTCAGAGCAGCCAGGACTATGGCATCAGTGGTCACCATGAGCTGCTGTTTGTGGCTCCAATTATCAGGCCTCCCTCACAAAGTGCAACAGTCCATCCAGGACCTCCTCTTCAAAGGTACCTTCCTGTTCATCAAACAGATGAACTCCAAGCTTCACAGTCTCAAGGATTCGAGGACCACCCTTCCCTCCTTGGCCCTTTACACACCTCCTGCCTCCAGGGAACATTTTAGGCCCCAGCAGCCTGCCAGGTTCACTGCATCTCCCAGGGAGGAGCCCTATAAAGGAAAAGGGAACGGTTATAAGTGATGCCAGGCAATACCTTGTACTTCAGCCTTCCAGTCGGGGTCTCATAGATATCCCAGCAGTGCCTGGCAGGCCTTTTGAAGATGCGTTCGAGGACAATATACCAGTCTTGATGCCAAATCCCTCCCCCCTTTTGTTTCTGGACCACCTCATAGAATCATAGAAGATTAGGGTTGGAAGGGACCTCAGGAGGTAATCTAGTCCAACCCCCTGCTCAAAGCAGGACCAATACCTACTAAATCACCGCAGCCAGGGCTTTGTCAAGCCGGGCCTTAAAAAGCTCTGATGGAGACCTACCACCTCCCTAGGTAACGCATTCCAGTGCTTCACCACCCTCCTAGTGAAATAGTGTTTCCTAATATTCAACCTAAACCTCCCCTGCTGCAACTTGAGACCATTGCTCCTTGTTCTGTCATCTGCCACCACTGAGAACAGCCGAGCTCCATCTTCTTTGGAACCCTCCTTCAGGTAGTTGAAGGCTGCTATCAAATCCCCCCTCACTCTTCTCTTCTGCAGACTAAATAATCCCAGTTCAGTTCCCTCAGCCTCTCCTTGTAATTCATGTGCCCCAGCCGCCTGATCATTTTCGTTGCCCTCCACTGGACTCTCTCCAATTTGTCCACATCCTTTCTGTAGTGGGGGGCCCAAAACTGGATGCAATACTCCAGGTGTGGCCTCACCAGTACTGAATAGAGGGGAATAATCACTTCCCTCAATCTGCTGGCAATACTCCTACTAATGCAGCTCAATATGCCATTAGCCTTCTTGGCAACAAGGGCACACTATCAACTCATATCCAGCTTCTCATCCACTGTAACCTTTTCTGCAGAACTGCTGCTTAGCTAGTCGGTCCCCAGCCTGTAGCAGTGATTGGAATTCTTCCATCCGAAGTGCAGGACTCTGCACTTGTCCTTGTTCAACCTCATCAGATTTCTTTTGGCCCAATGCTCCAATTTGTCTAGGTCACTCTGGACTCTGTCCCTTCCCTCCAGCATATCTACCTCTCCTCCCAGCTTAGTGTCATCTGCAAACTTGCTGAGGGTGCACTCCATCCCATCATACAGATCATTAATAAAGATGTTGAACAAAACCGGCCTCAGGACCGACCCCTGGGGTACTTTGCTTGATACCAGCTGCCAACTAGACATTGAGCCATTGATCACTACCCATTGAGCCTGAAAATCTAGCCAGCTTTCTATACACCTTATAGTCCATTCATCCAATCCACACTTTTTTAACTTGCTGGCAAGAATACTGTGGTAGTACCAAAAGCTTTGCTAAAGTCAAGATATATCACATCCACCGCTTTCCCCATATCCACAGAGCCAGTTATCTCATCATAGAAGGCAATCAGGTTGGTTAGGCATGACTTGCCCTGGGTGAATCCATGGTGACTGTTCCTGATCACCTTCCTCTCCTCCAAATACTTCAAAATAGTTTTGTTGAGGACCTGCTCCATGATTTTTCCAGGGACTGAGGTGAGGCTGACCGGTCTGTAGTTCCCCGGATTCTCCTTTTCCCTTTTTTAAAAATGGACTCTATATTTGCCTGTTTCCAATCATCTGGGACCTCTCCCAGTCACCATGAGTTTTCAAAGATAATGGCTAATGGCTCTGCAATCACATCAGCCAATTTCCTCAGCACTCTCAGATGCATTAGATCCATATCCATGGACTTGTGCATGTCCAGCTTTTCTAAATAGTCCTTAACCTGTTCTTTCACCACTGAGGGCTGCTCACCTCCTCCCCATACTGTGCTGCATGTCGCCTTTCAGCCCAGTGTAGTCATATACAACATTGGACCATTGGATACTCAGCACCATAGCAGTCGGTTACACCTTCCAATTTTCATCCACCCCTCCATCCAACAATCCCAGCCCTGTCCCTGTTCCGGGACGCTTCTCATGAGAAGGTGCAAGCTCTCCTGTGTGGGGGGGCTGTATAGGCGGTTCCTCAAGAGCTGAGAGGGAAAGGGTTTTACTCCCGATATTTCCTAATCCCGAAGGCCGGGGGAGGGCGCGTCTATGGCACATTGTGGATCGGCATTGCCTCAACAAATATCTGAAGAAACTGAGGTTATGCATGGTCTTTCTGGTCTCCATCATTCCCTCCCTGGATCTGGGAGACTAGTATGCCACCCTCGATTTAAAGGACGCTTATTTCCACATCTCCATCTTCCCTGATCACAGGAGCTTTCTCAGGTTTGCAGTGGGTCAATGTGACTACCAATTCACTGCGCTTCCCTTTGGGCTGTCAGCAGCCCCACGGATCTTCATGAAGTGTAGGGCAATGGTAGCCACCTTCCTCAGGCGTTGAGGAGTGCAAATCTACCCATACTTTGATGACTGACTGATCAAAGGTTGCTGGAAGGCTCAGGCCAAGCAAAGCATCTGTACAGTATGGGCCACCTTTCAGGTGCTAGGTCTATTGATAAATGATAAGAAGTGAACTCTGGTCCCGGTTCAGAGAATAGAGCTCATTGGGGAAGTGTTCGACTCGATACAGGCCCAAGCCTCCCTACTGAAGGCCAGATTCCGAGTTATGTGGGATCTGATCTCCAAAGTCACAATCCATCCACTGACAACCGCTTGGGTCTCCCTCATGTATATACCGACATGATGCAGTACGCAAGGCCCACATGCACACAGGAAAGTTTGTAAGTAAACAGAACCATTTACAACCAATTATTCTAGTCAGTGGGTGCCATCAAGATTCTAACCCACCATTAAAACATATGGAGTGCAACGTCACAACTGCATCAAAGTTTTACATCAACAAGCAGGGGCTCGATCTTCATCACTGTGCCAGGAGGCCCTTTGGTTGTGGGACTTCTGCATGAAACATGCCATTCACCTTGAGGTGTCACATCTCCCAGGAGCCCAAAATGCACTAGGGGATCATCTTAGTAGATCCTTTTCCTCTCACCACAGGTGGGCTCTTCACCCGGATGTTGTCAGTGTCATCTCCTACAAGGGGGGTCTCCCCAGCTGGTACTGTTCACCACAGACATAACAGGAAATTCCATCAGTTCTGTTCGCTGCATGGGCACAGCATGGGTGCTTTCTCCGATGCTTTCATGGGCAGACTGCCTACTATATGCCTTCCTACCAATCCCCTTGGTTCACAGGGTCCTCCTAAAAATCAAATGGGACAAGGCGAAGGTTATCCTGATATGCCATACCAGCACTAGTTTATTATGCTTCTGGAACTCTCAGTGGCAGCTCCACTCATGCTCCCATCTCATCTGGACTTGATTTCACAAGACCACGGCCGGTTGCTTCACCCCAACCTTGCCTCCCTGCACCTGATGGCATGGTTGCTGCGTGGCTGAACCCTGAAGATCAGGCCTGCTTGTAACAGATTTGGCAAGTCTTTCTAGGTAGCAGAAAGCCTTCCTCCAGGGCTACCTACCTGGCGAAGTGGAAATGTTTCACTTGTTGGGCCTCCGAATGGAATCTCTCTACATCCTGGTCTTCTCTACAGTTTATCTTGGACTATCTGCTCTATCTAAAATATCAAGGTCTGGCAGAGGGGCATTGCTGGCACATGCTAGCTGGCACCTTCAGCCCCCAACTAAAACCTCTCCAGCGCATCATCCAGGGTCTACAACCTATCCTGAAGGACAATCCCTCATTCACACAGATCTTGGGAGACAGGCCAGTCCTTGCTTAAAGACAGCCCCCCAACCTGAAGCAAATACTCACCAGCAACCACACACCACACAACAAAAACACTAACCCAGGAACCTATCCTTGCAACAAAGCCCGATGTCAACTCTGTCCACATATCTATTCAGGAGACACCATCATAGGACCTAATCACATCAGCCATACCTTCAGAGGCTCGTTCACCTGCACATCTACCAATGTGATATATGCCATCATGTGCCAGCAATGCCCCTCTGCCATGTACATTGGCCAAACCAGACAGTCTCTATGCAAAAGAATAAATGGACACAAATCAGACATCAAGTATTATAACATTCAAAAACCAGTCGGAGAAAACTTCAACCTCCCTGGTCACTCAATTACAGACCTCAAAGTCACAATACTCCAACAAAAAAACCCTCAAAAACAGACTCCAACGAGAAACTGCAGAATTGGAATTAATTTGCAAACTTGACACCATTAAATTAGGTTTTACTTTGTATAATGAACCATCTACTCCCAGTCTTTATTCAAGCCTAATTCCCCCTGCTAATTTTTTCCCCTTCTGTTATTCACATCTTCTTGTCAACGATTGGAAATGGGCCATCCTGATTATCACTACAAAAGTTTTTTTTCTCCTGCTGATAATAGCCCACCTTAACTGATTACTCTCGTTATAGTTAGTATGGCAACGCCCATTTTTTCATGTCCTCTGTGTGAATATCTATCTTCCTACTGTATTTTCCACTGCATGCATCTGATGAAGTGGATTTTAGCCCACGAAACCTTATGCTCAAATAAATTTGTTAGCCTCTAAGGTGCCACAAGTACTCCTCATTCTTTCATCTATTAAGGTTCACTTGGCAGCCATCTCAGCTTTCCTCCCTCCAGCACATCACAGATCAGTGTTCTCCCACGAGATGATGACCAGGTTTCTCAAGGAGCTGGAAAGACTCTACCCTCAGGTTTGTGATCTGATCCTCCCATGGGATTTAAACCTGGTCCTGTTGAGGCTAGCAGGATTTCCCTTCAAGCAGTTAGCATTGTGTCCCATACTGCTTCTCTCCTGCAAGGTCACCTTCCTGGTGGTGATCACCGCAGCCAGAAGGGTCTCTGAGATCAAAGCCTGACGTCAAAACCCCCTTAAATGGTGTTCTTCAAGGACAAGGTCCAGCTGCACCCTCATCCGGCCTTCCTACCAAATGTGGTGTCACAATTCCACAACAACCAGGACATTTTTCTACCTGTCTTCTTTCCAAAATCTCACAAGACCGCTGAGGAATGTCGGCTTCATACATTGAATGTTAGGCGGGCCCTCACCTTCTATATTGAGAGAACTAAGCCCTTCTGGAAGTTCATGCAACTCTTTGTAGCAGTAGCGGAAAGGATGAGAGGAGTACATGTTCCCTCTAATTTTTCCTGTCCATGTGCAGAATTAATTTTGTTATGTGCACCATATTTAGATAATGTGCAGAAGTGCGCCACCAGTAGAAACAAAAAACTTAGATATAATATACATTTTTTTTAAAGTTATCATAGGGATAAGTCCAGCCACTCCAGCCAGGATAGGTTAGGCATTTTAGAACTCACTACTCAAGGAATTAAATTTAAGCATAAGTGAGAAATAAAAATTATGAAATGCATAGACCAGTCAAGACACTTTGAAAGAAGTATCAAATAACAACAACAACAACAATAATAAAAGTATATGTTGGGAGGTGAGTGTGAATGACAGTGTGTGTGTGTGTGTTTGTGTGTGTGTGACAGAGAGACAAAGACACATCTTTGTGTGTGTGTGTGTGTGTGTGTGTGTGTGTGTGTGTGTGTGTGAGAGAGAGAGAGAGAGAGATTCTGTGCATGTGTGTGTGAGAGAGACAGACACGCTCTGTGTATGTGTGAGAGTGAGACAGACACAGAGTGTGTGTGTGTGTGACAGAGAGAGACATGCGCTGCCCCTGTAAGTACGCTGCCCTTTTAATTAGATTGGCATGCAGCAGTCTGAAGCCTGCTTGTTCAGACACAGCAACAGCTGCCAGCAAGCTCTCTCTGTCCTGAACCCTGTCCTGAGCCCTGTCGTGTCCCCCGCTCTGTGGAGATGGAGTACAGAGGCAGGGGGAGGGGGACACCCTGACATCAGCGCCCCCCTCCCCTGCTCTGCACAGTAAGCAGGAGGCTCCCGGCGCTGGCCAGGGGCTCCAAGGCAGAGGGCAGGACAGCATGGCAGTCTGGGGAGGGACACCCGAAGTGCGCAGCACTTTATAGCCTGCTGAGCAGCTGCCTGGCTGCACAGCTTAGAGAGAACGTAATACCTGTGTCATCCCAAAGAATCTCATCCCGGATAACCACCTGTATCCGAGCTTCCTACGAGCAGGTGAAGGATCCACCTCCGGCCATCGTGACTGATCATTCCTTGAGAGCTCAGGCTTTGTCAGCAGCATTCCTGTTACCAGACACCTCTGTGTTCCTGGGGAACCAGGGTGCAGTATCCAGCCAGACGCATGAAAGACACCTCCGCCCCCAGCCTCTGCTTAAACCAAAACCCATCAGAAAAAGAAAACTTGCAGAGAGCAGTGAAGGGCGTTGGGAGACACACCTAGACCCCTCCTGACAAGGGTGACAAGATTAAGACATCTCCAATAGCATACAGAATGGAGAGCAAAGACAACTCCCCTAGCCTCATCTGCATGAAAGATGGGACAGGAAGACATCTCAATTTACATACAGAATGGAGAACAGAGAACCACAATGAACTCTGGGACCAGAAAAAGCAGGGAAGCATTGCATCCTGGGAATCTCTGCTCCAGATGCTAATGAACCTATGCCTGCACACACACCCAGCTCAGCAATTATCAGACCAATTCTAGTAATGAATCCTTGATATCCAAATACTGAAGCAGCCTAGTTGCATTGTGAGCTCCCTGGAAGAAAATACCACCCATAGACAAGAGGGATCAGCTCCTATTGTCTAGTCTAAAGAAAACCCTTGAGTCATCAGCTTACCTATAAACAAATCTAGTGTTCTCCCTTCAACCATTGTAATTTCTCTACAAAAATCCCTACTCACCCTCTAGTCAGGGTTCTGATGCTTAGATCCACACTGTGCATCAGTTCCACTGGAACTCCATCCCTTGACTGATTGTGCTGGGGGCTCTGCCTGTCTCCAGCATTCAGAACCCTCAGCTACCACCATCATCTGGGAACCCTGACCAGTTCAAGCCTCATGGAGTGGGTGAGACCCCCCCTCTTTCTCTCTCTCTCTGTTTTCCTTTCTACCTTAGGTATTAACCTTTAATCATGTATGTTATGTTGATTTAGTCCTCCTTGTGTAGTTATTACTATTATTCAATAAATAACTTCTATGGTTAAGTTGGTTGCTTCTCTCTCTCTTGCTGAACTTTACTGGTTTGTGGTTTTAGCTTCCCCCATTCACTCTACAGCAACGTTTCTTTTACCTAAGCTAAAGATCCCTGCAGTGCCCAAAATACTGTGGGGTTTGCTCATCGAGTAGGTTACTGCCAGTACAATTGTGTTGGGGGAGTGGGGATAGGGACGTGCTGAATTTGGGACGCATAAGGGTAACAGCTTGAAAGTGCTGCTTGACCCAGTCCATGAAGCCTAGGGGCATATAAGGAGAGACAGCTTGAAAGTGCTGCTTCCTCCAGCCCAGTGAGTCCAGAGACATATAAGGAGTCAGCTTGACAGTGCTGATTGACCCGGTCCGCTCAGACTTGCTCTGTTAATGTACGTGTGGGTGTTCATCCGGTTCTGGGGTGGGAGTAACCCAGCCCTAGGGACCCTAGGTCCTGCAGGATAGCTCCATTGGGAGGGGACTTGCAGAAGGGAGAAGTAGAGCTCCATATGTAAACACAAGTGACACAAGCAGTACATTGACAGGATTACAGAACTCCCTTCCCCAGAGGAGTAACCCGAATAAATGAACATACCCCAAAGTAATGGGCAAATCTGGTAACATTCCTCACGCAGGTACCAATCCATGACATCCGCAGAGCCGCAACATGGTCATCTGTTCATATCTTCGCGTCCCACTACGCCATCACCCAATGGGCCCATGATAATACCAGTTTTCTGGGGAGCAGTGTTGCAATCAGTACATCCATGAACTCCAAGCCCACCTCCGGGGGTTCTGCTTGTGAGTCACCTAGCAACCCAAAGAACAAAAAATGGTTACTAATCTTTCGTAACTGTTATTCCTCAAGATGTGTTGCTCATGTCCATTCCATGACATGAGCAACACATCCTTCTACCCCTTTGTTGGAGTTATCAGCAAGAAGGAACTGAGAGAGTCCAGGGTCGGTGGCGCACCTTATACTGGTGCATACACACGCGACTCCAGAGGGTGCTAGAGCCGTTCCTACTCATAGCACTGAGGGGAAAATTCCTGCAAAATCTCTCTGCACACGACATGCACACACCTAGCATGGAATGGCCATGAGCAATCCATCTCAAAGAACAACAGTTACGAAAGGTTAGTAACAATTTTTTTTTAAATGTTCTCATACTAGTACTGCTAGATGCACTGAAGCTATGGGCAATGCAGGACCAAGTAGTAAGAAACAAATGAAGAACAGACAGATTGACAAAAGTTAGATTGATTTTGGTTTCATGCAAGTTAGTGATGGATGACTGCAATGCATTGTATGCTTACGAATCTTACCAAATGAAGCAATGAAACCTGTAAAATTGAAATGACACCTCTCAACAAGGCACCTGGAATATATAGATGAATCCAGAGCCTTTTCTTCAATGAAAGAAAGAAGAATAAATTGACCGAAAACTCTCAAATGACAAACATAACATCAGTTCTGGAAAAAGCTCTTAAAGCTTCCTTCTTAATAGTGTTTCAGACTGCAAAGAGTGAAAAATCCCATACCACTGGAGAAGAACTGATTCTTCCAGCTGCTGTAGAAATGTACGCAGTGATGGTAAGCGAAGAAGCAGCAAAGAAACTTAAAGCCATATCACTTTCTAATGACACATTTAGTAGGAGAATTGAAGAGCTTTCAAATTATGTAAAATGCCAACTAATCAAAAGGCTACATACATGTGAACAGTGTGCAATTCAGCTTGATGAGACAACTGATTTTGGTAGTGCAGCACAATTATTAGTTTTTGTTTATTATGTTTGGCTGGGGGAAATTTTGGAAACTTTTCTTTTTTGTCAGGAATTACCAGAACGGACAACAGGTCAGGAAACATACAGATTATTGGAGGATATCGTGAAAGCTGAATTGGGAGAAGTGTGTTGCTGTTTGTACAGACAGTGCTGCCGTTATGACAGGCAATAGGAGTGGGGTTGTAGGATGAATACCACGCATAATCTCACAGGTAATTGTAACACACTGAATGTTGCATCACCAGGCCCTTACATCAAAGAAAATGGAACCCGAATTACATCATGTGCTAAATGCAGTTATCACAGTTGTGAATTTTATAAAGTCCCAGCCTTTGAATTCACGCTGCGACATTCTATACATTGGGGGGGTGTCCTGTAACCCCCATATTTCTCATTTAAATATAATTCTGATCTTGCATATAAAGCATGCCATGTAAGGTATCAAGAGAAAGGTTATGATCTGGTGAAAGTCACTGTTCTATCTAAATATGTATATTATTAGTGCATATGAAGTTATGAGATTGTGTTGTATGGTTGTCAGTAAAACATGCTGTAAATTGGGGAATTGGCCAGATATTAGCCCCTGTCATAAACATACAGCTAAGGGTAGCATAAAATCCCTCCTTACCTGTAAAGGGTTAAGAAGCTCAGATAACCTGGTTGGCACCTGATCAGAAGGACCAATGGGAAAAGAAGATACTTTCAAATCTGTGGGGGGGGGAAGGCTTTGTTTTGTGCTCCGTGGGTGTTCTCTCAGGAGACAAAGGGAGAGACCAAGCAAGTAATCCAGCTCCTACTGAAACGATACATCCAATATTACAGAAATAGTAAGTAATAGTAAGGAAATGCGTTAGAGTATCTTTTGTTTTAGCTTGTGAATTTTCCCAGTGCTAAGAGGGAGGTTTATCACTGTTTTTGTAACTTAAAAGTTTTGCCTAGAGGGGAAATCCTCTGTGTTTTAAATCTTTTTGTTACCCTGTAAAGTTATCTTCCATCCTGATTTTACAGAGGTGATTCTTTTATCTTTTTTTAAAATAAACATCTTTTAAGAACCTGATTGTTTTTCAGTGTCCTAAAGACCCAGGGAGTTTGATCTGTGCTCACTTTGTAACCAATTGGCTAGGATATTATTCTCAAGCCTCCCCAGGAAAGGGGGTGTAGGGGTTTGGGGGGATATTTTGGGGGAGGTAGGGCTCCAAGTGGCCCTCCCTGAATATTTGTTTAAATCACTTGGTGGTGGCAGCAATACCAAGGCAAGGAAGGAATGTGTGCCTTGGGGAAGTTTTTAACCTAAGCTGATAGAAATAAGCTAAGGGGGTCTTTCTTGCGGGTTCCCATATCTGTACCCTAGAGTTTAGAGTGGGGAGGGAACCCTGACAGCTCCCCAGAGAGAACAGCAAGGAAAGTAACCAACGTCCGGGCTGGTGTCAAACAACCATCAACAGCCATTGTCCAGCAAGGGAGTTACAATTCAATGACTCACCGGCATGAGGCCATTCCAGGGGAATTGCTCAACTCATTAATGCCCAACAGACATGCCTGGACTGTGTTCTCCAAGCACATGGGACTGAAGGTATAAAACAGAACACAGAGGCTCCATGCTTGGCCTTTCTCCTGCTCCCACCTATGCTGCAAGCAACAAAGACACTCGGAAGACTGAAGACTCCAACCAAGGAGACTGGCCCAGGTTTAAGGCACAGCCTGTATATTAAGGACTGCAATATCCAGTGGGGTAAGAAAAACTGCTTAATCTAGATGTTGCCCAGTCTAATAGGATTAAGAGTTTAGGCTGCGTGCTTATATTTTATTTTACTTTGGTAACAAACTCTGACTTTTTGCCTATCACTTAATATCACTTAAAATCTATCTTTTTAGTCAATAAACTTATTTTACTGTTTATCTTTACCAGTGAGCGTGTGGCAAATCTGCTCAGGTTTGCAAAGGCTGGTGTATATCCACTTTCCAATGATGAAGTGGTGAACCAATTAGTAAATTTGCACTGCTCCTGAGGTACAGTGCTGGGAGCTGGGGGAATTTGACTGGTGCCTTTCTCTGTGAGATTTATGAGTGGCTCTGGGAGCATTCATGCAATCTGGTTGGGTGTGGGGCTCCGCATGCTGTTGTGCTGAGTGATAACAGCACCTGGAGGGGTTTGCTGCTTGTCACTAGCAAAGCATTGTGAGAGACAGTGCAGGTTGGAGAGTTGGGAGGGGCGCAGCAGTCCCACATCCCAGGCTGCACCCCAGGGCTCCCATCACAGTGGACTGGGCCACAAGGTGAAGCAATACCCTGGTGTGTCTCCTGTGAGTGAGTCATTGAGTTGTTTGGGGATTACAGGATGCTCCTCCAATGTTCAGAATACCGCACATGCCTTTTTGTAAAGCTGTGTTTAGAAATGGGTGCAGAACATGACAAATTATTGTTTCATATGGAATTGCATTGGCTATCTTGTGGCAGAGTGTTGGAAATAGTTTTTGAGCTTTGTAAAGAGCTGCTGGGTTTTCTTTCTGTGCACAATCCCAAGATCCCCACAAACATTTCTGACCTGCTAGGGATCGCAAAGCTTGCATACCTTGCAGACATTTTTAACTTGTTGAATCCATGAAACCTGTCCACACAAGGGGGCAATACAAGCATACTTGAAGTTCATGACAAGATTGCAGCATTTCAGAAGAAAGTAGAGATTTGGAAATCTAGACTGAGCAGTGGAATCTCAGATATATTTCTGCTACTTACAGAATTTCTGGATACTAACAGCATGACAATGAGTTTTTTAGTGTTTACCTTAAAAATATAAACATGGAGGAATATGACTAGGTTCAGGATATGTTCTCAACTTTTGCTATAATGTCAGCTTGCTGTATGATTGGAAAATCAAATCAGGAGCTGCTCAAACTATCCTGTGACGCACACTGAAAATTAAGTTTCAGGAACAGACACCTGGCCAGTTTTGGCCAACTGTTACTATGGAGTACCCAGTTTTAGTTACAGAAGCAATGAAAGTTTTGCTACCTTTCCCAACAACATATATTCTGCCATGACAGATATGGAGACAAAGTTCAGGTCCCGACTGGAAGTGGAGAATGATTTAGGAGTTTGCTTGTGAACCATCACCCCACAGATAGACTCTGCAGTAAGAAGTAGGCACACCAATCTCACTGTTATCTGTCAGTACTCTTATACTATTTTTTTCTTAAAGCATTACTAACAGTACGTGTTTATATGAAGTACACATATACTTTTGTCTATCAGTTTCTCAGTCGGGGTCCATGATTAACGTTGCATTTGAAAGGGGGTCCGTCAACAAAAGAAGTTTTGAGAACCTCTGATCTATCGAAGTTAGCTTGTTCTGAGTAGCACTCAAAGTTAGGATTAAAGTTAGAAAGACAATAGAACAAAAATTAACCATTAAATAATAAACTTTCACAAAGATGTAATAACATACAGTAGAATTCCAGATTTTAGGAAGTACACAGCAAGACATTTATGATTTCAAGGTTAGTTCTTTGAGCAACAACAAAGTAACTTTAGTAAGCCAGGTGACGATTAGATTAGCCTTAATATACAAGCTTCAAATAATATCTCTTTACAATCATAGTGCACGCTAGGTGAAAAACAGATAACTGAATTAGGCATCAAGCAATTAAGGATATGTCTACACTACAACTTTTGGTCAACATAAATTATATCAGTATACAGCCACTGCCTTTTGTAGATCACTTGGGCACAAACACACTTGGCTGCATGCGTCAGTAGTGCACATCCTCTCTACGAGGGGTTGTGTCAATGGAAAATGCAGTGCACTATGGTATCCTAGTGTGTCCATGCCATTGTCTGGCTCAGTGCTTTGTTGGATATCAACAATTTGCCCAGGGATTTCTGAGACCAAGTGATCAAGTTCCCACAATGCCACTTTCTCCATCCCATTATGTTTATTCCATCCCATAATTTTCATGCTATTCTTAAAACTCCAGTAGTCCTGCTTGCCACTTTTCAGTTTTTGCCATGTTTCTGGCAGAAGTATGGACCCTGCACAGCTCAGCACAATTCTGATTACCGTTGCTAATACAGGACGCATGATTCTTCTGTATTTGTGGCACTTCAGTGAGTACGCACACAACTAGTGGCAAGAGAAAGAAGAAGAGCTGTCCAACAATGACTGGATGCTGATGGACATAGAGAATAAAAATATCAGGTTGCTGCTGGCATTCACAGAGCAGCTCCATATGGTGGATCACCACTACTGGATCGAATAAACTAGCATTGATTGGTGGGATTACATTATAATGCAGGTTAGAGACGAATGGCTGCAGAACTTTCGGCTGTAAAAGGGCATTGCTGGATCCGTTTGCTGAGCTCACCCAGACCTCCAGAGCAGGAAACCAGAATGAGAGCTGCACTGTCAGTGGAAAAGCAGTTTGGAGTTGGAAATCCCACAGTGTGGGCCGCTATCATCCAAGTGTACAAGGCCATTAAGCATCTCCTGCTGTACAGGACTGTAACTCTCAGCAGTGTGCAGGAAAGAGTGGATGGGTCGATAACAGTGGAATTTCCAAACTCCAGTTGGGTGATCAACAGGACACATCTTGCTATTCTGGCACCACCTCAACTTGCCAGTGAGTACATAAACTGAAAGGGATATTTTCCCATGGATATGGAAGCACCGGGGATCCCAAGGGTTGCTTCACTGACACCAGTGTGGGCTGGTTGAGGAAGGTGCATGACGCTTGCATCTGTAAGAACACAGGACTTTTTCCAAAAGTTACAAGCAAGGATGTTCTTCCGACTAGTGCATTCCCACTGGCAATGTTCTAATGCCAATAGTGATTCTGGAGGACCCAGCCTATCACTTCCTCCCCTGGCTCATGAAACCATACACTGATCACCTTGACAGCACCAAAGGAAAAGTTCAATTTCTGGCCCAGCAGGTGCAGGATGACTGTTGAATGTGTTTTTGGTAGACAGAAGCATGCTGGTGCTGATGCTGTTTACTCACTAGATTGGATCTTAGTGAGGTAAATTTTCCCATTGTGATAGCTGCATGTTGTGTACTGCATCATGTCTGTGAGGCAAAGTGGGAAAGGCTACCGGCAGGGTGAAAAGGCAAAGTGGATCAGCTTTCTGTGGAATTTGAACAGGTGTACATAAGGGATATTAGAAGAGCCAATCATGGAGCTATAAGCAGAGGGAGCACCTGGCATCGATCACTGTCGGAAGACAGGATACTGGGCTAGATGGACCATTGGTCTGACCCAGTCTGGCCGTTCTTATGTAGCTTTAAAAGAACATTTAAGTTGTCAGCCACAGTAGTGTTGTGTGATGCTTTCATGAACTAGGGTCTCTTCGTGTGTACAGAGCTTAAACGGTGTGTTATTGACTCCCAATGTGAATTTTGTAATGTGGCAGTTATGCTTGGTGTAGACTAATAAATATTCACTTGGGTTTCCAAAAAGAGAACTTTTTTGCACTAAAAAAACAGGAAATAATGTTCAAATGAAAATATGCTTCTTTCTTTCTCTTCCTGATCAGGGAACTGTTCAGCAGGCATGGAGCGGGGTCACCATGTGAAAGGCTTCTGAGTAAAACAGATGGATACAGCATTTGCTTTAGAGTCATAGTTACATTATTCCCTTAAAGACCTTTGATAAGAAATGAAAATTGTCATATTAGCTTTGAAGCACCTTGTTTACAGCATCGCTCTGCACCTCAAGCCATAGTGAGAATGGAATAGTGGCAGGGGAACGGGGAACTGTTGCAGGTTTAGATACTGGGCATCTTGTCTCTGGATATGGGAAAATCCAGTGAGTATTTCCACTATTTTCACAGGCAGTGGTGATTTTGGCTGATACCTCACTGAGTCCTGAGGGTGACGAAGGCACAGAGAATGTAGCTGCTATTGGTGTTCCAAAGCTAATAGCCTGTTTATAACAGTGGTGCTAGCGGAACATATCACAGAATGGCGTGGGAATGTCATGGGGGAAGAAACAAGGCCACCATCCCTGAAATGTTCAGGAGAGGCTTGCAGAGTATCTCCATGAAAGTTCCTCAAGATTACTTGAGAGAACAAAAGGAACATTCCTGTTCAGATAAACAAAGTACTCTCTATGGGGAGAATTGTGTCCCTTCCTCATCTACCAAACCTAGCCAAAAAGAAAAAGTGGACTCCGCCTCTACTTCTTTCTTCTGACTCCATCCAAGCACAGGACAATGATCTGATGTGGACTGTGTAATTCAGAGTGCCATACCAATTTTTAAAAATGTATTTTATAACATTATACAAGTAAAGGGATCACTCACAAGTCAATGCCTTTGTTCTCTAAATGTGTGGATAGGTTGGATGCCACTTTTACTAGGGAAGAAGGGCGGAGGGGAGGAGGGAAAGAGAGGAGGTTCAGGGCAACAAAAAGGTAAAAAATACTTACAAGGAAAAATGTATGTATAAACTTACCCAAATGCCCGTCCCCTTCATTAGCAGGCATATCAGCACTCACCTGGAAGGACTGACTTGACTCTGGCGAAGTCTGAAACAGCTCCTGACTCACTGCCTGGGTTGTGTCTCCTTCCCTTCAAAGCAGAGAAATTCCCTATGGACTCTTTTAGCAGTAAACATTGATTTTAAAATCTTCTTATGCTTTTGATTAGATTAGATTTTCTCACCCTTCATTCTGGTGTTCAGGTAGTCTCTTGGTGTGGTGAAAACTTCTTCTGGGTACCTTTTGGTCTTCAGGAAAGCTCTTTCTTCCTCAAGGCTACTTATAGTTAGAACTTTGGATGTTATGGTACCAAAACCCAAATTCTTGTCCATAAACAACTTTTAGTTAACAAAAATTCCCTCTTGGGAGAGTAGAATTATTGAACATTTCTAATATGTATCAGTTCGGCTCATCTGGGTCAGGATCAGGACACCTCTGCATTTAGGACCTCTGGAGTTTTAAAGGAAGATAGTTGGATGTCTTTGATAAAGATGAAAGATGAACTGAATTGCTTCAATGAAGAGAACAATTAATGCGATTTGGCACCATTTTTTAACAGCAGCTTTCCATTCAGTTGTAGTGTGAGCTGACACAGTTCCAAAATGGGACCAGTTTATTGATGTTGGCATCCCCAAAATCTTGGGAGGTAACCATCTCTGATTTACACATGATATATTTATTTCTTGGACAGGTCAAAGTGTCATTGCACATCTCCTACTCATCCAGTAGATGGGGCACCTATGCTATAGAAAAAACTCATCTTTTCAAGGATTTCAAGCCTTTTCTTGGAGTTCTTTAATTTCTTAATTAGCATTGTTAATTAAAATATATGCTAACAGAATTGTTTGAAAAGTCTTTTAGCTCCATTTTCTGTTACTTTTTCTTGAATCATTCAACAACAGTATGATAGTTTTCTCATATTTTCTATAACTGGGTGATAATCATATTTTCTGGTTTTACTTCATTTTGAAGTTTAAAGTTTATCCTTCTTTCTTCCAGAAGAAGATGTTCTGACACCTTCTGTCAAGTCACTTAAAGGACACTGGTTAGGTTTAACATGTTTATGTATATTCTTACTTTCTAACTAACTCTTGAATACAACAATTGAAACAATTGTAGAAAAATCTAGATGACTTTCTATCATTTAGGCTACTTACTTTTTGCAGTTGACCAAACTTGTAATAGATCATTTAAGTTTTGGAAACATCCTACTAGGGCAAGCCCCTAAGAGTTTATACTGCACCTGCCTGGGACTCTAGAGGTGTTACCCCACTACAAATAATGAACTAGAAACTGACTTTAAACAGGAATGAAACTGACACTTTCAAGTCACGTTCATAGTATTCATAGATTCATAGATTCTAGGACTGGAAGGGACCTCGAGAGGTCATCGAGTCCAGTCCCCTGCCCGCATGGCAGGACCAAATACTGTCTAGACCATCCCTGATAGACATTTATCTAACCTACTCTTAAATATCTCCAGAGATGGAGATTCCACAACCTCCCTAGGCAATTTATTCCAGTGTTTAACCACCCTGACAGTTAGGAACTTTTTCCTAATGTCCAACCTAGACCTCCCTTGCTGCAGTTTAAACCCATTGCTTCTGGTTCTATCCTTAGAGGCTAAGGTGAACAAGTTTTCTCCCTCCTCCTTATGACACCTTTTTAAATACCTGAAAACTGCTATCATGTCCCCTCTCAGTCTTCTCTTTTCCAAACTAAACAAACCCAATTCTTTCAGCCTTCCTTCATAGGTCATGTTCTCAAGACCTTTAATCATTCTTGTTGCTCTTCTCTGGACCCTTTCCAATTTCTCCACATCTTTTTTAAAATGCGGTGCCCAGAGCTGGACACAATACTCCAGCTGAGGCCTAACCAGAGCAGAGTAGAGCGGAAGAATGACTTCTCGTGTCTTGCTCACAACACACCTGTTAATACATCCCAGAATCATGTTTGCTTTTTTTGCAACAGCATCACACTGTTGACTCATATTTAGCTTGTGGTCCACTATAACCCCTAGATCCCTTTCTGCCGTACTCCTTCCTAGACAGTCTCTTCCCATTCTGTATGTGTGAAACTGATTTTTCCTTCCTAAGTGGAGCACTTTGCATTTGTCTTTGTTAAACTTCATCCTGTTTACCTCAGCCCATTTCTCCAATTTGTCCAGATCATTTTGAATTATGACCCTGTCCTCCAAAGCAGTTGCAATCCCTCCCAGTTCGGTATCATCCGCAAACTTAATACGCGTACTTTCTATGCCAATATCTAAGTCGTTGATGAAGATATTGAACAGCGCTGGTACCAAAACAGACCCCTGCGGTACCCCACTCATTATGCCTTTCCAGAAGGATTGGAAACCATTAATAACAACTCTCTGAGTACGGTTATCCAGCCAGTTATGCACCCACCTTATAGTAGCCCCATCTAAATTGTATTTGCCTAGTTTATCGATAAGAATATCATGCGAGACTGTATCAAATGCCTTACTAAAGTCTAGGTATACCACATCCACAGCTTCTCCCTTATCCACAAGGCTCGTTATCCTATCAAAGAAAGCTATCAGATTGGTTTAACATGATTTGTTCTTCACAAATCCATGCTGGCTGTTCCCTATCACCTTACCACCTTCCAAGTGTTTGCAGATGATTTCCTTAATTACTTGCTCCATTATCTTCCCTGGCACAGAAGTTAAACTAACTGGTCTGTATTTTTCTGGGTTGTTTTTATTTCCCTTTTTATAGATGGGCACTATATTTGCCCTTTTCCAGTCTTCTGGAATCTCTCCCATCTCCCATGATTTTCCAAAGATAATAGCTAGAGGCTCAGATACCTCCTCTATTAGCTCCTTGAGTATTCTAGGATGCATTTCATCAGGCCCTGGTGACTTGCAGGCATCTAACTTTTCTAAGTGATTTTTAACTTGCTCTTTTTTTATTTTATCTGCTAAACCTACCCCCTTCCCTTTAGCTTTCACTATGTTAGGCATTCCTTCAGACTTCTCAGTGAAGACCGAAACAAAGAAGTCATTAAGCATCTCTGCCATTTCCAAGTTTCATGTTACTGTTTCTCCCTCTTCACTGAGCAGTGGGCCTACCCTTTGGTCTTCCTCTTGCTTCTAATGTATTGATAAAAAGTCTTCTTGTTTCCCTTTATTCCCGTAGCTAGTTTGAGCTCATTTTGTGTCTTTGCCTTTCTAATCTTGCCCCTGCATTCCTGTGTTGTTTGCCTATATTCATCCTTTGTAATCTGTCCTAGTTTCCATTTTTTATATGACTCCTTTTTATTTTTTAGATCATGCAAGATCTCGTGGTTAAGCCAAGGTGGTCTTTTGCCACATTTTCTATCTTTCCTAACCAGCAGAATAGCTTGCTTTTGGGCCCTTAATAGTGTCCCTTTGAAAAACTGCCAACTCAGTTGTTTTTCCCCTCAGTCTTGATTCCCATGGGACCTTACCTATCAGCTCTCTGAGTTTACCAAAATCTGCCTTCCTGAAATCCATTGTCTCTATTTTGCTGTTCTCCTTTCTACCCTTCCTTAGAATTGCAAACTCTATGATTTCATGATCACTTTCACCCAGGCTGCCTTCTACTTTCAAATTCTCAATGAGTTCCTCCCTATTTGTTAAAATCAAGTCTAGAACAGCTTCCCCCCTAGTAGCTTTTTCAACCTTCTGAAATAAAAAGTTGTCTGCAATGCAGTCCAAGAATTTGTTGGCTAGTCTGTGCCCCGCTGTGTTATTTTCCCAACATATATTTGGATAGTTGAAGTCCCCCATCACCACCAAATCTTGGGCTTTGGATGACTTTGTTAGTTGCTTAAAAAAAGCCTCATCCACATCTTCCACCTGGTTAGTTGGCCTGTAGTAGACTCCTAGCATGACATCTCCTTTGTTTTGCCAACCCCAAATGCTCCAAAATCATGTCAGGCTCAGCAAAAATCATGCAATTGGCTTAAAAATCATGAGATTGTGTAAAAATAAAAAGATGTTGTGTTCTTTTTATTTGACTTCTGCCTTTTGAGCCTTTAGGGTGCACTTGGATCACATTTTAAAGCTTTCTCCACAGCCACGAGGGCTAGAAATGAAGGCTGAAATCATCACATATCCACTTGACTCCAAGAGATGGGGATTTAAGGAAAACAATTATCTTGAGACTCATGACAAAATGATGAGAGTTGGCAACATTGCTTTCACTTCTGTTTAAAGGTTAGTTACTTTCCAGAAGGCGCTTAAACATAACACTACAGTGATTGAGTTGCAGGTCTCACAGGAGACTATTTAAAAACAAACACCAAGAAAATTCAACATTTTAAAGTTGAAAAAAAATGAGTCTTCTGAAGTATCTCAGAGCCACTGCAGGTGGGAAAGGAAAATAAACAGGTACGGGAGCTCTGGGCAGCTCTTCCTCTTGGAAAAAAAGTTAGAGGGTCAAATCTTCCAGGACTTAATCAGGTAAAACTTCTATTGCCGTCAGTGCCTCCATTCATAGATATTAACATATCCTCAATAACTATGCACCTCATACTCATCTGAGCCATCTTATCCAGGGCTACACATTTTGTAAGCATTGGCTCAGGGACTATATTTTCTGACATCTTCTGAATAGTGCTGGGCACACAGATGATCCCCAGTGAATAATACAGATCATGAGAATAATCGTCGACTTTGCCTGGGAGCCGCAGAACCTGAGCGCGGTGAGGGGTAAGCTAGGGGGTGCGCCTGGCCGGGCTGCAACCCACCTGGCGCCCCCTGGGGGCTCCTGCAGTGGATGCATGCGGGCGGCAGCCCCCGTGCGCCTCCCGGCTCCCCCTGCCATGCTCGGGCTCTGTGGCTCCTGGGAGTGTGAGCTGCCACAGCCGCGCGCTCCCCCTCCCAGAGTAGGTTCAGGGCCCAGTGCCCCGGTAGCTCACATGCCTGGGAGCCGCAGAGCCCGAGCACAGCGAGGTGGGAGCTGGGGGGGGCACACGGGGGCCGCCGACCACATGCAACTGCTACAGCCTGCAGGAGCCCCAGGGGGACATGCCGGGCCGCAGCTTGGTCAGGAGGTGAGGCTGTTCCCCTCTTGTGGTGCCGCCGCCTTTGCAGGGCTGCTGCCCCCCCTGTGCTTCTCCGGCTCGTCCATGGCTGGGGCTTGCCACCCCCGCAAGCCGACGCTCTGGTTCTCATAGACTCATAGACTTTAAGGTCAGAAGGGACCATTATGATCATCTGGTCTGACCTCCGGCATGATGCAGGCCACAAAGCCGTCCCTACCCTTTCCCTTGACTCTGCTGTTGAAGTCCCCAAATCCTGTGGCTTAGAGACTTCAATTAGCAGAGAACCCTCCTGCTAGCGATCCCTGCCCCATGCTGCGGAGGAAGGCAAAAAACCTCCAGGGCTTCTGCCAATCTACCCTGGAGGAAAATTCCTTCCCGACCCCAAATATGGCGATCAGTAACACCCCGAGCACATAGGCAAGATTCTCCAGCCTGACCCTCATTAGCCATTATACTATTTACCTGCCATGGAACGCTGTTCCTTTGACTAAAATCATGTTATCCCATTAAACCATTCCCTCCATAAACTTATTTAGCTTAATCTTAAAACCAGACAGGTCTTTCGCCCCCACCGTTTCCCTCGGAAGGCTGTTCCAATATTTCACCCCTCTGACGGTCAGAAACCTTCGTCTAATTTCAAGCCTAAACTTCCCCACAGCCAGTTTATATTCATTCGTTCTCGTGTCCACATTAGTACTGAGCTGAAATAATTCCTCTCCCTCCCTGGTATTTATCCCTCTGATATATTTAAAGAGAGCAATCATATCCCCCCTCAGCCTTCGTTTGGTCAGGCTAAACAACCCGAGCTCCTCTAGTCTCCTTTCATACAACAGGTTTTCCATTCCTCTGATCATCCTGGTGGCCCTTCTCTGTACCCGTTCCAGTTTGAGTTCATCTTTTTTAAACATGGGAGACCAGAACTGCACACAGTACTCCAAATGAGGCCTCACCAGCACCTTGTACAACGGAAGCAGCACCTCCTTATCCCTACTTGATATACCTCGCCTAATGCATCCCAAGACCGCATTGGCTTTTTTCACCGCCACGTCGCATTGTCGACTCATAGTCATCCTGCGGTCTACAAGGACCCCGAGGTCTTTCTCCTCCTCCGTTACTTCTAACCAATGCGTCCCCATCTTGTAACTAAAATTGTTGTTAGTCATCCCTAAATGCATCACCTTACACTTTTCACTATTAAATTTCATCTTATTTCTGATACTCCAATTCACAAGGTCATTCAAGTCTCCCTGCAGAATATCCCTATCCTCCTCCGAATTGGCAATACCTCTCAGCTTTGTGTCATCCGCAAACTTTATCAGCCCACTCCTACAATTGGTTCCGAGGTCAGTAATAAATAGATTAAATAAAATGGGTCCCAAAACCGAACCTTGAGGAACTCCACTGATGACCTCCCTCCAACCTGACAGTTCACCCTTCAATATGACCCGCTGCATTCTCCCCATTAACCAGTTCCTTATCCACCTCTGGATTTTCATATCGATCCCCATCTTTTCCAGTTTAACCTGTAATTCCTCGTGCGGTACAGTATCAAACGCTTTACTGAAATCAAGGTATATTAGGTCCACCGCATTTCCCTTATCTAATAAGTCCGTTACTTTCTCGAAGAAGGAGATCAGATTGGTTTGGCACGATCTGCCTTTGGTAAAACCATGTTGTAATTTGTCGCAATTGCCATTGACCTCAAGGCCCTCAACTACTTTCTCCTTCAGAATTTTCTCCAGGACCTTGCACACTACAGATGTTAAACTAACAGGCCTGTAGTTACCTGGGTCACTTTTTTTCCCTCTCTTGAAAATAGGAACCACATTAGCTATTCTCCAGTCTAACGGAACAACCCCTGAGTTTACAGATTCATTAAAAATTATCGCTAAGGGGCCTGCTATTTCTTGTGCCAATTCCTTCAATATTCTCGGATGAAGATCATCCGGTCTGCCCGACTTAATCCCATTAAGGTGTTCAAGTTTGGTTTCTACCTCGGATACGGTAATCCCCCCTCCTGTATCCCCCTCTGTCACGCTGCTAATATTGCTAATCCCTTCATTGGCCTCATTGAACACAGATGCAAAATATTCGTTTAGATATTGTGCCATGCCTAGATTATCCTTAATCTCCTCTCCAGCTCTAGTCTTCAGCGGTCCCACTTCTTCTTTCTTTGCTTTCTTCCTATTTATATGGCTGTAAAACCTCTTAAAATTGCTTTTAATTCCCCTCGCAAGGTCCAACTCTACACGGCTTTTGGCCTTTCTCACTCTATCCCTACATGCTCTGACCTCACTAAGGTAAGTTTCCTTACTGATCCCTCCCCTCTTCCATTCTTTGTACGCTTTCTGTATTTTCCTAATCGCCCCTTTGAGACGGTCGCTCATCCAACTTGGTCTAAATCTCTTGCTGACTAACCTTTTTCCCTTTTTTGGGATACAGGCCTCCGACAGCTCATGCAGCTTTGACTTAAAATAATCCCAGGCTTCTTCTGCCTTTAGATCCATTAATATGTTTGCCCAATCCACTTCCCTTACCAGTCCTCTTAATTTGTTAAAATTAGCCTTTTTAAAATTATAAACCCTAGTCTTTGATTTAATTCTGTTACTCCTTCCATTTAGTTTAAACCGAATTAGCTCATGATCACTGGAGCCCAAGTTGTCCCCTACAACCACTTCCTCGACAAGGTCCTCACTACTCACCAAAACCAAATCCAAAATGGCCTCCCCCCTCGTCGGTTCAGCTACTACTTGATGAAGGAATTGATCAGCAAGCACATCTAGGAACATCTGAACCCTATTATTGCTACTAGCATTTGTTCCCCAATCTATATCTGGGAAGTTAAAGTCCCCCATAATTACACAGTTCCTATTAGTATTTACTTCCCTAAACACATTAAATAGTTCTTTATCCATATCCTGGGTTGATCCCGGCGGTCTATAGCACACCCCAAGCACTATCCCTGGAGAGGCTCTAGTAGTTCTTTAACCCAGTGTGAGTATTGCCCAGACGGACTCCGTCTTATCAATTCCATCAACTATTATTTCTTTACAGCTTATCTCATTATTGACATACAATGCCACCCCCCCACCTTTACCTTTGTTCCGGTCCTTCCTAAACAGCGCATACCCTTCCATACCTGTATTCCAGTCGTGACTGCCGTTCCACCACGTTTCAGTTATTCCTACGATATCTGGTTTCAATTCTCGGACCAGGAGCTCCAATTCCTTCATTCTGTTACCTAGGCTTCTCGCATTGGTATATAAACATCCTAATGTCTGCCGTTTAGCCTGTCTCCCATTACTAATGGAATTTGTTACAGACCTCTTTCTGTTCATCCCCCCTCTCCTTCTTATGTCCAATCCCATCCCCTCGGCTATATCTCCTCTTATCTCATCACTCGCCTTTTCAATGTTGGAATCTGGCGTGGAGATTAACTGTACATCTCCCAACCGTCTCCCCCAACTTCCTAGTTTAAAGCTCTTTTGATGAGATGAGCCAGCCTCCCTCCCAGAAGTCTATTTCCTTCTCTACTCAGGTGAAGTCCATCCTGTGAGAACAGCTGTCTGTCCCCGAAAGCCTCCCAGTGGCCATACATTCCAAAGCCCTCCTTATAGCACCACTCCCTTAGCCAACTATTTATTCTCACAATCCTATCAGCCCTTTGCTGCCCTTCTCTAGGAACAGGCAGAATCCCACTAAAGATAATCTGAGCCTCTATCTCCTTGAGCGTCCTACCCAGCCTGGCATAATCTCCCTTGATTCTCTCTAACGAGAACCTAGCCGTGTCATTCGTTCCTACATGAAGGATTATCAAGGGGTTCTTACCCGCTCTTTTTAGTATCCTTTTCAACCGCAGGTCCACATCCCGTATCTTTGCGCCCGGTAGACAGCACACCCTTCTGTTTTCTGGGTCCGCCCTGGTCACAGGCCTGTCTAATCTCCTCAGTAAAGAGTCCCCAATCACATACACCTGCCGTCGCCTGGCAACAGTGCGATCTACTAATCTAGTCTCTGATCCCTCTAGTCCCAACCTATGTCTGTTCCTATCTTCTCTTATACTCCCCCTTGTGCCTTCCTGAATCCTCTGGGGGCCCAGATTTGGTGCTGTCTCCATCAACTCCTCCCCTCTCTCTATTGGACTAGTTGCTCTTCTCTTCTTCCTCACCCTCCCACCTTCAGTCACCACCTGCTGCCCCCCAACCTCGCTATCCAAACACCCAAACCTGTTCCTGAGTTCTATTTCCCCCTCACTAGCCCTCCTTTTCCTTGGCCTGCTTCTCACGGTCACATGCTTCCACTGCCCTTGTTCTCCCCCTAACATTCCCCCCTCACTGTCCTCTACCTCTGCTTCCACCTGCACCCCTGAGCATTCCCCTTCAGTCCCTCCTTGCCTGTCCTCCATCAGCTGCTCAAACCCCCGTCTAAACTCCACCAGGGTATCTACCTGCATCTCCAACCCTCAAATCTTTTCTTCCAGTAACGCTATGAGGCGGCACTTCATGCAAACATACCTCTGTTCCGGCTCACCTGCTAGGACTATATACATACCACAGCTTCCACATGCAGCCATCTGCATTCTGTTTGCTGCTGCTTGGCTCATGGCTGCTGCAGTCTCTGCCCACAGCACCTGGGGACACAGAGCACACAACACACCGCGCCCTCCTGCCTCCCCTTTCAAACTCCCACTCAAACTCCCCTGTTAGCCGCCCTGTTTGCTGCCTCCTGTGCCGCTGCTCCTGCCCTCCGGAAGGCAGCTCCTCCCTTCCAAACCAGGGCACCACTTTTTTAGGGTTACCATATTTCAACAATCAAAAGAGAGGAGGGGGAGGGAGAGCCCCACCCACATGCATTCCCTCCCACTTCCCACCCCCCTCAGAACACCCAACCCCCCCCACTCCTTGTCCCCTGGCTGCCCCCTCCTGAGACCCCCTCCCCCACCCTATCTGGCCCCCTAGGACTCTACTCCCTACCTGTCCCCTGGCTGCCCCCACCCTTATCCACATCCCCGGGACTCCCACACCCCACCCTGAGAGATCTCCCCAGAACTGCCGACCCATCCAACCCTCCCCCTGCTCCCTGTCCCCTGACTGCTCAGATCCCTTTCCCCCCCCCCCCCCCCCCCCCCCCCCCCCCCCCCACTCCCGACCCATCCAACCATCCCCCCACCCCCTGACAGTCCCCTCAGACCTCCCGACCTGTCTAACCCTCCCCCCCTCCAGGACTCCCCTTACTACCATGCTTCTCCAGCCGCTGGCTCCACGTGCAGCCAAAACAAACAGGCTGTGGAGCACACAGCCCCTCCCAAAGCATGCTGGCGACCTGACGCTGAGGCAAGGGGAGGGGAAGGGGGGAGGGACTCTGCCTGCTGGAGGCCAATGGGAGCAGCTGAATCAGGCCCAGGCGCCCAATCAGTCACGCCGCACTCTGTGTGAGGGGAAGGGAGGGGAGGGAGGAAAAATCTCAGACGCCCCCAACCCTGGGTGCCCTAGGCGACTGCCTAGTTCACCTAAGTGGTTGCACCGGCCCTGGGTGTCAATAGGGACTCCATTGGCTCTCTTTCCCTTCAACTATATGTCTCTTTGACTGTAACTACAATAAACAGATTTTGTACCAATCCAGAGTTCACTGGGAGATGATTCTCGCCTTTAGCTTGGCTCAATGCGTGACCCCAAGTTATCAATTTCCTTATTCCCGTACTTTGTAACTTCTAAGTAAAAGAATATCAAAATTGCATATCCAGAGGCCCAATCTGACCCTTTAGGCTCCCGAAAGTTCCCAGTGACTCTGACAGCAGTTTCCAACAGCGCAGGTATTTTTGTTTTCACTTTTCTGTTGAACAAAATGTCAGCAGGTGACAGCCTATGCTTCATTGGGGCCATGCTGTAATTTAACAGTGCTAAATACGGATCAGAGTCTGACTTTGCATTCTTTTTCATAGGCATGTTATTATTTTGACACAGTTTCCTGCCAACCTGTTGAATTGGGAATAATGGTGAGTAGAGGTTACATGTCTAAACCCGTGCATCAATGAGAATTGCTTAAACTCATGTCAGACATTACTCCACTAGGCATACTGAACCTAGTAAAAATAGATTTGATATGCACAATCATCTGTTTAGCTGATCTAGTAAGGCTACCTCGGGGGAGTGAGTCTAATAGTCAAGTACATAATTTTTTCCAGCCTAAAGAAACAAATCTATGCTTAGTATCAGGGGGTAACCGTGTTAGTCTGTATCCACAAAAACAACAAGAAGTCTGGTGGCACCTTAAAGAATAACAGATTTATTTGGGCATAAGCTTTCGATGGTAAAAAATCTCACTTCTTCAGATGCATGGAATGAAAGTTACAGATGCAGGCATTATATAATGACACATGAGGAGAAGGGAGTACCTCACAAGTGGAGAACCAGTGTTGACAGGGCCAATTCGATCAGGGTGGATGTAGTCCACTCCCATTAAAAGATTTTCCCCAAAAAAGATTTGGAGACAACTTATACCTTCAAGTCAGTGGCACTGCTATGGGTACCCGCATGGCCCTGCAGTATGCCATCATTTTTATGGCTGACTTAGAACAATGCTTCCTCAGCTCTCGTCCCCTAGCGCCCCTCCTCTACTGGCGCTACATTGATGACATCTTCATCATATGGACTCACGGAAAGGAGGCCCTTGAAGAACTCCACCTGGATTTCAACAATTTCCACCCCACCATCAACCTCAGCCTGAACCTGTCCACACAAGAGATCCACTTCCTGGACACTACAGTGCAAATAAGTGATGGCCACATAAACACCACCCTATAACGGAAACCTACTGACTGCTATACTTACCTACATGCCTCCAGCTTCTATCCAGGACACATCACATGATCTATTGTCTACAGACAAGCCCTAAGATACAACCGAATTTGCTCCAATCCCTCAGACAGAGACAAACACCTACAAGATCTTTATCAAGCATTCTTAAAACTACAATACCCACCTGGGGAAGTGAGGAAACAGATTGACAGATCGAGACGGGTACCCAGAAGTCACCTACTACAGGACAGGCCCAACAAGGAAAATAACAGAACACCACTGGCCATCACATACAGCCACCAGCTAAAACCTCTCCAGCGCATTATCAACGATCTACAACCTATCCTGGAAAACGATCCCTCACTCTCACAGACCTTGGGAGGCAGGCCAGTCCTCGCTTACAGACAACCCCCCAACCTGAAGCAAATACTCACCAGTAACTACACACCACACCACAGAAACACCAACCCAGGAACCAATCCCAGTAGCAAACCTCGTTGCCTACTCTGTCCCCATATCTACTCTAGCAACACCATCAGAGGACCTAACTACATCAGCCACACCATCAAGGGCTCATTAACCTGCACGTCTACTAATGTGATATATGCCATCATGTGCCAGCAATGCCCCTCTGCCATGTACATTGGCCAAACCGGACAGTCCCTACGTAAAAGAATAAATGGACACAAATTGGACATCAGGAATGATAACATACAAAGGCCAGTATGTGAACATTTCAACCTCCCTGGACATTCTATAACAGATTTAAAAATAACTATTCTTGTGTAAGCAGAGTCAGGATGAGCTCTACCCTGACATCTGGTGGTGAATTATGGCGAGTGTGGAAAAGAACTCCAGGGGCTGATCTTGTTTGCATAGGCACACCCACCCGCCTGGCATGAAACAACAGCAACTCAAAGTGGTTACTTTGGCTGGTGTGGGATCCCCAGTCTTCTCTGTTATTGGGGCAGGAAGAATAAAGTTTTGTTACCCTGATTCTGTGAATCAAGGGCAGTGAAACTGTTGTATGACAGAAGGACTGAGTGAGTCCTTCACCATTACCTAAGTAGCACTTGCTTGACAAGGGGCATGGGTTACAAAACCCAGTGAAGGGAGAGAGGATGGGGACAGGTATTTGTACCTGATGGTATGGGCCCCTCTCTGAGGGGTTGAAACACCAATTGCACTACCTCCTCTCTCCACTGTTGAATATCAGAGCTAACTTTGATTCCATTAAAAGTCTAGTTACAGACTGCTGAGCTGAATTCACTTTGGGCCAATGGTGCACTAGCACTGGGGCTCCCCTACTATGCGCTGAAATTGCTAAGAGCTGAAATCACAAAAGAGCTGAGATCACTGAGGCTGTGTTAACTAGTGGGGGAGCCTGAAGCTATATTGCTAAGCGGCTGGTGGAGCAGCTAGCAGAGTGAAGCCTTGTGGGACGGTTGGAATGGATCTGAGCGACTCACAGGTCGGTGAGCGGAGCAGAGCCTTGTGGGAGCGGCCCAAGGGACGGCTGAAGTGGAGCAGAGCTGAGCGGCTCACAGGTCGGTGAGCAGAGTGGAGCAGCTGCCAGAGCAGTTCGTGGGATGGCGGGAGCAGCTCACGGGGCAGCTGGTGGAGTGGAGCGGCTTGTGGTGAAGGCTGCGGCGGAACCCCACGGAGAGGCAGCCGGTCAGCCTTGGATCACGTAAGGTGCCCCTTAACACCCTGCATGCCCCCCCCCCGAACTCTGGGGCTGCACTGACTTTCTGGGTTCTTGGACTTTTGGGACTTTGGTGAACCTTGGGTTGCTGGTTTCAAGAACCCAAGGGAAAGGACACAGCCCAACTTGCTGGGGTGGGTTTTTTTGCTCATGGTTTGTGTTATGAATCCTGTTTGTGGTGTTTTCCCAATTTAATGCTGTTGTCGTTTACCTCATGTTATTAAAATTTTCTGTTACACTCAGACTCCATGCTTGCAAGAGGGGAAGTATTGCCTCTTAGAGGCACCCAGGGGGTGGTATGTAATTGTCCCAGGTCACTGGGTGGGGGCTCGAGCCGGTTTTGCATTGCGTTATTGAAACGGAACCCCTAGATACAGAACCCGGCCCTTGTTGCTGCCAACTTAGATGGGCAGAAGGGTTACAATGAGATCACTGCCTTTTGTTCTGGCTGTCCCCATTGCCACTCTTGGTCCTTCTTTAAAAGACGTTAAAGGGGTTTTGCTTTCTCGCTAAAGTTCTCTATAAAATCTGGCGAAAAGCCTACCAAGCCTAAAATATCTAATTTACCAACCTCGGGGCAGGTAAATTAGATATTACCTTTACTCTATCTCAGTTGGGGCATCTCCCTGTAGGACGCAATCACACTCCAAGGTATACTACTTCCTCTTTAAGTAGTTGCGCTTCCTCAGGATTTATTAAGAAACCTGTGGCTTTAATGATTTCTAGGACTTGTGAAAGTGAAATGAATTATATTAAAGAAATAGAATGAATTAAAGAATGCTGTATGTACCTTTAAGTAGAAATGAGAAATGCTGCAAGCCAGGGGGGCAGGAAAGCAGACATTAACTGCTTAACTTGCCACTTAAGGGCAATTGGTGAAGCATTAGTCTTAGATCGATAAGAGTTAACAAGGAAGCAGGATATGCATATTGTGCTCCATGCATATTTTACAATTTTGCTCTCTCTGTCCCTTTGTTTAGTTTGCACCCTTTTATCTGTATAAATAAGACTGTTTGAATCTTGCATGGAGGCTCACATTATCTGAATGTATTAGCAGAGCGCTGTGCTAATAAAACAGAGTGGTCTGACAAACTATGAGTCCTGAGTCTAACTTTGACAATTTGGAGGTTCCACCGAGATGGCAACCGTCTTCACTGGGGCTGTGTGATTCCTGACCGTTTTTGTAGGATGACCGTGGTAGCCGGCACCTGGGCATTTGGCCCGAGCGGTCCTCCTCCTGAACGGAAGGGTGCACGACCACAGTGAGGTCTACGCCATCGAACCTGTTGGTTCCCGGTATCTGACATCAGGAATCTGGTCAGGTAATTATTTCTGTGTTTTGTCCGGACTGAGGACTGTCCTGTCTCTGTGTCTATCCGTCCTCCTGTGGAGTGTTTGAGTCTGGGTGCCATCTCCGTCCGGGGATCGGCCGACCAAGGGGTTCCTGTCCCCGCAGTCTGAGTGAGTGAAATCTGCACAATCGCAGCCGCACCGCACCTTGGGTAAAACCCTTGGTGTGAAAGCAAGGGCGATTGAGTCAGTAGCCTGTGGGCTCCTTTTGTGTGTTGCACCGGGCATCGCTCTGACGAACCCGAATTTCCTTCTTGTGTGATTGGTGTGTGTAAAGTCCTCCTGTATTGGTAACCAGACGTCTAAGTCGGGACAGTTCACTAAAGGAACGCCGGCTCAGTTTTAGGAAGGGTCCGGACTCCTGTAAATTTCTGGAAAAATGGTCTAGGCTAACTCAGGGAGATCCCAAAACTAAGTGGCCACTGTTAAAACCTTGGAACAAGGACCGAGTGGACATCTTAAAAAACCAAACTCGGTCAGCCTAAAACTAAATTGGCTAAAGGAGAGGTTAATTGTTTCATGCAGTGGTGGGAAGAGGCAAATCGTAGGTGGACAAAATCAAAACTCACCTCTCTCAAATATTCAAATAATAAATTAAAAGCTTTATTAAAAGCCTCCTCTCCCACCACCAGAATGAGCGCTCCCCTTCACCCTGTTCTCTGACAAAAAAAAAAAACCAACCCCGGATCGATCCCAACTCCCTTCATACTCCCCTCTCATTTTAAAAAGGATAAAATGCCCCTTGTTCTGTTCCCCTTCGTTGTCTGCCTCAGAAACTGATTCTTTAGTGTTCCATTACCAATTCAGCAAGGAGGGTGGGCTCCTCAACTAGCCCCCACCCTTCCTGGGCCCTTTCCTTAAGCATTTCTTTCAAAATTGTGAAATGACCACAATATCACTCACAAAAATGTTTCATTGGAAAAAGCAGGATTGGGCCCAGACAAGCAGGCAAGCAACAGATAAAGAAACTAAAAAAAAAAACAAAAAGAAGAACAGGAGTACTTGTGGCACCTTAGAGACTAACAAATTTATTAGAGCATAAGCTTTCATGGACTACAGCCCACTTCTTCTGAAACTTAAAAAAAAAAAACAGGTTGGAAGCCCTAAGGGCATAGTGTCAGGAGTAAGTGCAAGTATGAACCCCTGGAACAATACTTAAAATGGTGAAATCTGAGTTGATAAAGGTGTCGTTTTGGGAAATAAACAAGTGATTTAAGGAAAGAGAGTGAAAAGTTAACTCTACAGAGACTGGAGAGAATTAAACAGTTAAACTTTGTGAAAATGTTAAAAAGGATCTTGTTAAAAGAATTCTTGGTTTCTTTGCAGCCATTCTAAAGGAAAAATGGGCCCTTTTCCAGAGGAATGTCTGTAAATAATCCAGGTAAAGAGACTATCTAATTAAAATCATTTGACTATGGACAATTGAGTCAAATTTGCTAAAAGAACATAGGGGGGGTTCTATTGGAACTTAACTGCCCCAAATGTATAAAGGTAATGTAATCTATGTACAGCTATGTAAAAACAAAGCAGTGTAAGAGGGATGTTAAGGGAGAGAAAATGTGTATGTATCTGTCTGTCTGTGGGAATATGTGAGGTTTGTAAAACTCCTGTTTTGTAAGTTTAAGATAAATTGGTTTTGTTTTGTTTATAATGCCACTAAAAATCCATTTGACTCTTTAATTCAAAGCTGCAAAACTGACAGACCTTTTTGCCAGACACAGATAATCAGTGTTGGTTGACTTTGAGATTTGGTATTTAACCCTTAAGGGGTAACTTGATTCTTTACAAAATTTAAATGTTTTCAAATAAAGACCAAGTCATGACTGCAGCAGGGCAGTCAAAATCAGAAAAATAGGGAGAGATTCTGGATTCTGTTTGTTTGTTTTTGTAACAAAATAGCAAATGAAAGCTGTAGGAAAAGAATAAAGACAGTGGCCCTCTGAAGCAACAGCAGGGGTGAGGTGCACAAAACAAAAAGAAGAAATGTTAGAAACACTGAGCTTTAAAATGGCTCTGTGTAATCAGACTGTCACTTTGATAAGGGTAAATAAAACTCTGTAAGAACAAAAGAAACAGTTACACTTCTGTAAAAATTAATATGGCTAATGTTTTAAAAGTTAAAATATAGAAGGAATGTGCAGACATATGCAGTGTATATTGTGACGAACTGGGACTGTTCTTGCTGGGGTGTGGGAATGCTGACAGGGGAGTGTGACTAGGATGGTCTGCATCGGGGGATGGGAGTCGGCCCGAGGGAACATACCTGAGCTTGTAACATGAGAACCCAGAGGGGTTGGAAGTCAGGTGACTCCGGGGCCCGGGAAACTGAACAAAGGCTGTGGGAGGGGTGGCTGAAGGCAGAGTGCTGGAAGGAGGCTGGAGAGATGGCTGGGAGGCAGAGATGGCTCTGACCCCCCAAGGGGAGTGGGCTGGGATGCCTGGGACCCCAAGCTGGACCTAACTGAGGGGGGCCCTGTTGTCTGTGCCTGCAAGACCTGTCTTGGACTGTATTCCTGTCATCCAAATAAACCTTCTGCTTTACTGGCTGGCTGAGAGTCATGGTGAATCACAGGAAGCCGGGGGTGCAGGGCCCTGAGTCCCCCAATACTCCGTGACATATATTATAGAGGGGGTAAAAGAAATGCAAACGAAACATGCTACTTAATTAAAATCCTATTAGGGCTCCAAAGGAGCCACAATAGACTGTGTGTTCTTTTTCAGATCTGTGTGTGTTTTGGAAGCAAGAGTTAAAAGTAATCAAAACTCTGGTAAAAGTTAATTGTGTTCCTTTTAAGACAGAGTCTCTGAGCTCTGCTAATGGTTTTGAATCCAAAAGCCAAGCCTGTGTGGATGCAAATTATCTAACTGATAAAGGAAGTGAGAGAACTGCCAGCACAAAGAAGTTGCAGATAAAGAACATACCTGGTCAGCAAACAAATTGTCTAAATAAAAGGCACGGTGTAACAAGATACCTTTAATTAAAATAAATTTAATGTTACTACGTACCCCTGTAACAATGTATAGTGTGTATGATTTTTGAAGAAAAAAAAATCCTTTATGGTAATGATGCTTTTCAGCTGTTACCTGTGAACAAACTTAAAGCTTAATACAGCAGGAAAGACATTGTAACCTTGGTCTGCTGTAAAGGGAAAATTGAGGTACACCACCTCATGGATTTAATGACTGAACAGTGGGATAATTTCCCCATAACTCTTAAAAGATAGAAGCCATTCAAACCTGGCCTGCCTATAGAACAAAAACACAGGAAAATATGGAGGTAATTCCTCTTGTTTTGCCTGCAATCAGCAAGGGTATTTGTAAAAGAAAGGAATATTTTAAGCAATAATGAATGCCACCCCAAAAGGGGTAGAAAAAATATTATTTTTGTCTTTCAGGAAAAGCTAATATCAGGTACAGGACAACCTAATAAGAAACAAATAAAAGTGGGTATGCTTATCCATGTCTGTTGCTCCAAAGCCCTGTAGTAAAGACATCTCACTAGGATCCTGTATGTGGGATAAAATGAATAATGAGACCAAAGTACTGTATAATGGGCTATGTGTATGTGTTAATTCTTGGGGGGAAAAGTGTTTTAAAAGAATGGAAGTGTTAGCAACCTTCCAATAGACAAATGTAAATGTAATGTAAGTACTGTGTTTACAAAAGATAAAAAGGTAATATAGTTCCTAAAACAAACAAAAGGGCAATGTGGGAAACCAAACCATTCATATTATACATGCAAATGGCAACATGTTAAGAATTGCCACTGCAGAAAGACATAACAGCTTACCATTGGTATAATGTATTTTCTGAATGGTCTCCCACAACTACTGGCGTACTAATGTTACTAACCCTAATTGGTTTTGATTTTAAATTGTATGTGTTTAATTGTAACGTTTAAAATGTGCTGTTGGATAAAACAAATGTATGCAAAGCTAGAGCCACAGGCCCAAATCACCTCCCAGTATTTTCTATTATGTGGACTAAATAAGAAGTGACACTGGTGATTAATAATCTTAGTGTCAAAAGGGGGATATGTAGGAGCAGGATCTTATAATGTTCCATAGGAATTAATGTATGATTTGATTTCATCCCTGTCAGCCACCCTTTTTGAATAGCAGAAAGGAATGACAGACCAGAACAATCCTTATGACTGATTATGGTCACCCTTTTGTTTTAGAATAAGTTATAATATCTACTATGGTTTCCTAGATGTATTACAAAGTAGGCCTCTAGTTAAATATACATTTCTTTGTTTTAAGGTTTAGTAAGTAAGAAACGGGATTCTCTATTGTGTCTATGTTAAGTAGATTAGAGGAACATTGAAGGCCTGGGTCTCAATGTAAATTGTCTTGGTTATTGATTGTAAAACTTAGCAAAGTTTAATTTGCAATGCCTTTTTGTTCCATATAAAATACTACTGTTTGTATTCTCAATCTGTGAATAAGGAATGTATGCATCAGGAAAAGATAAGGTGTGAAGGCCATTGTTATAGCCAGAGTCAAGGAAGAAGAAGTAAAGAGACTTAAAGGACATCAAAAAATCATCAGGTACTGCTTACTATCCAGATGGCTGTTAAACTGTCTGGCATCACAGCGTGCATACATGCTTTGCAGTGTAAGAAGGCACCCCGCAGCAAACCAATCACCTCAGGACCACGCAGAGTCAATTTTGACTCCAGAAAAAGACTTAGAGGAACAGCCTGCAATACCTTACCATCTACGCTCTCGTAAGGGTTGCCAGAAGCAGACGAAGACCTAAAGCAAGGCCCAAAAAGAAGCAGTAGTGAGCCTAGCGCCTGCTGCCTGGTGGATGTAAAACCGTGACTGCGGTTCCCTCAGTTGAGGTTGTCAGAACCGGAAGGGCCTTGCCTCTAACATGAGCCTCTGGTGGCGCCTGTTCCTCGGCTGCTGGTGTCTTAAAGTCTGGAGAGTCCACAATGACAATTCTTTTATCCAGCAGCAAGTGTGGATAGCTCAGACTCTTAATATTTCTAATTGCTGGGTCTGCAGCCACATCCCAGCCCACTCTCAAGCTGGTGTTCCTGTCCTGGCAATCCCACTCAATTCCCCAGACCTCACTGGAGGACCTCGTCCGTTTAACAGAACATGGAACAATAATGACACTTGGGAAGCAGTGGGAATAAATGTATCTAGATGGATAAGTGTGGTGGAGGGAAAAGGTCATTGGTGTTGGGTGTGTAATGGGACAGGGCTGGATCTGGGAAAAAGTCATTGCCTTCAGCATATTGTGGCCAATGGTGTATGGGATTATTCAAACAAAACTAAAGAGTGGTGGGCCGGGTATGGGGATATGAATTTTTTTCTCAACCTGGGATCAAACAGAAAAATCAAGCTCATGTTCCCCCTACAGTAACCTTAGTGAAAACAATACAATCTTTCAATGCCATGCAAATAACACCACTCCTTGTAAGGAGAATTACCCTGTGCCCTTCGGAGGATATTACTCCTCCTTTGTAGGCACCTATGTGACAAATGGGTGCAACCGACCCTTCCCAGCCTTAATAGGCCATCATTGGGTTTGTGGAACCAAAGCTGATACTGTGTTACCAGCTAACTGGTCAGGTATCTGTTATCCCGCCCGACTCTTCCCACAATTCCGAGTGCTAGGGTCCTTCCCACGAGAACACCTCCGTAATTTCAGGCAAAGAAGAATGGACTTATCAGATGCCCAATGGTATGTAAATAACATAAGCCCCTTGACCTGGGAAGAGGCCATTGGCGGTTCCCTTATCCCACTTGGGGGAGTAATACACCATGCAAAAAGGCTCCTAAGGTTACAAGCAGTAGTTGAAATAATGGCAAATGAAACCGGAGAGAGTTTAAAGACCCTGGCCAAAGGAACAGGGGTAATCCAACAGATGGCTCTCCAAAACCGTCAGGCATTGGACATAGTGCTGGCGGCCAAAGGAGGGACCTGTGCTCTCATTGGAAAAGAATGTTGTGTGTTCATACCTGACGACACCAATGAGGTAATAGATCGCGCTAGTCACTTAGAACAAATTGCATATCTTCCCCATGAAGAGCCAAGTTCTTTATGGAAGTGGCTAAGTAACCTATTCAATTTCTCTGGCACAGGAAACTGGTTGTTTCAGGGAGCCCTGACTATCCTGTTTGGAATCCTAATGATTTTTGTGTATGTTTTCAGTTAATCTCCTGTTGTATCCAGAATTGTGTAAGGTATGCCACCCAGGTGACTACCCCAAAACAGAGTGCTAATATGATGATGTTAAATATCCCTGATGAACGAAGAGATAAAGAACTATTAATATGTGGAACCCAGTAATTGTTGGTCTTTGCGTAAGCTTGACCAAAAGGAGGGATTGTGAAAGTGAAATGAATTATATTAAAGAAATAGAATGAATTAAAGAATGCTGTATGTACCTTTAAGTAGAAATGAGAAATGCTGCAAGCCAGGGGGGCAGGAAAGCAGACATTAACTGCTTAACTTGCCACTTAAGGGCAATTGGTGAAGCATTAGTCTTAGATCGATAAGAGTTAACAAGGAAGCAGGATACGCATATTATGCTCCATGCATATTTTACAATTTTGCTCTCTCTGTCCCTTTGTTTAGTTCGCACCCTTTTATCTGTATAAATAAGACTGTTTGAATCTTGCATGGAGGCTCACATTATCTGAATGTATTAGCAGAGCGCTGTGCTAATAAAACAGAGTGGTCTGACAAACTATGAGTCCTGAGTCTAACTTTGACAGACTTTATCTAAAGTTTCTAGATTTTCTGCCCTTTTTTGGATGCAATAAGCACATCATCTACGTAGCTTATTACCCCATCTGAATTTCTCACTTTCTTCCACATGCCTGCTACCTGTTGGTGACAAATAGTAGGTGCATTAGGCAACCCTTGTGGTACTCTTGTAAAAGTGAGTTGTCCATCATCATAAGTGAATGCCAGCTTGTATTGATATTTTGCATCTAATGGAATAGAGAAAAATGTATTTGCCAGATCAATCATTGAGTATCATTGGGCACCCACAGTGATCAATGACATTATCTCAGAGAACTTGGCCACCACCGGGGCCATCCATGGTGTAGCCTTATTAAGTCCCCTATAGTCAACGGTAAGTCGGCACGTCCCATTGGCCTTTCTCACGGGCCAAATAGGTGAGTTGCAGAGACTCTCACACGGGATCAGTATATTCTGCTGGATGAGGGCCTTAATGGTGGGTTTGATTCCCTCATGGGCCTCAGCAGAATATTAGTATTGCTTTATTGGCTTTGGGTCGGGGCCTTTAATATTAACTAGAGCTTTTATTTTTCTGCAGCTAAGTTTGGAAACATATTCCATTTACATTATATTCACATTCATTAGCATATTTTCATAAAATAATATAGAGTGCAACGTCACACCTGTATATACCAATACTCACTGTATAAGGCTCCCCAAATCCCCTTCTACTTTGATGGTAACCATGGGACATCCCCACTGGTCATTTTTCAGGTGCTTCACCACCCTCCTACTGAAATAATGTTTCCTAATATCCAATCTAGACACCCCCCCGACCGCACTGCAACATGAGACTATTGCTCCTTGTTCTGTCATCTGCCAACACTGAGAACAGCCGAGCTCCATCCTCTTTGGAACCCCCTTTCAGGTAGTTAAAGGCTGCTAGCAAATCCCCCCTCACTCTTCTTGTCTGCAAACTAAACAAGCCCAGGTCCCTCAGCCTCTCCTCGTAAGTCATGTGCCCCAGCCCCCTGATCATTTTTGTTGCCCTCCACTGGACTCTCTCCAATTTGTCTGCGTCTTTCTGTAGTGGGGTGCCCAAAACTGGACGCAATACTCCAGCTGTGGCCTCACCAGTGCTGAATAGAGGGGAATAATCACTTCCCTCCATCTGCTGGCAATGCTCCTACTAATGCAGCCCAATATGTCGTTAGCCTTCTTGGCAACAAGTGCACACGGCTGACTCATATCCAGCTTCTCATCCACTGTAATCCCCAGGTCCTTTTCTGCAGAACTGCTGCTTAGCCAGTTGGTCCCCAGCTTGTAGTGGTGCATGGGATTCTTCCGTCCAATGTGCAGTATTCTGCACTTATCTTTGTTGAACCTCATCAGATTTCTTTTGGCCCAATCCTTCAATTTGTCTAGGTCACTTTGAACCCTATGCCTACCCGCCAGTGTATCTACCTCTCCCCACTGCTTAGTGTCATCTGCAAACTTGCTGAGGGTGCAATCCATCCCATCATCCAGATCATTAATAAAGATGTTGAACAAAACCGGCCTCAGGACCAACCCCTGGGGTACTCCACTTGATACCAGCTGCCAGATAGACATCAAACTGTTGATTATTACCAGTTGAGCCCGACAATCTAGCCAGCTTTCTATCCACCTTATAGTCCATCCATCCAATCTATACTTTTTTAACATGCTGGCAAGAATACTGCGGGAGACCATATCAAAAGCTTTGCTAAAGTCAAGGTATATCACATCCACCGCTTTCCCCATATCCACAGAGCCAGTTATCTCATCATAGATGGCAATCAGGTTTGTCACCATGACTTGCCCTTGGTGAATCCATGTTGACTGTTCCTGATCACCTTCCTCTCCTCCAAGTGCTTCAAAATGGTTTCCTTGAGGACCTGCTCCATGATTTTTCCAGGGACCAAGGAGAAGCTGATTGGGGTAATGATCTAATCAGGCTGGTGGGGTAAGAACTCAATTGTCCCCATCAGCCCACAGCTGATAAAAGAGGCACGGGAAGACAGTGCAAGGAGATGGAGAGAAATGAATGAACGAGCAAACAAACAAGCAAACAAAACAGGGCTAGCTGAGCCTAGCCATAAGAGGCTCAGAGTAGGAAGATCTCTGTTTCCCCCCAAGTCCTGCTGCGAGGGCCTAAAGCTTGACAAGGATTGTAAATAGGTGGGAGCATGGGGGACTGTGGTGATATTGGTGAAGGGAAATAGAAATGAAGTGTCATTAAGCGCACACCTAGTGGACTCTGTGTCATTTCTGCAAGGAAGCTGGGGTGGAGGAAGGCCCCCGTTACAGACAGATGCCACGAACCAGCAGTATGGCTGACTCAGATCTCTTGTCTTGCATGTGGAATGTTTCTCCTCCCAAACACCAGGAGTACAGACAGGGACGGGGCTGGACCGGGAGCCAGGGGCCAAGGCCAGGGCCACAGCTGGGTGGGCCAGGGCTGGGCTGGAAGCGGGGCCGGGAGTGGAGCCTCTGCTGGGTGTGGAGCAAGAGCAGAGCTGGGGCAGAGTGAGGCTCCCTCACTGCCCCCCATGGAGGCTGGCCTGGCCCCGCCATGCCCACACAAATGGACATCTGCACCCTCACTGGTGGGGCGTGCCCCACATTTTGGGGACCACTGCTATAAGGCCTATCCCTGCTCTAGGGCCTGTGTCGAGGGTTTCCCAGCTTGAGGAAGATCAGGCATGGATTATTCTACCCAGATCCCATGTGAGCCCTGCTAGCATTGTGGGCTGGTGTGGAGAGGGTGGAGCTAAGTCATTCTGTGCCCCCTCAGGTTGCACAGATGGAGTAGTCCCTGAACAGGGGGACTGGGATGGAGAGTGGACCTTAGCCAGGCTTCACAATGTGGGAGGCAAAGGCTGCTCCTCTGTGGTGAGGGGTTTTGCTGGCCTCTCAGATGCTCCCTTCCTGCCCAAATCATCGGTACCAGAATTAAAAGCCTGGTTACTCTTGCAGCCAACACGGTGAGGATCAATGAGTGCACTCCCCATGCTGGGGTAACTTACACCTTATTCTGGGAAATGACCAGAGAAGTTCTAGCAGCTCTAGGAGTTGGAGCATCCTCAGCAACAGCTTTCAGATATTATTCAAATCTCAGCTTCTAGGACAGAAGTGTTCCATATAAACTTTTGTAATCAAGATGCAAAAGAACTAATCAGAGCACACCCTGAGATTGGCCGCTACCTGCCACCGAAAGAGAAAGCTGTGGCAATTTTTAAACGGGCAAAGGAACAAGAGGCAGGTGGAAGGTGGGAACCAAAAATACCTGTTCCATTCAGTGTCCCCCTGAAAATCAATCCAGGTCTATCCTGAGCCCAGTGCACACTGGGACAGGACTTTCGGGGCATTGTTAGTGCTGTGTATGTTGGTCTGAGGCTGTGGTCTGTATCTTGCTGCTGAGTTTCAGTCTATTAGATGCTGTTTGATTAGGTTTTGCTCAGCAGGAGCATTTATCCTCACCTGAACTCAGAGTTGAGTGGGGAGCTGCAGGATGGCTGAACTGGGAGTCCTCTCACCATGGGCACCAGGTGTGTATAATTTTGTGTGGTGCCTAGAACAGGTCCAAGCAGAGCCATCCCATCCACAGGATGGACTGAGGCAACTGACCCGGGCCCCACACTTTGGGGGGCCTTGTGCTTCAGGGGGACACGGGGTCCAGGATGGCCGAGGGGGTTAACGGGGGGCATGGCACCGGCAGCAGTGAGATACCCGCCCCTGCCCCCCAGCTTCCAGCGTCGCTTGGGGAAGGGGGCAGAAGCCAGAAAGAGGAAGGGTGGGAACTTGGGGGAATGGGTGGAATGGGGATGGGGTGGAGCAGGGGTGGGAACAGGCAGGGGCGGAGCAGGGGCAGAAAGAGGCGGGGCCGAGTCTTGGGGTGGAGTGGGGGCGGAGCAGGGACGAGAAAAGGCGGGGCAAGCGGGGCAGGCTGGGTCCGGGTTGCTCCCTGCTGCCAGCTCCAGGACCCCCGCTAAGCCCCCCAGGCTGCCCTGGACCCTGCATCCCCCTGAAGTGCAGGCCCCCCAAAGTATGGGGCCAGGGCAGTTGCCCCAGTCTGTTCTATGGACGGGATTGCTGTGAAAATATAAGCCTAAACATTGGTGGAGCCGGGCCCACGTTCCTGAATATTGGAGGAGTACAGGCACCACGGGCCCATATAAGTCGCCGCCTGTGCCTCTCACCACATGCCCCAATGGCCATAGAAGAAACCCGACCATGAGCTTGCACATATTTCCTACTCGACTCAGCAAACAAATGTGATTGGCTAGAACTCCTAGATCCTTGCTAGAAGAGCAACCCACGCAGCTCTCCATGGTTTGCAGTGAGACATCCCAGCACTGATGCAGCGAGACTGGGATCTTTGGTTTCTCAACAAAATACAGACTTGACAAACATTCTCTCTGTCTAATTGTTTGGGACATGTCTGCGGTTCATTGTGCAGAGTGGCGCCATCACACAGACACACTCATTTGACATGGCACGCATGTGTCATCCACAATGATGGGCCTGCAATTCATGTTTTCTACCCTTGGGCTCAAGGTTAGGAGTGGCCCTAGCTGTTTTGCCAGCCAGGGCAGAAAGTGTTTCCAATATTTTTGGCCCCACCTACTCCCGAGAAACCAAGCATGCACATAAGCGCGCGCGCGCACACACACACACACACACACACACACACAACCAGCCAGTTGGACGGGAGCCAAAAAATAAAAATAAAAAGCTGAGCTGCAGAGCAGTTTTGCGCCCCCTGGAAGTTACTGCCCTGCTTGCCCACCTCTAGAACCAGCTGTTCCCGCCTGAGGTACCTGAATGTTCAGCTCTCTAGACGGTTCAGTAACAGCATAGCAGGGTTAAATGGATCTCCCACCTGCATCAGAGCCCAGCAGAGGAGAAAGGCTCAAGAAATGGGTTGTAATTCAGCTCAGGTTGTTTATTGGTGTGTCATGTACAGGTAACACTGTCGGCACCTCTATGATCTAATCACACCTGACAAGCTCATCTCTCACCAGGGATAGATTTGTCCATCCCAGCCCACGAAGGAACTATTCTCCTTCTCAGAGAGCGTGGAAAGCATCTTCAGGATTGCTTGAGTGGTTTGCTCCATGGTCTGTGGGGCCTGTAGGGTTAAAGTGACGCTGTTAGGTAGGGCAAAACTGCATCTTTCAGGCCATTCTTACTGTGACATCCTGGCACCCCAATATTCACCACTGTCATGTAATTAGGATATGTTTTGTACTAAGTATGCCTTGTGAGGTGTCATTCTAAAAGTCTTGATCTGCTAGATATTAATATCTCGTTGGAGCGTATGTGCTATTGTCGTATGTGAAGTTATGAAGTTTGGCTGTGTATGTGTTACTGAAACATGCTCTGAGGTTGAAAACACCCACAAGCAGCCTTTCAGCTGCAATAGTAAAAAGGCCCAACAATGTTAATGGCTTACTGAGGAAATGCACACAAGCACCAGGATTACCCCAGGAACTGTGAACAATAGAAACCTGTCATAGATAGCACTACATAATGGGAACTGTTTGACCCAGGTCACAGCAAAAGAGCTTTCCGGCAAGTGGGAAGACGATATAAAAGGGGAAAAGTGAGATCATGATGGGACCTCACTCTCCCGACAACAACACACCTGGAAACACCTGAGGAACAAAGACTGAACAGGGAGGAAATGATGGTCTCAGGCTAGAGGGATTTCTAGCCTGTGTATGAAACGTGGGAAACCCAAGCGGCAAAGCCAAGGCAGCTTGTGCTTTAGGAATCTGCCAGCCTGTTTATCACTCAGGGTGAGAATTTGCTAATTCATATCCTACCTATCTAGTATGTTAAGCTCAGTTTGCGATTTTGTTTATTTACTAGGTAATCTGTTTTGATCTATTTGTTATCACTTATAATCTCTTATAAATCTATCCTTTTATAGTTAATAAACTTATTTTATATTTACTCCAAACCAGTGTGCATTTGACTAAGGTGTCTGGGGAAAATCTCAGCTTGGTTTCCACAAGTGTGCATTGTCCTCTTCACATTGAGGGAGAGGGGGACCGGGTGTTAAACCCATATACTGGCCAGATTTGACCAGGGCAGGGGGTGCTGCTCTGGGGCCTAGGCTGGGAGGCTGGTGGTTAGAGAGCCCTGCATATAACTGCCGCTGGATGTGTCCCTACCTGTGTGAAAGCTGGTGAAAGTGCAGGCTGGAGGGCTTTGCAACTTGTCACAGTAGCACAGTGTGAGAGGGAGCCCAGGTTGCTGGGTCAGAGGCTCAATGGTACCCCAGTTCCAGGTGGCACCCCGGGGGGAACTCATTACAGTTACTATGTTCCTAGCAGTGGACCAAGTCTCATCCCTCAACATCTTATCTTATTAGCTTCAGTAGGATCTTCAGGGTAAGTTGTCTTTGCAGATATTTGTACAATGCCTAGTACAATGGGGCTGTGGGCTCTGTGCTACAAAATACACAAATAAATAAGAATGTACTAAAATGAGAGTTGATGTTCCTCACACTTGTGCATTTAGAGTCTCATCAAAACCCCATAGCTGTCAATGGGAATCTTTCCATTGGCCTCAATGGGGTTTGGATCAGCCCCATAGAATCATCCCAAAGCATTAAAGGCCTTTGCAGGAAAGCAGTATGAATAATTTTGTATACACTATTTATGGATCACTTCTGGCATGGAACATGGCAATGCTTAACTACGTACACTAAGAATACTCGGTCACACCTGGGCAAAGAGGGGGTACAATGTTAGCATTCTGATGTGGTAGTTATTAACGCCCACTTTACACTGGTAGAAATGTGCAAGGTGCAGGGCAGTGGCAAATCAGGCCCACTCTATCCAGATCAAACTGCAGGGGGAGTTTAACTCAGCTGAATGTACTTCCCCCCCTGTAGTGAGGCCCTATTGGTATCAACCGGGAGGTGGGCGGGCTCACCTGCCCACTTCTAAAGGCCCCTCCCCCAGCCTAGCGGGAGGGACCACTGGACCCAGGAACCAAGTAATCTCTCTCTCTTCATCGGTCACCCAGCCCTCCGAGGTGGAAGTGGAGGTGGAGGGCCGGTCAGCAGGGGTAGGGCCAGAGAGTAAGGACGATGGTTTCGGGGCTCGAGTTGGCAAGGGTGGGACAGTGGGGGGAAGGGAAACCTCCCCCTGGGGTGGGCCCTCTCCCGCGGCCAGCAGAAGCCTTCCCGCCCTCTCCTCCATGGGCCCCACCGAACTAAACTCGATGGAGGCGAGGCCCGCCCGCTCGGCCGTCCCCGCGGCCCGAGCGGGAGTCACGGCAGGAGGAGGAGGGGCAGCGGCAACAGCGGTAGCCAAGCCGTCAGGGTCGCCGACGATGACAGGACCGGCACCCTCCTGGGCCTCGCGGGTCCCGGATGCCCCTCCAGGCCGGGCCAGGGGACAGTCCCTCCAGACGTGCCCTGTCGCCCGGCACAGGAAGCACCAGGCCTCCCCCGTCGAATAATGGACCCGGTAGTGGGCCCCCTGGTAGGGCACCAGGAAGGACCCCTCGAGCGCCACCGGCAGTAGCTGGAGCTGGATCTGCCTTTGGAAGGACAGAATGTGACGGAGGGCAGGGTCCTTACAGCCCAGCGAGAGAGGGCTGAGAATGGAGATGGGCTTCCCCAGGGCGAGAGGGCAGGCAACAGGGCAGCGTTAGGGAGGTAGGGTGGGATGGAGGTCAAAACCACCCGTATGCCCAGGTCCTCCAGGGGTTCTAAGGGGACAAAGACGTTCCCCACCGCCAGGCCCCTTTCCACTGCCTCCTTCACGACGGCCTCCGACGCCAGGAAGAACACAGCCTTCCCGTACATTTTGGAGGCCGCCACAATGGCCATGGTCCCCATCACCCTCGCCAATGCCCACACGTAGGTCTCGATGTGGGGCGAGGCAGGCACCAGGTGGCAGCGGATGCCGTGCCTCCTGGTTAGCGAGGGGAAGGGGCCCCGGCCATCAGGGATGGGTCCGGAGGCGGTGGTCGGGTAGAATGGTGCGGCGGCACGCGGAGGGGCGGCGGCCACCTGGGTGTACGCTCTGGGGGCCTGAGATGGAGCACTCCCAGAGCTGGTGGAAGGGACGGCAGGAGAGGGAGGGGCCACGGCAGGTGTCGGGGCCGTGGCGGGGTGGGCAGCCCCGCCCGCAGGAGGTTTGGCTGTATGGGTGGGGCCCTTGCCCTTCTTTTTTCCTTGGCCCTTCCTGCCGGTGGAGGGGGCAGCCGTGGCAGTGGCAGAGTCTAGGCCAGGGGTAACCAAGGGGTCAGCCACTGGGGCGGGCGGGGGTAACCCCGGGGTCAGCAGAGGCAGGGACAGGGGCAGGGGCAGAGGCAGTGGTGGGGGAAGGGGTCGAAGCAGGGGCAGGGGCAGGAGCAGAGGGAGGAGCAGGGTCTTCTGACATGATGGCCCTATATGGGGGGGGAGGCAACAGGCAGCCGCTCCTCCCCTACAGGCAAGACACAGGGGAGGAGGGTGCAACAGGAGGGGTGGGGGAATATGGGGGAGAAGGGGAAGGGGCTAACCACTCCTCCCTGTTAGGCTGCAGGAAGGGAAGGAGAGTGCCCCTGGCGTGGGTGGCAGGGGAACAAGGAAAAAGCAACCACCCCTCCCCGCTGGGCTGCAGGCTGGGGAGGAGGGCGCCAACAGCAGGGCACACAGGGGCGAAAAGGGGGGCGCAGGTGCTAGAAAAGGATGCCGGCTCCTCCGGCTGCACTGGGCGGGGGAGGGACTACAACATCAGTGGAAAGGCAGTGAACAGTGCGAGAGGGGCAACCAAAAAGGGACACAAGTGCTTACAGGGGGGAGCATGGGCGGACAGGCAAAATATACCAAACCAGGGGGCGGGGGTGGGGCAAGGGGCAGAAAAAGGAAAAACCAAGCGGGCAGGCAAAGTCCAGGGGGGAAACTACAAGGGCAAGGGCAGGGCAGGCAACCTAACCAAAGCTAACGGTAACGGGGCAAGTAACAAATGCTGAAGGGCTAGGGCGGGGCAAACAAACAAACTAACAGGGAGGCTCAAATCAGGCAACGGGCAGGGCAGGGGAGGGCCAACTTACACAGGGGGACCACAGGGAGGGGACCCCACCAGCCAAACGGAGCTGGGGGGCAGGGTAAGTCCAAAGTGGGGAGATAGGTCCGCCCACGGCGCTCGTGTAGCTCAGTCTGTGCTCTCACTGCTGCAAACAAACTGTCCCGGATGGTAGAACAGGGCAGGGGAGCAAACAGCCCCGTCAAGGGGCGAAGAGCAGGTCCAGGTGGCACGTGGGGTGGTGGAGGGGGCGGTGGCAGAGGGGGAGCAGATGGACGAGGGGGAGGGCTCTGTGCCCCACCTCCTCACTCCCTCCAACAGCAACAGGAGTCACCACCACCCCAGGAGCAGAGAAGTTCAAAGTCACTCAATTCTCAGTTCTTAAGGGATTTTGTGGAGGGGGTTTGTTTTACAGGAACCCGGTCTCTTCTCACTCCATGACAGCGGCAGTAGCTCCAACACAGCAGGAGCAGCAGTCAGCCGGGCAGGCAGGCAGGCAGTCAGGCAGGAGGGACCCCTGGGTGGTGTTGGGGCCCGTGCTTCCTCCCCCTCCAGAGACAGGGGGGGCAGGCCAGCAAGGGCCCCCCCCCCACTCACTCACTCAGCAGCAGCAGTAGTACAGGGAGGGAGGGAGACTCCGACCAGCAGCAGCCCAGGAAAGGGATAGGAGCCCCAGCCAGCAGCAACTCAGGGAGGGGGTGGGAGGAAGAGCTCCAGCCAGCAGCAGCCCAGGAGAAGAGGAGGAGGAGGAGAAGGAGGGAGAGTTCCAGCCACAGCAGACTGATCCCTCCCTGTAGTGAGGCCCTATTGGTATCAACCGGGAGGTGGGCGGGCAAGCCCGCCCACTTCTAAAGGCCCCTCCCCCAGCCTAGCGGGAGGGACCACTGGACCCAGGAACCAAGTAATCTCTGGGGACAACTAATGAAAAACCAGGGAGTGAAGTGAGGGTCAAAGGTTCAAAATCAGGGTACCGGATGGGGACACCGAGCAGAGAACCCTGGACAGCGCCCACTACTCCTCAAAGGTGTCAAGGGAGCCAGCGGACACTGCCCAGTGGAACTCTGCCTGGAGACGTGAGACCAGGGAAGTACGGAAATAGGCCCCACAGTCGCAGAGCACCCCCTCGTCCAACATCCTCTCCCTGGTATTATAGATGGTAAGCTTGGCCAAAGCCAGGAGGAGGTTGACGAGGAGGTCTCGCGACTTGGTGGGGCCACGGATAGGGTGTGCATAAATGAACAGGTGTGGGGAAAAGTGCGGCCAGAACCTCAACAAGAGGTTCTGGAGGAGCCGGAACAGGGGCTGCAACCTGGCGCACTCGAGGTAGGCGTGCGCCAGGGTCTCCCTCACGCCGCAGAATGGGCAGGCCTCGGGAATAGGGGTGAACCACGCCAGGTACACGCCCGTGCTCATGGCTCCGTGAAGGAGCCACCAACCAATGTCCCTGGTGGGCCTTGGGACTACGATAGAATAAAGGCTGGCCCACCGGGGCTCCTCACCCTCCACAGCTTTAGATAGTCCCGCCATTTGGTGTCGGGGCGGGATGCGAGGGTGAGGAGATGCTACCGTGTTCCACGCCGGACCACCTGCACCATAAAGGAGCCTCTGCAGGGCCTGGAGGTGGAAGACATGGACCCGGCTATGAAGGCAGACCAGGCCCTGTCCTCCCTCCTCCAGGGGAAGACTCAGAACCCCTGCAGAGACCCAGTGCAGTCCCGGCCAGAAAAACTCCAGGGCTGTCCTCTGGAGCCTGGCCAGGAACCCCGGGGCCGGGCTCAGGGTGTTGTGCCGGTGCCAGAGCATGGACAGGACGAGCTGGTTCAGCACCAGCACCCTCCCTCGCAGGGAGAGACACGGGAGCAGTCCTGTCCATCTCCGCAGCCGCTCGCCCACCCTGACCTCTAAATACTGCCAGTTCTCCGGCGGGGAAGGATGAGTGGCGGAAAGTTAAACGCTGAAATAGAGCAGCGGACCCGCGCTCCACCGAATGGCTTGAAGCGCGGGTGGGAGGGAGCTCACCTGCCACCCATCCCCGACCACCAGGCCAGAGCTCTTGAACCAGTTGACCCGGGCGGAGGAGGCCGCCGAGTAAACGGCCTGGCAGGCCTCCACCTGCACCAGGTCGCCCGGGTCCTGGACCACGAGGAGCACGTCATCAGCGTACGCTGACAGGACCAGTCGCAGCTCCGGCTCCTGAAGCTCCAACCCCGCCAACCTCCGATGGAGGAGGCAGAGGAAGGGCTCGATCGCCAGAGCGTACAGCTGGCCCGAGAGGGGGCACCCCTGCCGTACTCCCCGCCCGAAGCTGACCAGCTCGGTTAGGGTCCCGTTGAGCCTGACCAGACACTCCGCCTCAGCGTACAGCACCCGGAGAAAACCCACAAACTGGGGCCCAAAGCCGAATGCCCGCAGAGTGCCCAGGAGATACCCGTGGTCCATCCTGTCGAACGCCTTCTCCTGGTCCAGGGACAGGAGGGCGAATGACAGACAATCCCTATGCCCCAGCTCTAACAGGTCCCGGACCAAGTACAGGTTATTAAAGATGCTCCGGCCCGGGACGGTGTAGGTCTGGTCGGGATGGACCACGTCCGCCAGCACGGACCCAGCCGCAGCGAGATGGCCTTCGCTACGACCTTATAGTCCCTGCTGAGGAGCGAGACGGGACGCCAGTTCCGTAAATCGCGGAGGTCCCCCTTCTTCGGCAACAGGGCGAGCACGGCTCGCCTGCACAAGAGAGGGAGGACCCCACTTTGCAAGGACTCAGCCCAGACGGTGACGAGGTCTGGGCCGAGGACGTCCCAGAACACGCAGTAGAACTCCACGGTCAGCCCGTCCATGCCCAGAGATTTGTTGGTGGGCATGAGACGGAGGGCTTCCGAGAACTCGGCCAGAGAGAGAACTCGCCCGCGGTGACCGTTGGGAGCTCGGTCCAGATCACCTTGCGGGCCTCGGCTTCGGTCGGATCCGTGGAGAAAAGACCGGCGTAGAGGCCCTGGCCCTTCCACGCATCTCCTCCGGATCCGTGAGGGGGGCGCCGTCCTCCGCCAGGAGGTAGGTAACATGCTTTTTGGCCCCCCTCCTTTTCTCCAGGGCATAGAAGAAGCGGGAGCCATGATCCATCTTCTGAAGGAGACGGATGCGGGATCAAATGAACACGCCCCAGGCCCGGTGGTCTTCCAGGGCCCGGAGCTCCTCCCGCTTCTCCCGGTACGCTGCGCAGAGGGGTGGATCCTCTCTAGCTCTAAGACCTCCCGCTCCAACTGCCCTATCAACGCATCCCTCCGCCGGCTGGCACCCCGGGTGTAGTCTCGGCAGAAGAGCCGCCCGCGGACCTTCCCCACGTCCCACCACCGCCGTGCCGAGGGAAAGGTGCGCTGCTGCCCCCGCCAGGCCAGCCAGAACTCCTGGAAGGATGCCACGAGAGCCCACGTGTTTGGGGCATAGACGTTGACTAGGTTTAAAAGCAGCCCCTTGACACTGGCCCGGACATGCAGCAGGCGGCCCAGCACGACCTCAGCGACCCCCAGCACCTCGGGCCGTAGCTCGGGGGAGAACAGGGTGGCCACCCCAGCCGAATGGGCACTGAGGTGGCTAAAATAAACCCCGTCTCCCCACTCCATCTGCCAGCTAGCCTCAACGGCTGGAGCCGTGTGGGTCTCCTGCAGGAAGATCACAGAGTACCCCCCCTCCCGAAGGAAGGAGAGAGCACCTGGATCCTGCGGAGACCCACCCTACAGCCCCGGGTGTTTAATGATGCAAAGATGGTGACAGGCATAGTGAGGGCTGGGGCAGATCCTCACGGGCAGCGGGACCAACGGCCTCCAGCGGGCCCCGCAAGATTCCGGTCTCGACCCCGAAGGTCAAGAGGGAGTCGCGGAACCGGCGGGCCCGCTGATAGGCCGCGATGTCCTGCCCTCCGGTCCCTCTCCCCTCCCCCAAAAGCGCCTTCTTGGCCCGGAGGACAAGATGGAAGTCTCCCCAGCACTGAAGGGCAAGCTGCACCTTGCCTTTTGAGCTGCGGGTGTCCGAGAGAAAGAGGCGCAGCTCATCCTTCAGCGCAGGGGGGGGAAGCAGCGGCCAAGTCGCCGCCGTCCTCCGGTGGGGGCCCCTGAAAGGTCCTCGCGGCCCACGGAGACGGGCAAACAAGGGGCCGAGCTCCGGCGCTGCTGCGCCGGGCAGCCCGTCCCCATCCCCAGCAAACAAGAGGGCGGCGGAGGGAACAATGCAGCCCCTACAGAGACGGGAAGGGGAGACATGAAAACCGCCCCCTGAGGGTTGTCTGCAGGTAACGGGAACGCGACAACCCCGGGGGCGGCAGTTGAACGGGAGGTGGAAGGGAGAGAGACAGGTGACACCTCAGGGGCAGGATCGGGGGCAAGGGAAGGATCAAGGACAGGGCTCGGAGTGGGAACTGGGGCTGGGGCAGGAGAGGGGGCAGGATCAGAGACAGGGGCAGGGATGGGAACGGGTTCCCCATCTCCCGCTGCCAAGCCGCTGGGATGCGGCTCCTCTCGGCCAGGGTCTTTGTCCGAGGGGACGGAGGCAGCAGGGATAGAGGAAGCCTCAGGGGAAGGAACGGGGGAGGGGACGGGATTAGGGGCAGGAACAGGCCGCTCAACATCGGCCGTCGCCCCGAGGGGCTCAGCGGCCTCGCACGAGGTGGTATCAGCAGCCGGGCTGACGGGTAAGGCCAGGGGTTCCCCAAGGACCAGATCAGGGGTGGCAGAGTGGGGCAAGGGACAGGAAACAGGACGGGGCGGCAAAACCAAGCCGCCGCCCAGATCGAGGCCCGCTGGCGGAGGGTTGTCCTCCCCCTGGGTGACCCGGGTCAGACCCAGGGCCTCGATCTCATCAAATATGGAGGTGAACGCAGTCCCCTCTGCCCCAGCAACCTCCCCGCCAGTCACGGAGACAACAACCGCCCCGGTATCGGTGGCGGAGGTGGGGGGCACAGGCGGAATAAGGGTCGGGAGAACCGCCACCGGAGCCTTCTCAGAGTGGGGCTCGACAAAGGGGGCAGGAGTGTCTCAGTCCGCTGCCACAGCGTCAATGGCCGGCACCTCCTGCTGGGCACCGTCCGGGGGCATGGTAGAAGAGCTAACAAACTCAGGCCCCTGCAGCATCTTTCGGGGGGCCTGCTCTCCCTCCTCATCAGAGGGGAGGGATCGAGCCCGCGACCTGTGGGCGCCGCGCTTCCCCCGGACGGTCACCCAGCCCTCCAAGGTGGAAGTGGAGATGGAGGGCCGGTCAGCAGGGGCAGGGCCAGGGGGCAAGGGCGGGACAGCGGGGGGAAGAGAAACCTCCCCCTCGGGCGGGCCCTCTCCCGCGGCCGGCAGATGCCTCCCGGCCCTCTCCTCCATGGACCCGCCGAACCAGACTCGACGGAGGCGAGGCCTGCCCGCTTGGCTGCCCCCGCGGCCCGAGCGGGAGTCACGCCAGGAGGAGGAGGGGCGGCGGCAACAGTGGTAGCCGAGCCACCAGGGTCACCGGCGATGGCAGGGCCGGCACCCTCCCGGGCCTCAGGGGTCCCAGATGCCCCTCCGGGCCGGGCCAGGGGATAGTCCCTCTGGACAAGCCCCATCGCCCAGCAGAGGAAGCACCTATACTGAAAACCCACTGACCGCTACGCCTACCTTCATGCCTCCAGCTTCCACCCCGGTCACATCACACGATCCATCGTCTACAGCCAAGCACTGAGGTACAATCGCATCTGCTCCAAACCCTCAGACAGAGACCAACACCTACAAGATCTTCACCAAGGCATTCTCAAAACTAAACTAGCCGCACGAGGAAATAAGGAAACAAATCAACAGAGCCAGACGCGTACCCAGAAGCCTCCTGCTGCAAGACAAGCCCAAGAAAGAAACCAACAGAACTCCACTGGCATCACCTACAGTCCTCAGCTTAAACCTCTCCAACACATCATCAGGGATCTACAACCCATCCTGGACATGATCCCTCGCTTTCACAGACCTTGGGAGGCAGGCCAGTCCTCTCCCACAGACAGCCTGCCAACCTTAAGCATATTCTCACCAGCAACCACACACCGCACTATAACAACTCTAACTCTGGAACCAATCCATGCAACAAACCTCGATGCCAACTCTGCCCACATATCTACACCAGCAACACCATCACAGGACCTAACCAGATCAGCTACAACATCACAACATCACCTGCACGTCCACCAATGTAATATACGCCATCATGTGCCAGCAATGCCCCTCTATGTACATTGGCCAAACTGGACAGCTATGTAAAAGGATAAATGGACACAAGTCAGATATTAGGAACGGCAATATACAAAAACCTGTAGGAGAACACTTCAACCTCCCTGGATACACAATAGCAGATTTTAATGTAGCCATTCTGCAGAAAAAAAACTTCAGGACCAGACACCAAAGAGAAACTGCTGAGCTTCAGTTCATTTGCAAATTTGACACCATCAGATCAGGATTAAACAAAGACTGTAATGGCTATTCTACTACAAAAGCAGTTTCTCCTCCCTTGGTGTTCACACCAACTGCTTGAAGAGGACCTCTCCCTCCCTGATTGAGCTAACCTCGTTATCTCCAGACTGATTCTTGCCTGTATATTTATACCTGCCTCTGGAAATTTCCACTACATGCATCTGACGAAGTGAGTATTCACCCACGAAAGCTTATGCTCCAAGACGTCTGTTAGTCTATAAGGTGCCACAGGACTCTTCACTTTTTATAGATACAGTATGTGATCCATGACAACATCCTTTGGGAGGAGACTGGAAGCCCCTTCATTCTGTCCGCTACTGTGACAAAAAAAAAATGGAGATATCCTATCTCCTAGAACTGGAAGGGACCTTGGAGGTCATGGAGTCCAGCCCCCTGCCTTCACTAGCAGGACCAAGTACTGATTTTGCCCCAGATCTCTAAGTGGTCCTCTCAAGGATTGAACTCACAACCTTGGATTTAGCAGGCTAATACCACTGAGCTATTCCTCCCCCCAGACAGCTGATCAGACTTCCGAAATGGTTTCATGTGCTCGATATAGAAGGCTAATGCCCAGTGAACATCCAACGAATGAAGTTTTTGCTCCCTGATGCTTGCATGCAGTAGAAAGCTTAGGGTAGAAAACTGGAAGGACGATATCCTGGTTAACATGGAATTGGGAGACACCCTTAGGGAGAAAAGTGGGATGCGGTCTGAGCTGGTCTTTGTCGTTAAGGGACATGGTGTAAGGAGGCTCAGATGCTAGGGCCTTGAGCACAGACACCCTCCTAGAAAATGTTATTGCTACCAGGAATGCCACCTTATATGAGAGGTACAGCAAAGAACATGTCACCAGCAGTTCAAAAAGTAGCCCCATTAGCCTGGAAAGGACCAAGTGAAGGTACCAGGCTGGGACCAGCTGTCATACGTGAGGGCATAGTCTGAGACCTTTTAGGAAACAACTCACCAAGGGGTTGGCGAAGACCGACCAGCAATCCACATCCTCCATGCCTGGATGGAAGGCAGAGATGGCGGCCAGGTGGACCTTTATTGATGACATGGAAAGCCCTTGCTGTTTGAGGTGGAAGAGATAGTCCCATATCATAGATATCGACGAACATGTTGGAGATCAGAGATATTGGGAAGGCCAAATTGTGAATCTTTTCCATTTGGCTAGGTAGAGAGCCCTAGTGCAGGGTTTCCTACAGCCAAGGAGGACTTGTCTAACTGGACCCGAACAGGCAAGCTCTGTCAGGTTCAGCCATGGAGCTTCCATGCCATAAAGTAAAGCAACTCGAGGTTTGGATGCTGGAGACAGCCATGACTTCTGTACATTGAGGTAGAAGGCCCAAGTCATTCAAAGTAGCTCTTGTGAAGCTCACTTGCACATCCACTTGCACCTTGGAATGGCCCTTGATTAGTCAGTCGCCAAGGTACGAAAACACCTACACCTGACACTTGCATAGGAACACGGCCACGGCTACCATGCACTTAGTAAACATTCGAGAAGGCGCTGACAGGCTGAATGGAAGGACTTTCAACTGATAATTATTGTGGATCTTGGCCGGTGGACCCAGGGCTGCCTGCCTCCTACTCCCACTCAAAAGGGAACCATCACACTATCTCATCCTTTACATGTCTCATATGAACTACCAGGGCTTTAATTAAATTTTTGTGTGAAATTGAGGCAAATTTAAAAACATTTTAAAAATCAAAAATATGAAAAACTTTAATGCATTTTATTTACAGTGTCATTATTCATACTAGTCTGACTAGGATCATAGATTCATAGATTCTAGGACTGGAAGGGACCTCGAGAGGTCATCGAGTCCAGTCCCCTGCCCTCATGGCAGGACCAAATACTGTCTAGACCATCCCTGATAGACCTTTATCTAACCTACTCTTAAATATCTCCAGAGATGGAGATTCCACAACCTCCCTAGGCAGTTTATTCCAGTGTTTAACCACCCTGACAGTTAGGAACTTTTTCCTAATGTCCAACCTAGACCTCCCTTGCTGCAGTTTAAGCCCATTGCTTCTGGTTCTATCCTTAGAGGCTAAGGTGAACAAGTTTTCTCCCTCCTCCTTATGACACCCTTTTAAATACCTGAAAACTGCTATCATGTCCCCTCTCAGTCTTCTCTTTTCCAAACTAAACAAACCCAATTCTTTCAGCCTTCCTTCATAGGTCATGTTCTCAAGACCTTTAATCATTCTTGTTGCTCTTCTCTGGACCCGCTCCAATTTCTCCACATCTTTTTAAAAATGCGGTGCCCAGAACTGGACACAATACTCCAACTGAGGCCTAACCAGAGCAGAGTAGAGCGGAAGAATGACTTCTCGTGTCTTGCTCACAACACACCTGTTAATACATCCCAGAATCATGTTTGCTTTTTTTGCAACAGCATCACACTGTTGACTCATATTTAGCTTGTGGTCCACTATAACCCCTAGATCCCTTTCTGCTGTACTCCTTCCTAGACAGTCTCTTCCCATTCTGTATGTGTGAAACTGATTTTTCCTTCCTAAGTGGAGCACTTTGCATTTGTCTTTGTTAAACTTCATCCTGTTTACCTCAGCCCATTTCTCCAATTTGTCCAGATCATTTTGAATTATGACCCTGTCCTCCAAAGCAGTTGCAATCCCTCCCAGTTCGGTATCATCCGCAAACTTAATACGCGTACTTTCTATGCCAATATCTAAGTCGTTGATGAAGATATTGAACAGCGCTGGTACCAAAACAGACCCCTGCGGTACCCCACTCATTATGCCTTTCCAGAAGGATTGGAAACCATTAATAACAACTCTCTGAGTACGGTTATCCAGCCAGTTATGCACCCACCTTATAGTAGCCCCATCTAAATTGTATTTGCCTAGTTTATCGATAAGAATATCATGCGAGACTGTATCAAATGCCTTACTAAAGTCTAGGTATACCACATCCACAGCTTCTCCCTTATCCACAAGGCTCGTTATCCTATCAAAGAAAGCTATCAGATTGGTTTAACATGATTTGTTCTTCACAAATCCATGCTGGCTGTTCCCTATCACCTTACCACCTTCCAAGTGTTTGCAGATGATTTCCTTAATTACTTGCTCCATTATCTTCCCTGGCACAGAAGTTAAACTAACTGGTCTGTATTTTTCTGGGTTGTTTTTATTTCCCTTTTTATAGATGGGCACTATATTTGCCCTTTTCCAGTCTTCTGGAATCTCTCCCATCTCCCATGATTTTCCAAAGATAATAGCTAGAGGCTCAGATACCTCCTCTATTAGCTCCTTGAGTATTCTAGGATGCATTTCATCAGGCCCTGGTGACTTGCAGGCATCTAACTTTTCTAAGTGATTTTTAACTTGCTCTTTTTTTATTTTATCTGCTAAACCTACCCCCTTCCCTTTAGCTTTCACTATGTTAGGCATTCCTTCAGACTTCTCAGTGAAGACCGAAACAAAGAAGTCATTAAGCATCTCTGCCATTTCCAAGTTTCATGTTACTGTTTCTCCCTCTTCACTGAGCAGTGGGCCTACCCTTTGGTCTTCCTCTTGCTTCTAATGTATTGATAAAAAGTCTTCTTGTTTCCCTTTATTCCCGTAGCTAGTTTGAGCTCATTTTGTGTCTTTGCCTTTCTAATCTTGCCCCTGCATTCCTGTGTTGTTTGCCTATATTCATCCTTTGTAATCTGTCCTAGTTTCCATTTTTTATATGACTCCTTTTTATTTTTTAGATCATGCAAGATCTCGTGGTTAAGCCAAGGTGGTCTTTTGCCACATTTTCTATCTTTCCTAACCAGCAGAATAGCTTGCTTTTGGGCCCTTAATAGTGTCCCTTTGAAAAACTGCCAACTCAGTTGTTTTTCCCCTCAGTCTTGATTCCCATGGGACCTTACCTATCAGCTCTCTGAGTTTACCAAAATCTGCCTTCCTGAAATCCATTGTCTCTATTTTGCTGTTCTCCTTTCTACCCTTCCTTAGAATTGCAAACTCTATGATTTCATGATCACTTTCACCCAGGCTGCCTTCTACTTTCAAATTCTCAATGAGTTCCTCCCTATTTGTTAAAATCAAGTCTAGAACAGCTTCCCCCCTAGTAGCTTTTTCAACCTTCTGAAATAAAAAGTTGTCTGCAATGCAGTCCAAGAATTTGTTGGCTAGTCTGTGCCCCGCTGTGTTATTTTCCCAACATATATTTGGATAGTTGAAGTCCCCCATCACCACCAAATCTTGGGCTTTGGATGACTTTGTTAGTTGCTTAAAAAAAGCCTCATCCACATCTTCCACCTGGTTAGTTGGCCTGTAGTAGACTCCTAGCATGACATCTCCTTTGTTTTGCCAACCCCAAATGCTCCAAAATCATGTCAGGCTCAGCAAAAATCATGCAATTGGCTTAAAAATCATGAGATTGTGTAAAAATAAAAAGATGTTGTGTTCTTTTTATTTGACTTCTGCCTTTTGAGCCTTTAGGGTGCACTTGGATCACATTTTAAAGCTTTCTCCACAGCCACGAGGGCTAGAAATGAAGGCTGAAATCATCACATATCCACTTGACTCCAAGAGATGGGGATTTAAGGAAAACAATTATCTTGAGACTCATGACAAAATGATGAGAGTTGGCAACATTGCTTTCACTTCTGTTTAAAGGTTAGTTACTTTCCAGAAGGCGCTTAAACATAACACTACAGTGATTGAGTTGCAGGTCTCACAGGAGACTATTTAAAAACAAACACCAAGAAAATTCAACATTTTAAAGTTGAAAAAAAATGAGTCTTCTGAAGTATCTCAGAGCCACTGCAGGTGGGAAAGGAAAATAAACAGGTACGGGAGCTCTGGGCAGCTCTTCCTCTTGGAAAAAAAGTTAGAGGGTCAAATCTTCCAGGACTTAATCAGGTAAAACT
>NC_048310.1:37397054-37436044 GCF_013100865.1 Trachemys scripta elegans | reverse complement strand
GCCTCTACTCAGTGAGAGCTGGGCTAGTTCTAGCCCGCACTTCCCCTGCACCTGGGGTTATATAAAGGTAGGACTAGGGAATGAGCTCTATGCTGCCATCTAATGGTGAGATGAGGTAAAGAGGGAATGAGCCAGACCTTATTTGTTACCCATCATCTCAGGATGAACTGTTTAGTTGTTTTGGTTACTACTTATTGAAATTTTGGGTGCAGGGCCTTTGAAGTGCTGGTCTCCTTATTGTGTGAGAGGGCCCACAACTGTACTCAACACGCTCTAAGGAGTCACCACAACCATGATCTGTTTTCCACAGCTGGGCAGTGGTGTTGGAAACAAAGCAGGGAGAAACTGGGTGGGGGAAAGGCATATGCTTGTATGAGATATGAAAGTAAGGACTTTGCTCTAGAAATCTATGTGATGTTTAATTTTCTCTACAAAGTGACAATAAGACTATGTGAACTGGGAAGGATAAACTCTGGGGGTGGAGGGATAGCTCAGTGGTTTGAGCATTGGCCTGTTAAACCCAGGGTTATGAGCTCAATCCTTGAGGGGGCCATTTAGGGATCTGAAGCAAAAATCTGTCTGGAGATTGGTCCTCCTTTGAGCAGGGAACTGGACTAGATGACCTCCTGAGGTCCCTTCCAACCCTGAGATTCTATGATAAGGATGTAGATCTGCAAGTGTAGAGGCAATGACAAGTGTCCAGGTCCCTGTACTGTAGCCTGATTTGGGGTATGTTAGTAATGTTGATTTAATTGTATTTAATTAATTTTACTTAATTAATAATTATTATCAATATTAATTAGCATGGGTTTAGGCTCACCAATTTGTTTGATCAGAAGATAAACGTTCATCCTGAATCAGGCTTCACCGAGTTTATAAAAGGACCTTTGGGGGTATGACAGGAAGTTCACACTTAGACAGATATAGTTATTAAGACCTTTTATTAAAATCAATGAAATAGTAAGCCAATGGTAAAACAGTTAGAATTACAGAGTTACAATTGTATTACTGTTATTCAAGAGATACATATGATAATACAATATTATGTGCTGCAAACTTTGGTTAATATTCACACTCTGTTTTAATAATCCGGTGTTGGAAGATACGGGACCACACGTCTGGCAGTTCCGGCTTCACACCTCTAGCAGAGGAAGCTAATGCAGAGCTGTTAAAGCTGTTTACCCTTTAACTTAACTCAATAATCCTTAAACTGTAATAAAGCATACGGAAACCAAGCTTAGCCTAGTCCCCTTAAAACTTAAAGTTTGAAAAGAAACAAAGTACGGCCTATTAATAGTTAATAGCCGTCATAGATGGGTAGCACCAATACGTTGTTGAAGATGGAGACAATGAAGAGTAGATGGGTGGCAGATTGCCTCCCAAAATGGCGAGATGAATCACCTTTTCATAGGGCATTGGTCAGAAATCCTTCCTCTTATGCCCAAATTTCATCCTTCCCCCACAGAAATGTTAGGGTACACTTACCCCATAGGCTAGTGTGTATGTGTGTATGGATGACAGGTATGTACGCACTTATGGTGTACTTGTTAAGTCTCAAAAAGAACAGGAGTACTTGTGGCACCTTAGAGACTAACAAATTTATTAGAGCATAAGCTTTCGTGGGCTACAGCCCACTTCTTCGGATGCATATAGAGTGAAACATATATTGAGGAGATATATATACACACATACAGAGAGCATGAACAGGTGGGAGTTGTCTTACCAACTCTGAGAGGCCAATTAAGTAGGAGAAAAAAAACTTTTGAAGTTATAATCAAGATAGCTCAGTACAGACAGTTTGATAAGAAGCAAGTGTGAGAATACTTACAAGGGGAGATAGATTCAATGTTTGTAATGGCTCAGCCATTCCCAGTCCCTATTTAATTCTGAGTTGATTGTGTCTAGTTTGCATATCAATTCCAGCTCAGCAGTCTCTCGTTGGAGTCTGTTTTTGAAGTTTTTCTGTTTTAAGATAGCCACCCGCAGGTCTGTCATAGAATGGCCAGACAGGTTAAAGTGTTCTCCCACTGTTTTTTGAGTATTATGATTCCTGATGTCAGATTTGTGTCCATTAATTCTTTTGCGTAGAGACTGTCCGGTTTGGCCAATGTACATGGCAGAGGGGCATTGCTGGCACATAATGGCATATATCACATTGGTAGATGTGCAGGTGAACGAGCCCCTGATGGTATGGCTGATGTGATTAGGCCCTATGATGATGTCACTTGAATAGATATGTGGACAGAGTTGGCATCGGGCTTTGTTACAAGGAGAGGTTCCTGGGTCAGTGTTTTTGTTCGGTGATATGCGGTTACTGGTGAGTATTTGCTTTAGGTTGGGGGGTCGTCTGTAAGCGAGGACAGGTCTGTCTCCCAAGATCTGTGAGAGTAAAGGATCATCTTTCAGGATAGGTTGTAGATCTCTGATGATGCGCTGGAGAGGTTTTAATTGGGGGCTGAAGGTGACAGCTAGTGGTGGTCTGTTATTTTCTTTGTTGGCCCTGTCTTGTAGGAGGTGACTTCTGGGTACTTGTCTGGCTCTGTCAATCTGTTTTTTCACTTCAGCAGGTGGGTATTGTAGTTTTAAGAATGCTTGATAGAGATCTTGTAGGTGCTTGTCTCTATCTGAGGATTAGAGCTCTGTCCACATATCTATTCAAGTGAGCATGTAAGCAACCAGTTATCTGTGAGCAACCCCCTGCTCACACCAGTATCAAGTGGTAATAATGAGGCCTGCATGTTTCTGGCTGAAGGGAAAAGGGACAAGATAATGGTTTAAAGAAGTTACTAACAAGCTAGGCTTATAGCTGCCAAGAATGACTTAACTGCTTAAATGTAATCGTTATTTGCTTAGTAACTGTTACCAGGGAAGGGAGGGGTAGAAGGGGAGGAAGGAAGGGAAAAGGGGGAGGGGGTAGGCTTAACTGCAAAATGTATAAAAGAAGAAAAACTGTTCCTGTTTGTGTGCTTGATTTGAGACTTGCCAGTCTCCTTGCACCGCTTTGGGATCCCAAATAAACTTGGTTTGTTTCTCCACCCCTGATGTGTTTATTGGCGCGAAGCACACCGGGCAACGAACCCCGCAGTTGCTGTCCTCGGGCACTCTGTGCCGGCAACAATCCTGTTATGTTCAACATTTAACAGTTGTAAAGAAGGTTCAGTGTTTGGTACCCAGAGACCTTAGCCAGCGTAATACCATTGAAAATCCTTGAAAACCTTTATCAGAGACAGAAAAAGGAGGAAAAAACAGTTATAGCATTTGATTTGTAAAATATTAAGATCAGCTTTTATTTTAACAATATCCCTTGTTCTCTTTCCCTTTGGCTGGAGAGAGTTTTTAGAAAGAACCCTTTCCCCCCATATTTGAGGGTTGTATAGATGGTGTCACGCTGTCTGGACTGGCTTACAATTGTGAGTGCAAATCTCAGGTCACGCTGTCAGAAAACAAGGGCAGACACCCCAAATTGGTGGTGTGTTCTATCATTATCATCACCAAGCCAGTAACAAATGTGCACTCCGGGATCACTATACCAGTCTCACCATGGAGTCACCGACAGTCCCCTTAGACTCTCCAGCCTATCTCGCCACCCAGACAAACTGAACATTTAGGTTTAAATAACCTTTTATCACAATCACACCACATCAGGTTTCTCCCAGTCCCAACAGATGTTGATCTGAATTTCATGGTTTAGTTGTTATGGCTTGCTACTGATCGCATCCGACCAGAAGATTTATAGGTTCTTGTCCAATTCAGACTACAGAGTCTGAGAACTCAGAGAGTTCTATATCGGGAGAGGAGTCTTGGGGTGCTTGGCAAAACCACTTACACTGAGGACAATACCAAATTGATAAAAGCTTCATTGAGATTAACAAAAGAATAATAAATGCTATGAAACTTATGACTGCAAAACAATAAAAGAATTCCAAAACTCCTGGTGGTAACATTTCTATTATAAGTGTAAGCAGAGTCAGGATGAGCTCTACCCTGACATCTGGTGGTGAATTATGGCGAGTGTGGAAAAGAACTCCAGGGGCTGATCTTGTTTGCATAGGCACACCCACTCGCCTGGCATGAAACAACAGCAACTCAAAGTGGTTACTTTGGCTGGTGTGGGATCCCCAGTTTCTCTGTTATTGGGGCAGGAAGAATAAAGTTTTGTTACCCTGATTCTGTGAATCTAGGCCAGTGGAACTGTTGTATGACAGAAGGACTGAGGGAGTCCTTCACCATTACCTAAGTAGCACTTGCTTGACAAGGGGCATGGGTTACAAAACCCAGTGAATGGAGAGAGGATGGGGACAGGTATTTGTACCTGATGAGATGGGCCCCTCTCTGAGGGGTTGAAACACCAATTGCGCTATCCCCTCTCTCCACTGTTGAATATCAGAGCTAAATTTGATTCTATTAGAAGTCTAGTTATTGACTGCTGAGCTGAATTCACTTTGGGCCAATGGTGCACTCGCACTGGGGCTCCCCTACTACTATAAGCTGAAATTGCTAAGAGCTGAAATCACAAAAGAACTGAGATCACTGAGGCTGTGTTAGCTAGTGGGGGAGCCTGAAGCTATATTGCTAAGCGGCTGGTGGAGCAGCGAGCAGAGTGGAGCCTTGCGAGTGGAGCGGAGTGGCTGGAGGAGCAGCGAGCAGAGTGGAGCCTTGTGGGAGCAGCCCAACGGACAGCTGAAGTGGAGCAGAGCTGAGCGGCTCACAGGTCGGTGAGCAGAGTGGAGCAGCTGCCAGAGCAGTTCGTGGGACGGCGGGAGCAGCTCACGGGGCAGCTGGTGGAGTGGAGTGGCTTGTGGTGAAGGCTGCGGCGGAACCCCACGGAGAGGCAGCCGGTCAGCCTTGGATCACGTAAGGTGCCCCTTAACACCCTGCGTGCCCCCCCCCCGAACTCTGGGGCTGCACTGACCAGGGACAGAGACTTTGGGGGGTTGTTGGACTTTTGGGACTTTGGTGAACCTTGGGTTGCTGGTTTCAAGAACCCAAGGGAAAGGACACAGCCCAACTTGCTGGGGTGGGTTATTTTGCTCATGGTTTGTGTTATGAATCCTGTTTGTGGTGTTTTTTTCCAATTTAATGCTGATGTCATTTACCTCATGTTATTAAACATTTTCTGTTACACTCAGACTCCGTGCTTGCGAGAGGGGAGGTATTGCCTCTTAGGGGCACCCAGGGGGTGGTATGTAATTGTCCCAGGTCACTGGGTGGGGGCTCGAGCCGGTTTTGCATTGTGTTATTGAAACGGAACCCCTAGATACAGAACCCGGCCCTTGTTGCTGCCAACTTAGGTGGGCAGAAGGGTTTACATAAGTACCTTAACCTCACATACTCACACCCTTCCTTGAGGACCTGGTAATAGGAGGTGAAGGACCAGCCTTACTCCTGGCATGCCCGATAACACGATAGTGCTGGCTTCCCCAATAGTTAGGAATGTTGCGTAGTTATACTATACTACACAAGCTGAGCTGATAGCTTGATAGAAGATAGAATGATAGGTTGATAGAAGATAGTCTATAGAATATAGATGAACAAAGAAAAGAAAAAAGCTCCCTAAGGCCTTGTCTACACTACGAGAGTAGTTCGATTTTACTTAAATCGAATATTTGGAATCGATATTGCAAAGTCGAACGTGTGTGTCCACACTAAGGACAGTAATTCGACTTTGTGAGTCCACACTAACGGGGAAAGCGTCGACATTGGAAGCGGTGCACTGTGGGCAGCTATCCCACAGTTCCCGCAGTCCCCGCTGCCCATTGGAATTCTGGGTCGAGCCAGCAATGCCTTCTGGGTAAAAAAATGTGTCGAGGGTGCTTTTGGGTAACTGTCGTCATCCATCCATCACTCACTCCCGCCCTCCCTCCCTCCCTGAAAGCGCCGGCGGGAAATCATTTCGCGCACTTTTCAAGTCATTGACAGCGCGGACGCCACAGCACTGTGAGCATGGAGCCCGCTGCAACCATCGCTGCAGTTGTGGCCGCTCTCAACGCCTCGCAGCTTATCATACAGGTTGCCCTGAGGCAGATGCAGAAAAGTCAGGCGAGGAGGCTACGTCAACGCGGTGATGGCCTGAAGTCTGAGAGTAGCACAGACCTCTCAGAAAGCAGGGGACCCAGCGCCGAGGACATCACGGTGGCAATGGGTCATGTTGATGCCGTGGAACGGCGATTCTGGGCCCGGGAAACAAGCACTGAGTGGTGGGACCGCATAGTGCTGCAGGTCTGGGATGAATCACAGTGGCTGCGAAACTTCCGCATGCGGAAGGGAACTTTCCTTGAACTTTGTGAGTTGCTGTCCCCTGCCCTGAAGCGCAATGACACCCGGATGCGACCAGCCCTGACTGTCCAGAAGCGAGTGGCCATAGCCCTCTGGAAGCTTGCAACGCCTGACTGCTACCGGTCAGTCGCGAGCCAGTTTGGGGTGGGCAAATCTACCGTGGGGGTTGTTGTGATGCAAGTAGCCAAGGCAATCGTTGATGTACTGCTGCCAAAGGTAGTGACCCTGGGAAACTTGGAGGCGATCATAGATGGCTTCGCAGCGATGGGATTCCCAAACTGCGGTGGGGCCATAGATGGAACTCACATCCCTATCCTGGCACCGGACCACCAGGCCAGCCAGTACATTAACAGAAAAGGCTACTTTTCCATGGTGCTGCAAGCACTGGTGGACCACAGGGGACGTTTTACCAACATCTACGTGGGATGGCCGGGCAAGGTTCATGACGCTCGTGTTTTCAGGAACTCTGGTCTGTTTAGACGGCTGCAGCAAGGTATTTACTTCCCGGACCACAAAATAACTGTTGGGGATGTGGAGATGCCTATAGTCATCCTCGGGGTCCCAGCCTACCCGCTAATGCCCTGGCTCATGAAGCCCTATACAGGTGCCCTGGACACTGAAAAAGAACTCTTCAACTACCGGCTGAGCAAGTGCAGAATGGTGGTGGAGTGTGCTTTTGGACGTCTCAAGGGGAGATGGAGAAGCTTGCTGACTCGCTGTGATCTCAGCGAAACCAATATCCCCATTGTTATAGCAGCTTGCTGTGTGCTCCACAATCTCTGTGAGAGCAAGGGGGAGACCTTTATGGCGGGGTGGGAGGTTGAGGAAATTAGCCTGGCTGCTGATTACTCACAGCCAGACAGCCGGGCGATTAGAAGAGACCAGCGGGAAGCGCTGTGCATCCGGGAGGCTTTGAAAGCAAAGTTCCTGAGTGAGCAGGGTAACCTGTGACTTTCTAATTTTGTGTACAGAGAAGCCTTCACCCCACTTCCAACACACGTTTCAAAATAAAAATAGTTCAACTTTGTTAAAGCACACCGTTTTCTTTAATACTGTTTTCGCGGGAATTTTTAAAAACTGGGACGCAGACTGTGGTGCGGAGCGGGTGTAGTGTAGTCGCGCGAATGCAGCTTCTAAACTCAAGGACTGACAGGCTCCGCTGCGGTGGGATGGTTCTTTCAACGGAGCCTGTCACCCCTCCTGATAGGGACTGTGTGTATGGGGGGTCTATGTGACTTTGTGGCAGGGGGGGGACGGTTACAGATCCCCTGCTGTGTGGCTCTGTGATCCTGCCTAAGGACCGCCGCTTAAGATCTCTAACTGCCCTCCCCTGCCACAAAGTCACAGAGCAACCCACCCCCCACCACATAACATGAAAAGAACCTCCCAGACTAACCAGGGTAAGTAGTCACTGCATCACTGCACTATGTATGTGCCTTGCTGCTGTGCCTGCCCCCGACTATGTACCCTGCCAAAGGTGACTGTCCTGTCCAATTACCAACCCCCTTTCCCCCCCTCCTCCAAAAGAACATGATGGAAACAGTAGTTAACAGAAACATATTTTTTATTATCAACTACACATGGGACTGGGAAGTGAAACTTGGACGGGGGCTTGTGTCAGGCGGGAAGGAAAGTACTTGTCAAACTTTGGGGAATGAGAGCCTTCTGCTGCTCGAGCTCTCTGCAGGGGTGGAGTGAGAGTTAGCAGGGACTCTGCCGCCTCTCCTTCTGTGCACTTTGGGTGAAGGGAGTATGGGACTTGGTGGCGGGGGAGGGCGGTTAGAGATGGACTGCAGCGGGGCTCTGTCCTCCTGCCTCCGTTCCTGCAGAACATCCACAAGGCGCCGGAGCGTGTCCGTTTGCTCCCTCAGTAGTCCAAGCAGGGTTTGAGTCGCCTGCTGGTCTTCCTGACGCCACCTCTCCTCCCGATCCATGTTTGCTTGGTGCATTCGGGTCAAGTTTTCCCGCCACTGGGTCTGCTGTGCTGCCTGGGCTCGGGAGCAGGCTATAAGCTCTGAGAACATGTCCTCCCGTGTCCTCTTCTTCTTATGCCTAATCCTCCCTAGCCTCTGGGAGTGTGATGACAGGCTAGGTTGTGAGACAGTCGCAGATGGGGCTGTGGGAATGGGAAAAAGGGAGTGAATTCCTCAGAAAGCTAAATGTACTTGTGAACAAAGAACATAGTCTTTCTCTGTGAACAGGACCATGCACAGCACCTATCACATGCGCACTCAGCACAAGGTCGAATTCTCGGCCTTCGCATTCAGTGTCTGGGGTTTTGCAGAGCACTTTCGAGAACCCTGTCAGGACAACGGAATTGCTCTTGCACGCAGACATGGTAAGCCGTAGATTCGTGGCAGCTTAAAACTTTAATATTAGCAATGGCCTCATTTCACATTGAAATCAATGTCGGTCCCTGCTGCCAGCAATCCGGCAAGCAGGAAGTCTGCTCCTGTCCCACACCCTCGCGGCTGTCCCCGGGAACGATCCCTTTCGGCTGACCCTCTCCCGCCTCCACCGCGTGGCTGCAAACCAGCGGTTACAGTTCTGTAAAGGAACGGTAAAGCAGTCCCAACACTAACATTCCCCTACCTCATTCAAAGCAGGTCGTCATGAGCGACATCACCCTCATGAGGATCTCTGAGAGCGACAGACAGAGAATGCTCCGGGAAAGCCTTCAAAGACCAGGGCCGTATGCCGCCATGCTGTGCCAAGCAATGATTCCGGAGTACTTGCTAGTCTCGTGGCGCGGCAACGTGTCCTACAACGGAGGACCCAATAAGGCCGCTCTCCCCAAGAACCTAATGCAGCGGATTTCAAATTACCTGCAGGAGAGCTTCCTTGAGATGTCCCCGGAGGATTTCTGCTCCATCCCCGGACATATAGACCGCATCTTACTGTAGCTGCAGTAGCAGGGACTAAACAGTAGAGCGGCTTGGGCAGGACAATCATGCAAAACCGGACATTGCTAGATTTTTTTCAAATAGTTGCCCATGACTGAACCGTTAAGTTAATCAAACTAATCATGAGAAACCCATTTTTTAAATTGTTAATAATCATGTTCTGTTACAAATAAATGTTTAGATGTTTACAACACTTACTGGATGATCCTTCACCAGATTCTGTGTCCGGGGTAATGGCTGGGGAGGGTTGGTAGGGGATCTCTGTAAGGGTGATGAAGAGATCCTGGCTGTCGGGGAAATCAGCGTTGTGAGCGCTGTCGACTGCCTCGTCCTCCTCATCTCCTTCCTCATCTTCCCCGTCCGCTAACATGTCCGAGGATCCGGCCGTGGACACTATCCCATCCTCAGAGTCCACAGTCAGTGGTGGGGTAGTGGTGGCGGCCGCACCGAGGATGGAATGCAGTGCCTCGTAGAAACGGGATGTCTGGGGATGGGATCCGGAGCGTCCGTTTGCCTCTTTGGTCTTCTGGTAGCCTTGCCTCAGCTCCTTGATTTTCACGCGGCACTGCGTTACATCCCGGCTGTATCCTCTCTCTGCCATGTCTTTAGAGATCTTCTCATAGATCTTTGCATTCCGTCTTTTGGATCGCAGCTCGGAAAGCACGGACTCATCGCCCCACACAGCGATGAGATCCAAGACTTCCCGATCAGTCCATGCTGGGGCCCTCTTTCTATTCTGAGATTGCACTGCCATCAGTGCTGGAGAGCTCTGCATCGTTGCCAGTGCTGCTGAGCTCGCCACGATGTCCAGACAGGAAATGAGATTCAAACTGGCCAGACAGGAAAAGGAATTCCAATTCAAATTTTCCCGGGGCTTTTCCTGTGTGGCAGTTCAGAACATCCGAGCTCTTACTGCTGTCCAGAGCGTCAACAGAGTGGTGCACTGTGGGATAGCTCCTGGAGCTATTAGCGTCGATTTCCATCCACACCTAGCCTAATTCGACATGGCCATGTCGAATTTAGCGCTACTCCCCTCGTCGGGGAGGAGTACAGAAGTCGAATTAAAGAGACCTCTATGTCGAACTTAATACCTTCGCGGTGTGGACGGGTGCAGGGTTAATTCGATGTAACGGCGCTAACTTCGACATAAACGTCTAGTGTAGACCAGGCCTTAGATATCCTTACATGGTATTTTACAGGATCCTGACACTATGTAATTCAGGCCCAACCTACTATGCCCAAATCTTATTTCCATACCCTAAGAAATGTATGGGTACCCTTATCCTATAGGTTAGTGGATTATGACACTTACTCTCTACATATTAATAAGGATTATCTCACTCCAAAAACTGCCAGCCTAGGTTCTTTTGGTGACTTCCAGGTTTGTAGTGTACCCTGCGGTTACCAACCGGTTGCAGATGCCGGATAAACCTATTCAGAGTTGTGTGTAGTTCCTCCCTTCAGTTCCTCAAAATTCAGGGACCATTTCTATCTGTGCCAAATGTTGCTAGCTTTTATGCTGACTTACTCTTAACAGATCATACGTTTAGCTATATAGCTGATCTTATAGGATACAGGCCGGTAGCCTTCTTGCATTTTAGCAAAACTTATTTTATATATCATTCTTAGGAAACACATATCATATGCTTCAACATATCCTAAAATATACGAATCGTATATGAAATGGATTAATTCAGAAATAGAAACATATTATTTGATACGTCTGGCTGGATTAGTAGGATTTAATTGCTAGCAAAGTAATCCTATGGGCTACACCAGTGGTTCCCAAACTAGGGGCATGGCTTGTTCAGGGTAAGCTGCTGGCGGGCCGGGCCGGTTTGTTTACCTGCTATGTCTGCAGGTTCAGCCAATTGCAGCTCCCAGTGGCTGCGGTTCACTGTTCTCGGCCAATGGGAGCTGCAGGAAGCAGCGCAGGCCAAGGGACGTGCTCACCGCCACTTTCCGCAGCCCTCATTGATCTGAAGAGGCAAATCATGGCCACTGGGAGCTGCAATCGGCCTAACATCCTGATGTGGCAGGTAAACAAACCAGCCCGGCCCGCCAGGGGCTTTCCTGAACAAGCCATGCCCCTAGTTTGAGAACCAATGGGCTACACAGACCAGTCACTTACCCCAAATCAAATGGTACTACAGAGCTTACACCAAAGACAACACTGACAACCAATTCTAAAGTAAACTAACTCTAGGTTAATTAGCTAAGGAAAAAAAATGAGAGTTAGAGATGTTAAAGTAGGTAAAATATAATAACAGGTAAATGACAGTTTGTAACTCCAAATGGTGGCAGTGATGTAATAAACTGCCAGTTTCCCAAAAGTCTTTCAATGCTACACAGAGTAACTCTGGGGATCTCTGTCTTCTCGTTCAGTTATTCTGCCCCATTAGAATCCAAACAGTCCGGAGACACAGAATCCTTCTTTGAATCTATATTTATAGTCTCTTCACACAGAAAGCAAGCTGAGAGTCTCTCTTCCCAGGTGCATTTTTCCTTTGATGACAATGACTTTTGACCTCTGACCATATACATAATGGCCACTTGCTTTGAAATTAGCATTTTCTTGTTAAAGTCCTTAAGTCCTTCATTAGCATTTCACAAGGTTTCTTTGATGGGTAATTCAATTACAGGAGTATACACAATGTAAATGTTTGCTGTTACATTATACAGATAAGTGCAAACAATACAAGTAATGACCCATTAGTTTTCAGGAGGTTTAAACACCCAATGCACTCTTCTACATTCAGCAATTACTCTGATCTATCCTAATGGCAAGTAAATTGACCTTGGCTTGACCTGGTCTTCCATCCTCACAGATGGGACTAAAGATCTAAAGTCTGATCCTGTTTCCTAAAAAGACAAAACAAGACAAACGCACCCAAGATGGGAGAGAACATAACAGCAAAGACAGAAAACGTAGCTTTTTCTTCGAGGAGTGTCCTTGTGGGTGCTCCACCTTAGGTGCTCCACCTATGCGCCCTGCACTTGTAATCGGAGATTGTGGTAGCAGTGCCTGGTTGGGTTGCACACATGCCATCGCCGTCTCATGCCGCTCCAGACCATTACATAGCGCTGTACGACCAACCGTCCCTCAGTTCCTTCTCTACCACCTTTAGCTTGAGTTGGATCAATCAGCAGCACCCTCACATAAGCTTTAGATAAGATAGTTTATAGTTGGTAGTATACTCAGTAGCTAGATAATTTACCCTTTATACTTACTATATTTATTTTCTTAAAAATTGTTTTCCTTTTCTACCCTTATTCCCCTCAGTAGGAAGAAAAGTTTAGGCTCCCGTACAGTTACTTCTTTTTTGAGACAGACTCTCTCCAGCATGCCCAGATCACCAGGCTTCAAACGCTGCCTAACTTGCAGACTGTCAATCCCTGTCTCTGACAGACACGCACAATGTGTCTGCTGTCTGGGGGAGACACACATTCGTCAAAAGTGTCCACATTGCCGGAACCTGATGGCCAGAGCAGGATAAGCTAGAGATCTCCAACTTAAACTCCTTATGATGGAGAAATCACTCAGACCAGCCTCGAACCCTGAGTCCAGGACACCTCCAGGCCAACGTTCACCATTGGCAGCCTCTGACAGAGGACCTACCCCTGCAGCGCCTACAAAAGAGTCTTTACCCAAGAAGGCTACCAAAAAGTGGTCCCAGACTTCACCACACCAGGAATCAGCCAAGAAAAAGCGATCCCTGCCCGCAAAGTCTACTTTGGTGTCAACAGCATTGAGCACGTCATACTGCGAGACACCAGGACCTTCTGGTACTGAGAGTTCCCAGAGAGCAGTGCAATGGTGCCACCTGCGGTGCCTACACAGCACAGCACAAGACCCTCAGCACCAGCAGCTACAACTCACACTCCCGTACCACCAGGGATGCCGACCTTGGTACTGACGGTTCCGCACCAGTTCCTAAGGGCATGTCTACACTACAATAGTAGTTTGATTGTACTTAAATTGAATATGTGGAATCGATATTACAAAGTCGAACGTGTGTATCCACACTAAGGACAGTAATTCGACTTTGTGAGTCCACACTACGGGGCAAGCGTCGACATTGGAAGCGGTGCACTGTGGGCAGCTATCCCACAGTTCCCGCAGTCCCCGCTGCCCATTGGAATTCTGGGTCGAGCCCCCAATGGGGAAAAAAATGTGTCGAGGGTGGTTTTGGGTAACTGTCGTCATCCAACCATCACTCCCACCCTCCCTCCCTGAAAGCGCTGGCGGGCAATCAGTTCGCGCACTTTTCTGGTGAGTGACAGTGCAGACGCCACAGCACTGCGAGCATGGAGCCCGCTGTGACCATCGCTGCAGTTATGGTTGTTGTAAACACCTTGCACCTTATCATCCACCTTTTCCAGAGGCAGATGCTGAGAAATCGGGCAAGGAGGCTATGGCAGCGTGGTGAGGACATGAAGTCTGAGAGTGGCACAGACCTCTCACAAAGCACGGGATCCCGCGCCGTGAACATCATGGTGGCAATGGGTCATGTTGATGCTGTGGAATGGCGATTCTGGGCCCGGGAAACAAGCACAGACTGGTGGGACCGCATAGTGCTGCAGGTCTGGGATGAATCACAGTGGCTGCGAAACTTTCGTATGCGGAAGGGAACTTTCCTGGAACTTTGTGAGTTGCTGTCCCCTGCCCTGAAGCGCAAGGACACCCGGATGCGAGCAGCCCTGACTGTCCAGAAGCGAGTGGCCATAGCCCTCTGGAAGCTTGCAACGCCAGACAGCTACTGGTCAGTTGCGAATCACTTTGGCATTGCCAAATCTACCGTGGGGGTTGCTGTGATGTAAGTAGCCAACGCAATCGTTGAGCTACTGCTGTCAAAGGTAGTGTCCCTTGGAAACGTCCAGGTCATCATAGATGGCTTCACCGCGATGGGATTCCCAAGCTGCAGTGGGGCTATCGATGGAACTCACATTCCTATCCTGGGACCGGACCACCAGGCCAGCCAGTACATTAACCGAAAGGGCTACTTTTCAATGGTGCTGCAAGCACTGGTGGACCATAGGGGACGTTTTACGAACATCAATGTAGGATGGCCGGGCAAGGTTCATGACGCTCGTGTTTTCAGGAACTCTGGTCTGTTTAGACGGCTGCAGGAAGGTATTTACTTCCCGGACCAGAAAATAACTCTTGGGGATGTGGAGATGCCTATAGTGATCCTCGGGGACCCAGCCTACCCGCTAATGCCCTGGCTCATGAAGCCCTATACAGGTGCCCTGGACACTGAAAAAGAACTCTTCAACTACCATCTGAGCAAGTGCAGAATGGTGGTGGAGTGTGCTTTTGGCCGTCTCAAGGGGAGATGGAGAAGCTTACTGACTCGCTCTGATCTCAGCAAAACCAATATCCCCATTGTTATTGCAGCTTGCTGTGTGCTCCACAATCTCTGTGAGAGCAAGGGGGAGACCTTTATGGCGGGGTGGGAGGTTGAGGCGAATAGCCTGGCTGCTGATTACGCCCAGCCAGACAGCCGTGTGATTAGAAGAGCCCAGCGGGATGCGCTGTGCATCCGGGAGGTCTTTGAAAGCTGGGTTCCTCAATGAGCAGGGTAACCTGTGACTATTAAGTTTGTTTAAAGAGAAGCTGAACCTGCCCCCATTTCTTTACCCACTTACTGTTGACTATCCTCTCCAGTTACATACCCCATTCACCCCATCCCCCCCTTCCAACACACGTTTAAAAATAAAATAAATGGAACTTTGTTAATGAACATCGCTTTCTTTATTACGGATTTCGCGGTAAAGTGTTGAAACTGGGATGCAGACTGTGGTGGGGAGCAGGCGTAGTGATGGAAAGAATGCTTCTAAACTCAAGGAATGACAGGCTCCTGCTTCTAGAGAGGTCCGCAGTGGTAGACTGGTTGTTTCAACGGAGCCTGCCACCCCTCCTTTTCGGGACTCTGGGTGTGGGGGCTATGTGACTTTGTGGCAGGGGAGGACAGTTACAAAGCCCCTGCTGCGTGGCTCTGTGATCCAGGATAAGGACCGCAGCATAAGATCTCTATCCGCCCTCCCCCTCCACAAAGTCACATGCCCCCCCCCCACGGAACATGAAAACCACCTCCCAGACTGACCAGGGTGCCTAGTGACTGCAATGTGTGTGTGACCTGCTGCTGAACCTGCCCCCGTGTCTGTACCCTGGTAAAGGTGACTGTCCTCTCCAATTACCAACCCCGTTCCCCCTCTTCAAACACACTCTCCCCTAAAAGAACATGATGGAAACAGTAATTAACAGAAACTTATCTTTTATTAGCAACTACACAGTTAGGTGATGAAACTGGGACGGGGGCTTGGGTGAGGCGGGAAGGAAAGGTACTTGAGCAGTCTGCAGGGGTGGAGTGACAGTTTTCACGGCCCCTGCCCCCCCCTCCTTCTTGGGACTTTGGGTGAGGGGGGTATGGGAGTTTGTGGCGGGGGAGGGCGGTTAGAGATAGACTGCAGCGGGGCTCTATCCTCCTGTCTCCGGTCCTGCAGACCATCCACAAGGCGCCGGAGTGTGTCCATTTGCTCCTTCATTAGTCCAAGCAGCTTCTGAGTCACCTGCTGGTCCTCCTACCGCCACCTCTCCTCCCGTTCGCTGTGTGCTCGCTGGTATTGCAACATGTTCTCCCTCCACTGCGTCTGCTGGGCCGCATCGGCTCGGGAGCAGCCCATAAATTCTGAGAACATGTCGTCCCGTGTCCTTTTCTTTCTCCGCCTAATCTGTGCCAGCCTCTGCGAGGGGGATGCCAGGGTAGGTCGGGAGACAGTCGCAGCTGTGGGATGGGAAAAAGGGAGTGAATTTCTCACAAAGATAATTTTTTGTGAACAATGAACATAGTCTTTCTCTGTGAACAAGACCGTGCACAGAACCTATCACATGCGCACTCAGGACAAGGTCGAATTTTCGGCCTTCGCATTCAGTGCCTGGAGACTTGCAGTGGAGATTAGACAAGCGGGGCAGGACAGCGGAATTCGGGTAGAAGGCTGACATGGTAAGCAGTAGACTTTTGGCTGCTTAAAACTTAAATTAGAACAGTGCCCTCCTTTCACGTTCAAAGCAATGCTCCTATCGTTGGGCAGTTCCTGCTGCCAGCAATCCGGCAAGCATGAACTCTGCCCCTGTCCCACCCCCTCACGGCTGTCCCCAGGAAAGATCCCTGTATGCTGCCCCTCTCCTGCCTCCACTGTGTGGCGATAAACCGCCGGTGACAGTTCTGTAAAGGAACAGGCAAGCAGTCCCAATAGTAACATTCTCTTCATTCTAAGCAGGTCACCATGAGCGACATCACTCTGCTGAGAATTTCTGAGACCGAGAAAGAACGCATGCTGCGTGAAAGCCAGCAAAAACCAGGGCCGTATGCCGCCATGCTCTGCAAGGCAATGATCCCAGAGTACTTGATGATAGCCTGGCGAGGAAAAGTTTCCTACCACAGAGGACACAATAAGGCCGCTCTCCCCAGGAACCTCATGCAAAGGCTTTCCAATTACCTCCAGGAGAGCTTCGTGGAGATGTCCCATGAGGATTTCAGCTCTATCCCCGGACATATAGACCTTCTTTTCCAGTAGTTGCACTGCCAAGGACTAAAACGTTAAGCGCCTAGGGCAAACAAATCATGAAAAATCCATTGTTAATATTCCTGTTCTGTTCAAAATAAATGTTTACATGTTTAAAACACTGACCGACTGATCCTTCCCCTGATTCAGGGTCTGAGTTAACACCTGGGAACGGTTGGTAGGGGATCTCTGTGAGGGTGATGAAGAGATCCTGGCTGTCTGGGAAATCAGCGTTGTAAGCGCTGTCGATTGCCTCGTCCTCCTCCTCACTTTCCTCATCTTCCCCGTCCGCTAACATCTCCGAGGAAGCGGCCGTCGACAATATCCCATCCTCTGAGTCCACGGTCAGTGGTGGGGTAGTGGTGGCAGCTGCACCTAGAATGGAATGCAGTGCCTCGTAGAAACGGCATGTCTGGGGCTGGGATCTGGAGCATCCGTTTGACTCTTTGGTCTTCTGGTACGCTTATCTCAGCTCCTTGATTTTCACGTGGCACTGCGTTGCATCCCGGCTGTATCCTCTCTCTGTCATGGCTTTTGAGATCTTCTCGTAGATCTTTGCATTCCGTCTTTTCGATCACAGCTCCGAAAGCATGGACTCATCGCCCCACACAGCGATCAGATCCAAGACTTCCCGATCAGTCCATGCTGGGGCCCTCTTTCTATTCTGAGATTGCATGGTCACCTCTGGTGGAGAACTCTGCATCGTTGCCAGTGCTGCTGAGCTCACCACGATGTCCAAACTGGAAATGAGATTCAAACTGCCCAGACAGGAAAAGGAATTCAAATTTTCCCGGGGCTTTTCCTGTGTGGCTGGTCAGAGCATCCGAGCTCGGACTGCTGTAGAGAGCGTCAACAGAGTGGTGCACTGTGGGATAGCTCCCGGAGCTATTAGCGTCAATTTCCATCCACACCTACCCTAATTCGACATGCCCAAGTCGAATTTACCGCTACTCCCCTCGTTGGGGAGGAGTACAGAAATCGAATTTAAGAGACCTCTATGTCGAACTAAATAGCTTCGTTGTGTGGACGGGTGCAGGATTAATTCGATTTAATGCTGCTAAATTCGACATAACCTCCTAGTGTAGACCAGGCCTAAGATATGCAGACTTACTGGTATCCTCAACACCAGAATCTCCACTCCTCGGTACTGATGTCACTCCATCTTGCTTGGTACCGAGCCGCTTGACTTCTCCATCTATGTCAGCTCCCCTCTGTCTAATGACGATGAAGACAAGGAAGATGGATGATATATACACCCCATCACTCCTTACTCAAACCTGGACTATCCCATCTACCAGAGCACCACTCATCTGCAGCGGCACAGAGGCACTATCCCATCTACCAGAGCACCATTCATCTGCACCACCCACCATGCCATTCCCACTGAATCCAACTGGGATCCATGGGCAATGTACAGGGCTCAACATTGCAAGCCCCTTAGACAACCAAGATCGAGAGCTCCACAGTCTCCATCAACACCTATCCCAGCACCCTCAGAAAAACAAGAGGATGTGACTGAGGACATATCTGACCAGGAAGCCTTGCCTCCTGCGAACCTCTCATCTTCGTCACCAGATGAAACTATAATGCCCCAACCACCCACCAAAGGGGATGACTTCAAAAGGGTGGCAGAGTCCCTGGAGGTTTCTCTAGAACAGGTAGCTGAATCGCAGCATAAACTACTAGACATACTTCAGTCATCTCCCTCAGCAAAAATAGCATTACCGATCAACGATGCTAGTATGGAGCCTGCCAAAACCATTGATCAGACACCAGCAACAGTACCCCCATCATGCAAAAGATTGGGCAAGAAATACTATGTGCCATCTAAAGAAGCTGAGTTCTTATTTACACACCACATACCAAACTCACTAGTGGTGGAGGCAGTAAACAAGAGAGGAAAACAAAACCACTCTAGAACAACCCTGTTCAACAGAGATTGGAAAAAGTTCAGAAAAAGTTTCTTTGCCCCAAGACTTATTCATCTGCAACACTTCGGTTCTGCATAACTAATTATGAGGCTTTACTGTCTAAATACACACACACACCATCTTTTCAAAAATGTCAGAATTTATTAACAGTTTACCTGAAGAGAAAAAGAACAATATTTCCATATGTGGACAACTGCCTTATAAGGGCACCAACACAACAAGGAGCAATAAGCACCATGCAGAGTACGATAACTCTTTTCACATCTGCCAGAACATGTTTACAACTACTGGGACATATGTCAGCAATGACATTTGTTGTCAAAAATGCCGAACTTCACATGAGATGCCTGCAAGCCTGGCTTTGAACAGCCTACGTACCACCCAGGCACAGCCTAAGCAGACATCTTATAATGCCATGCAGGGTAAAAGACTCCCTACAATGGTGGGCACAACCCAAGAACATCTGTACAGGAGTCCCAACAACACAGTCCAAGGCCCGATGGTAGAGGGGGATTCCAGTTGTGCTCCCTTTTCACAAATATCATCCAGTCTGTGTCGTGGTATAGGTACCGCTCTTACAGCCTGTCTAGCAGGTTGTACAGTTTTACGCGGGTGTAAGTGGTGGTGAAACCGGCTATGAAGACATTGGTATTGCCAGATATTGAGTACCAGTCTTTTGCGTACTTCCAAGACATTCACATTGTTTCATTGTTGATAAACCTGCAGGATGAAATCTTTTAATTGGGGGAAAACAGGTACTGAAAGAGTTCATCTGGGTCTCTCACCATGGTGATATTGGGTGGGTTTGTTCTTTGGCCGAATTTACCCACAGACAATTTAAAAACAGTTTAGCAATTTGGCACTTAGCAGGGTTAAACGTGATCTCGTGTTGGCGAAAGTGCACGCTTTCTTTCCTATAGAAATCATTAACGTACTTATTTTGTTTTTCTTCATCTGTACACCAGCTGGGATACCTGAACCCTCTTGTTTCTGACGGAGGTGTAATTTTATGTACTCTGAAAACAGTTTGTCAGATTTTTCTTCAAAATGCCAGATTTAGTAGATTTTAGCCACCGTATACCCCTTCACTATGGCCACATTTAATTCCACTGTGCACCAAGTCCCAGAATGGCCCTCTCCTCCTCAGTATGGATGCACGTCTCCTGCTACTCAGTTTCCACACAGGTTCAGCATAGGGGGAACATAAATTAGCCACCCACTCTGGCAGGTAACAACGGGAAAGAGGGGCCTCTTGGGAGGTACACTGTAAGTTTTGCAATTCCAAAATAATTTGTGAGGGGTCCACATTTGTTCTGAACACTATCAGTGTGTCCGATAGGGTATTCTTTGGTTTTGTTTATGAAAGGCTCCAGGCTGATTAAATCATACTAGTGGATTTCTTCACTGGGGTTAGGTTTGTAATACAGGCAGATAGTGTTAGTCCTCCTTCAACAAAAGAGCATCTCTAGGCACCAGAGTCTGAGGCAACTGGGCTTTGTTCTTTGTTGAATCTGCAAGCTCCCTATCTGCTTCTATCATTACTTCCCACTCGTGTTCCCAGAGGGTCCTGGCCAATCTTCCCTCCAATTTTTTCCATCTATGTGCGGAATGAATTTTGTTATGTGCACCGAGGTACTGTGTGGCTGTGCGCCACCAGTAGAAACAAAAAACCGAGATATAATATATATTTTTTAAAAGTGACCCTAGGGATAATTACTCCAGCCATGACAGATTACGCATTTTAGAACTCACTGCTCAAAGAATTACATTTAAATGTAAGAGAGAAATAAATAATTATGAAATGCATTGATCAGCCAAAAACTAAAATAACTCACTTTGAAAGAATGAAATTACAGAGAATATATGTGCATTGCAGGAAGGACCAAGAAAGCTAACGGCATTTTGGGCTGTATAAGTAGGGGCATTGCCAGCAGATCGAGGAACGTGATCGTTCCCCTTTATTCGACATTGGTGAAGCCTCATCTGGAATACTGTGTCCAGTTTTGGGCCCCACACTACAAGAAGGATGTGAAAAAATTGGCAAGAGTCTAGCGGAGGGCACCAAAATGATTAGGGGTCTGGAGCACATGACTTATGAGGAGAGGCTGAGGGAACTGGGATTGTTTAATCTCCAGAAGAGAAGAATGAGGGGGGATTTGATAGCAGCCTTCAACTATCTGAAGGGGGGTTCCAAAGAGGATGGAGCTCGGCTGTTCTCAGTGGTGGCAGATGACTGAACAAGGAGCAGTGGGGGAGGTCCAGGTTGGATATTAGGAAACACTATTTCACTAGGAGGGTGGTGAAGCACGGGAATGCGTTACCTAGGGAGGTGGTGGAGTCTCCTTCCTTGGAGGTTTTTAAGGCCCGGCTTGACAAAGCCCTGGCTGGGATGATTTAGTTGGGAATTGGTCCTGCTTTGAGCAGGGGGTTGGACTAGATGACCTCTTGAGGTCCCTTCCAACCCTGATATTCTATGATTCTATGAACAAACAACAATAACACAAGCATGTGTTGGGAAGTGAGTGTGAAAGACTGTGTGTGTGTTTCACTCAGAGACTGTGAGTGTGTGTGTGTACAGACAGACTGTGTGTGTGTATGTAGAGAAACTGTGTGCATCTGTTTAGAGACACAGACTCTGTGTGTATGTGTGAAAGAGAGAGAGAGACACAGACAGACAGACAGAGATTGTGTGTGCTGGGTGCTGGGGAAGTCTCTTGAGAGACCGTGCACTCTCTCTTTAAGGTAAAGACACTCACCGCCCGGAACAGCGTTCAGGACTTCAGACCCTCTCCTGAGTGAGGCTGTCCCATCTCCCCTGCCGGGGTACAGGGGCGGGGGGGACACTCTGACATCAGCACCCCACTTCCCCCCCTCGCTCTGCACAGCCAGCAGGAGGGTCCCAGGAGCAGCAGGGGCTCCAAGGCAAAGCAGCAGGGGGAGGGACACCTGAATACACGCTGCCGGCTGGATGTGAGCAGCTCTGCTAATCAACTGCGAGGCACTTCGATCCCTCCTGGGCGGCCGCTCCAGCACGCAGCTTACAGGGAACACAAGTCCTGCCTACATTCCCGTGTCTTTTCAGATAGTTGGTCTTGAGCTGCATCTTGTAATAAAGAAACCCGGAAGTTGTCCCGTCATAGGGTTCTCTGCTTTTTCATGATAACAGGTGACGCAGCCGCGGAAAAAACACCCCTTAAACTCAAAGGCCACGGGTACCTCATCATCGATTGCGTAACTGTCCAGAAAGTAGGGGCTTACCTGTAATTCCCCACCCTGTAAAGCATGCCGTATCTGTATATTTTCTTTGTGAGCCGTATACAACAGCCATTGAATGGCTAGGGTCAAATAGCTCTTTTTCTGCCTGTGATAGTTGTCTGAAGGGAGAAGAGCTACTGTGTGAGACTGTAAAAACATAAACCTGTACATAGCCATGCAGAAGATGCCAGCGTTATGCAGCGAAAAGGATCTATACACAATTTTACCTCCATGAATTTATCAGGGCGTCTCTACAATATCTCCCGTCTCTGTCNCCAGTCCCCCTCAATAGCAGGGTTGGTGGCTTGTTCCCAGGCTCGGCTTAGGGTTGGGTCTTCCCGTTGCTCCCGTAAGAAGTCCCCGTCACGCTCTAACTCTACCTGGGCGTCCTCCACTGACTGGGGCCTGTCTCCAGGACAATTCACGGGGGTCTCCGCCGTCGAGGAGGTCCCCTCGCCTGGGTCACCCCTTGTCCTGTGCCCGAGCAGCCCCGTTCCCGGTGATATAGTCCTGTCTGGTCGGGGCTTGGGCGGCTGATATCTCAGGAGGACCTCTCCAAAGCCGGGCCAATCCCGTCCCAACACCACCGGGTAGGCCAGCCTGGCGATCACTCCTACCCGGAGACCCTCCTCTCGACAGCCTACTTCCATCTTAACCCAGGCTGCGGGATACTGGCGGATGTCTCCATGCACACACTGTAGGTAGATCGGGGGCCCCGAAAGATTGAGATTCGGGACCAGCCCCTCTCGTATGAGGGTTTGACTACACCCCGAGTCTACGAGGGCATTTGTGGGGTTCCCTTCAACCTGGACAGGGACTATCAACTTTCCTACCCCTCTCTTCCGCGCCCTTTGTCCGGCCATCCAGGCTTGCCCGTAGCTGCAGTCCATAAAAGGGCAATCTCGCCAGAAATGTCCTTCTTGACCGCAGCCCCAGCACCTCTCTCGGGTCTCGGCCGAGCTTGGGCCTCCTCCGGGGGGGCCTGTTCGCTCCGGGGGTTGTCGCTCCCTCCGAGTCGTCATCGGTAGTAACTTGGGTCAGGGTTCAGGGTTGGGAGGCCTCAGATGCCCATGGCCATTGCCTGCCAATGGTTCGGAGGCTCCCGCCCCATGAGAGCTCCCCTTCTCTGCTCCGCCCTTGCGACCAAGGCTCCCGGCCGCTCAGGGTGGCGCCTCCGCCCCCTCGGCCGATAAGTAGTCCTCCATTAAGGCCACCGCTGCGGAGAGGGTGGCCGGTCGATGCCATCGCACCCAGGCCCTCCCTCCCAGGGGTAGGATCTGCGTGAACTGCTCTAAGGCTACCATCTCCGCCACCTGGGATCCCGTCAGGCCCTCTGGGCTCAACCACCTCCAGCAGTGGTCCCGGATGCGTTGGGCCACGGCGCGGGGTCGGGCCCCCGGAGGATATTGTTCCTTGCGGAGACGTTGTCGGTAGGTCTCCGGGCTAATGCCGGTATGGTCTAGGATGGCCGCCTTCACTCGGGTGTACTCGAGAGCTTCCCGGGGGTCGAAGCTACGATATGCGGCCTGAGCCTGTCCCGTCAAATAAGAGGCTAATAACGTGGCCCAATGTTCTGAGGGCCACCGGGCAGCGGTTGCCACCCATTCAAATGTCACCAGAAAGGCCTCTGGGTCGTCCTCAGGCCCCATCTTGGTGAGGCGTTTCGGTAGTGCCCCCGAGGTATCCCCCAGTCAGGTTCCCATGGGGGTGGCAGGAGTGCCTCCTGCCGGCCGTAATAGCGCGGCCATCTGCTGCACCAAATGTTCCTGCTGCACCCGCTGCTGGGTGGCCAGCTCCCGAAGGAGCTGCTGTTCTTGGTGCTGCGTCATCAGCAGTTGCTGTTGAGTAGTCATTTGCTGCAGTAGTCCGCAGTCTTGGCGCTGGCCCCTTCGTATCAGGGGTGGACCGCTATGCCCACATTCTCCACCACGTGTGACAGGGTCAGTAGCTCACCGCTGCGGCGCCTCCTCCTGGTCGTCTCGGGGAATTAGTTGAGCCAGTAGAGAGCCCTTTTTGTGTGGCGTCCAGCCTGTCGTCTCGCCTTTGTGGGGTGCACGGACTTGCGTTGCTCCCAACGTTCGGCGTCCTCTTCTTGAACACTGTCCTCCGACAGTGTCCCTTTGTCCATTCACACCCCCTTCCGGGAGGGGGTGTGTAAACAACAGCCCCACACCTTCAAGTCTGATCCTCACAGTCCAGGACCTGGCGTGGTTCTGGCCGGCTGCTCCCTGCGGCCTGTGGCTGTGCGTAGGGCAGCACAGCAAACAAAGGGGGGAAAAAGGGAGGGGGGACTCAGGCCCGCCCTCTACTCTGAGTCCCAGTCCAGAGGCCCTCGGGTGACAGTCTCGCTGTCCTCCTTCTCCTTCCTCCTCTGACTATCCCTCTGGACCGCTTCCCCAACAGCCCTTCTCTACGTTAGGCCTTCTCCTCCCAGGCCTGCCGCCTGGCAGGCTATGGAGTAGGGCCTTCTCCTACTCTCTCAGGCTGGCCTGCACTGTGCTGTCCGCGGTGCTGGACTCCCAGCTCTGGAGACAGACCTTCCCCTCTGAAGGCCTGGGACAGACTGACTGCTCCTGCTCTGGGCAGTCTTTTATATGGCTAAGCTGGGCCCTGATTGGCTCTCTGTAAGCCCTTCCCTGATTGGTTGTGCGTCTGCGCAGGCGCCTAGGCCTGCTTCAGCCCACCCTTTCTGGGCGTGGGGCAGTTGCCCCACCACACACCCTCCCCCTTAAGAACCTTCCCGGGGGGGGCGGGTATCCTAATCGGCCTAATGGTCAAGAGCTCGGAACTTAGCCTTCGTCCCACTGTGGCTCGGTTTACCGGCTCAAAGTCTAGGAACTTAGCCCTTGTCACTGGGCCCTATGGCCTACTGGCCCCAAAGTCCCGGAAATTAGTCTTTGCCACCGGGCAACCCGGCTTATCCACCGTCTCAGCGGGGGGTCCCACCGAAACATGCTGAGGCTTACCGGGTCCGACGTACCAGTCCATCGATTCCCTTAAACTGCCTCCTATCCGTTCAGCTGCTGGAGTGTCCCACAGGTCTCCTGATTCTCCGCGGGTCTCATGGTCCACCGCCTCTGCTGGTCCCTCCCACAGTGAGGCTCCCTTTCGACCTGGAGAAGTCACAGTCCTCGGCGGTTCCAGGAGTGCGGGCTGGTCCTCCACCGGGGCTTCCCGCAAGGGTTCTTCTCCCACAGCCGCCTGCCTAGGCTGGGGTATGCTCCCTCCTCTTGCACTCTCTGTGCATTTGGGACACACCCCGTACGAGCGTGACGGATCCTCTGCCGTCAGGGCTAACTGTCTAGGGCCTCGGCAGTTGGATTGGGGTTTGGCTGCCCCCTCGCAGACCACCCCCTGCGCTAAGGATCCCCCTCGTTGATCCGTTTCTTCGCCCTCCTCCCCTAGCCTGGAGAAGAAATCGGCGTTAGTATGGGCCTTACCCGGGCAGTGGAGCACCTGGAAGTCGTAAGGCTGGAGGGCGAGATACCACCGCATAATTCTAGCGTTAGTGTCTTTCATGCTGTGGATCCATCGCAAAGGGGTGTGATCTGTGATTAATTTAAAACTATTCCCTAGCAGATAGTAACGTAGGGCGTCGATAGCCCACCATACCGCCAGGGCCTCTTTCTCTATCGTTGAGAAATGTCTTTCTCGGGGGAACAGCTTCCGACTTAGATACAGTACTGGATGTTCCCCCCCCATCTACTTCCTGGGAGAGTACTGCACCTAGGCCGACTTCAGAAGCGTCTGTTTGTAGTATAAACTCCTTCATGAAGTCGGGGTGTCGTAGTACCGGGGGACCAACAGCTGGCGGAACGTCTCCCGGGTCTGGGGTTCCTGCGCTATTCGGTACAGGCGGTCCTGCCATACCTCAAAGCGGGGGCCCTGTGGAGTCCGTAGTGTCCAGTCCCCCTCAATAGCAGGGTTGGTGGCTTGTTCCCAGGCTCGGCTTAGGGTTGGGTCTTCCCGTTGCTCCCGTAAGAAGTCCCCGTCACGCTCTAACTCTACCTGGGCGTCCTCCACTGACTGGGGCCTGTCTCCAGGACAATTCACGGGGGTCTCCGCCGTCGAGGAGGTCCCCTCGCCTGGGTCACCCCTTGTCCTGTGCCCGAGCAGCCCCGTTCCCGGTGATATAGTCCTGTCTGGTCGGGGCTTGGGCGGCTGATATCTCAGGAGGACCTCTCCAAAGCCGGGCCAATCCCGTCCCAACACCACCGGGTAGGCCAGCCTGGCGATCACTCCTACCCGGAGACCCTCCTCTCGACAGCCTACTTCCATCTTAACCCAGGCTGCGGGATACTGGCGGATGTCTCCATGCACACACTGTAGGTAGATCGGGGGCCCCGAAAGATTGAGATTCGGGACCAGCCCCTCTCGTATGAGGGTTTGACTACACCCCGAGTCTACGAGGGCATTTGTGGGGTTCCCTTCAACCTGGACAGGGACTATCAACTTTCCTACCCCTCTCTTCCGCGCCCTTTGTCCGGCCATCCAGGCTTGCCCGTAGCTGCAGTCCATAAAAGGGCAATCTCGCCAGAAATGTCCTTCTTGACCGCAGCCCCAGCACCTCTCTCGGGTCTCGGCCGAGCTTGGGCCTCCTCCGGGGGGGNTATCTCCATGAATTTATCAGGGCGTCTCTACAATATCTCCCGTCTCTGTCATTTTCATGATCTCTTCTCTGTACAGGATACAGGCCTGTCTCAAAATTTTGACATCCTTCTGACAATAATACGTGAGCTCTTTCTGCAAGTCAAACATCTCATATCTGTTCTCCTGATACCACTCAAGAAATTCTGCTTTCTCCCCGGGCATCATGCTGTCGACACCATAGTGTTCCACCCTAGCATAGGCCCCATGTAATTTTGGTTTTCTAAAGTGTTAAAAAAAAATGTGGGAAATACCTTTTGCAACCTTCAAACCCCATCGCCTGTGGGAGCTTGCTAAGCTTCATGGGCAAGAAATTTAAAGAATCTATCAAATGAATGCCCAGGACTTAACTTCCACACACATTCGTTTCCTACCCTGAGTTATCAGTTCTATGCACATCTTTTCCTTCAGTAACTGTCTAACGATGAAATAGGCATTGTAACCTTTGGACTTGTGCGCTATGAACATGGAGTCCTGGAACTTTTTGCTGATAAAAGCCTTAACAAATATAGAAACACACTGACCGCCCTTAAATTCCCAGGATTTTTCTGGCTTTAGGGACAGAGCAAAAATGTAATTGGGCACATGCAACCCCATCTCCCTCCTGTGTGCATTCAAAATGGTAAAAAAGAGTTTTCTGATGATTCAGGCTTTCTAATGCTATCCTTAAAACACAGGCTGTCTACATCCCCAGTGATCAAGCCCTGACACTGCTTACAGTGCCTCCCTTTGCACCTGCGCCTCTTGTCCACGTACGACTGACACTTGTCACACAAAGTTTTAGACAGGCATTCAACTTGTTGTTTTTGATGCACTGTCTAAACATGCTTTGGACAGACAATACAGTCTATAGCTAGGACAACTTAGCTGCAAACCATACTGCCTGCACAGGCCGCGTTCATGCAGAGGCAGCAATGATACCTGCAAGAGTGTTTGTGACTGTTAAAACTCACATTAATTTGTCACACCAAACAACTTTTTCATATCCAGAACCCAATAGTAATGCTCATGGTGCAGGTGCAGCAGGATGAAAAAAGTCTGGGGTACACTGTGCTCCCAGTTTCTAAAAAAAACACCCATCTTTTTTCGATCTGACCACCCCAGTTTCTCAGGCAGTTTCTCGTCCCAGTTAACAGTTCTGTGTCTCTAGGTTTACAGTCAGACACGACAGCCAAGAGCCCACCCGCAAAACACAGATTGGTGTAAGCCAGGCCTACTAAGTACAGTAAGTGCAGTAACTCCTCACGTAACGTTGTCCTGGTTAACGTTTTTTCATTGTTAAGTTGCTGATCAATTAGGGAACATGCTCGTTTAAAGTTGCGCAATGCTCCCTTATAACACTGTTTGGCAGCTGCCTCCTTTGTCCACTGCTTGCAGGAAGAGCAGCACATTGGAGCTAGCTGGTGGGGGCTTGGAACCAGGGTGGGCTGGCAGCCCCCCCTAAGTTCCCTGTGCGGCAGATGCTCAGTAGGCTATCAATTGCCGGACAGTTCAGCTGTCCCTCCCCCCAATGCCATGTGCTGCTCCCGGAAACCTCCTGCTTGCTGTGCAAGTGGGGGGAGGGGGAAGAGGAGTGCTAATGTCCCTATCCCCCCACTCCTGCCCCCTGCTCCTGTACCTCATTTCCACAGAGCAGGGGGGGAACAGGACAGGGCTCAGGACGGAGGGAGCTTGCTGGCAGCAGCTGCTGTCTGAACTTGCTGATCTACTTAAAAAGACAATGTACTTAGAGTGGGGTCAGCGTACTTAAAGGGGCAATGCACATCTCTCTCACACAGAACACAAAAATTGCAAACCTGGTCTGTTGTACAAGAGGGAAAACTGAGGTACACCACCTCATGAATTTCATGAGTGACCAGTAAGTGGGGTAATTCACCAGTCTGACTATAGAACAAAATAAGGACAGCCTGGAGGTAATTCTTCTGTTTTTCCTGCAATTAGCAACGAGATTTATAAAAGGAAGTGGTATTATTATTAAGCAATAATCTGTCCCCACCAGGAGGGTGGAAATTGTTTCTTTTGTTTTTCAGACACTCAACAAGCAAGCTGGCGCCAGCAGAAGAATAACCCAGAATGTTTTCTGTTGTTTGTCTGTGGTGTTTGTCTTGTTGCTAGCATCGTTGTGTTTCAATTAACAGAAAACCTTGTCACTGTCTCAGCTTTTATGTTAGACAGCACAATTGCCTCAGGATACCGAATGGCAAAGTTTACTACCACCAAGATATACTTGTTCCCCTCCGAGTGGGGTGTGGCATAGGACCCACTAGATCTATTGCCACCCTTTGGAATGCCTCCTGGATGACGGGCAAGGAAGAGCTCGGTCATCCAGCCTTCCGGGGCCCCCCCGGTTTCTTCCTCTCCTGACACACCTCACAAGTCCTACAATAATCGCTCACGTCATTCTGAATCCCTGGCCAGTAGAAATTCCTCCTCAGCCTGTCATACGTCCTCTGTACCCCCAAGTGACTAGCAAAGGGATTGTTGTGCTCCACCAGTACTAATTCCCCCCGGTGTTGGCTGGGTACAACCAACTGCTTATACGGATGACCGGGACCCCGGTTTTTCCCTACAGGGGCCTCCCTATACAGTTTCCCATCCTCTTCAAAAACCTCTCCCCCGTCCCCTTCCTGGAGTTCCCTCCGAGATACACTTTCGTATACTCTCAAGGGTGGGTCCGCCCTTTGTCTAGCTGCAAATTCCTGACAGACAACCTTTGAGATAGCGTCCCCGTCCCAGGGCACTGACTGCATCTCCCCCGCCCGCACCCCTGGGAGCCTATTGTCCTCAGCCGGGCAGAGGCCTGGCTCTGCCTCTCCCATACTTGGAAGCACTCTGCCTCCCTGCAGTGTCTTGTCAATGGAACCCTCCCCTCCCCCACCTCCTCTGTGGGTTCCAAGGTCCCCGCCACATTCCTGGGGGCTCAGGACGAAGGGAGCCTGCTGGCAGCAGCTGCTGTCTCAACTTGCTGATCTACTTAAAAAGGCAATGTACTTAGAGTGGGGTCAGCGTACTTTAAGGGGCAATGCGCATCTCTCTCACACCGCTAGTGTCTCTCTCTCTCTCTCACACACACACACGGTGTGCGTCTCTGTCTCTCTCTGCCATGCTGTCTCCCCTCCCTCCATTCGTGCTGCCTTCTAGAGTGTGAGGCTACATGAACAATGTGTTAACCCTTGAGGGCTCAGCTGAGTGCTAGCTCATCATTTAGCAGTAAGGCATTCCCTGGGAAATAGCCCTCCCTCTTCCACCCTCTGACTCCATCACCTCAACCAAGCTCCACAATTACCAGCACTGTGTACCAGTATTAAATTGTTTGTTTAAACCTTATACTGTGTATACGTATATATAATATAGTCTTTCGTCTGGTGAAAGAAATTTCCCTGGAACCTAACCCCCGCATTTACATTAATTCTTATGGGGAAATTGGATACGCTTAGCATCGTTTCGTTTAAAGTAGCATTTTTCAGGAACATAACTACAATGATAAGTGAGGAGTTACTGTACTGTCTCTTTTAATGGACAATTTGACTATTGAGGATACAATTTAAAACTCTATGGCCATCCCTGCCCATGTTTTTTACAACTGTCACAATGAGGCATAACGTCCCACTGATATGCATCTCTCTATTGCTCTGTAACAGTGTTGAGGCCTGATTTAAGAAATCTTCAGCAATCAGGCCATCCCTAGTTCTTCTTACAGAAAACAAAGGATTGGTTAAGTTACAACTCTCTGAATGTAATAGTCCGGGGCTAGCCTACCGTTAACATCATAGGAACTCACTGTATTCTCCTGTGTGCCGCTTCAACCACCTGCCAAGCTGAACATATTTGCTCACGATTGACAAAAGGAAATTCCTCACAGTACATCAAACCCCTAAATCTAGGTCATTCCTGTTGCCAGCTTCTCACTTGCTCCATGTACACATCTGGGTGGGGCTCTGCAGCTGCATTTTCAGGGTTATTTGGGAGTTCCTCTGCAGAACTCTATGTCAGACACCGCAAGGGGCCACTGCGCAGATCATCAGGAGTAGACGGTGACCTATCAAGGGAGCCTTCTGGGGAATTTTCCTAATCAGACTCTATGTGAGAGCCCCTTGAACTAAATTTTCTTGGGTTAGGCACAGACATTGAATAGCATAACCTATGGCAATAACAGCGTTTAATAAGTTTTCCAAACACAGGTTAGTGCACAGGTCCTGGAGCTCGCTGTTTATATCCTCAGAAGTTCAAATCACACAGTCATGGTGCCATTGTCCTGGTGCGCCTATGACACAGCCCTCACTATCTTTGAAAATCTTCTCCCTAAGGCAGTGATGAAGGACAGCATAAACAGCAACATATGCAATCGACAGCATAAACAGCAACATGTGCAATAGACCACAACATGATGTTCTTATGCTCACAGCATGGCACTGGCTCCGTTAGTTCTATGCCAAGGGTCCTCCTTAAATCCATAGAGCTGCCATCCCCATCATCCTCGTCAACGATTTGTACTGACATTGAGCAAAACCAAGTTGGACCCAATTCATCTTCGCTGTCTGATGTAACGCTGTCCAGCGCCTCCGGGTCCTCCAGAAAGGTGTCATTGATCTGTTGAGAGATTTTTAGAAAAGAAACAACTGTAAGCCTACTCCTGTTTGGGTTTTTTTAGATTTACGCAACCGCGGTTTGATTCCTACCCCATTACACCCCATCCTCTACCATCATTTCTTAATCATTCATTTATCTGTGCAATGTCTTCTCCATTCACCTTGTCTGCCAAGGAGCCCCGCAAGCCACGGTCTGAAGCCACGAGCCTTCCTCCTCCAGGGGGGCAGATGACGAGAGGCCCTCACACTCATCGGTCTTCCTCATGAGTGGTCAGGTTTTGGGGTCGGGTTCCGGTGTATCCATCAATGTCTGTGTCAAAGGGCTCCCTTCGGCTGCTCCCTCCTCCTCGGAACTGTCACTGATGTAGCGCTTTCTCTACAGGTGATTGAAGGCCCTTGGAGATAAAACAAATTCCAGAGTGCTCATGGGGGTGGTGAAGGAATCCATGTTTCTTCTCAGTGTTTCCACCATTTCTGAAACACACATTCCTGAAACAAGATGGCCTCTTCTGTGCAGTGCTGGGACTTCCGGGGACAGTGCTGCTGGCTGGCTAACCATTAAGCTCCAGAGATCGGGGTTCTGGCCTAGACCCCTGCGCTACACCTATTCTTAGTGGGGTCACACAACCCACCTCTGTACAGGTTACCCCACACTGGAATTTCTCTCAGTTGGTCAAATCCACTCTTGAGGATGGTCCTACAGGAATGAAACCCACCCAGATTGGAAGAGCAGTGGGAAGAGTTCTTAGATGGATCACATGCCACTCCCTTCCTTCCGGTCATGTGACCATCTTGACCCCAGAAGTAATATCCCAAGGGGGACTCTATGGTGGCAGGTGGGTGGGGCCTGAGAGGTGAAGGGGGTGGCGACAACATGGGTGCCTGGCTGGTAAGCAGGGATTTCCCTACCCCCCCCGAATTTCCCCAACAACCTCCCTCCCCCAGTTTTGTGAACTAGTTACATGCAGTGCTGTCAATTTAGCGATTGTTTGGAAATTCGAATTGAAATTGAAACATTAATACACACTTTAAAAGCATATAAAGTGTATGATAAAATATGTGTATCTGAAAAAGTATAATAGATTTGAAAAGTATGAACATAGACTAACTTCCTTATACAGCTGTTGTTTTTATGACAATGTTGGTGCAGTCATTTCAGTGATGTTGGCCAACCTCATAATTTCAAATGATGATTTGTAAGCAAGATCGAAATGAGCTCTCCCTGACAGCTAGTGATGAGCTGGGAGGCTGGGGAGAAAGGCTTCAGGGCCAGATTGTATTTACATTCACACCTAATCTACCTACATATCCAGCAAACAGAGCTGTGTTGCCCAAGTGATAGATTTTGGCTGGGGTTGGGTTACAAAAGACCAGCAAATGCTCACTATCTTTCTGCAAGAAACTCAACTGACTGGCTAGAAGCATGTGGTGAAACAGTGAAAGACTCAGCAGTTGAAAAAGTGAAGTATTCTCTCACCACACACAAAAAAATTGCATACATGGCTGATGAATGCATCGATGTAAATGGGCATCAAGTATTAAGTCATTGTGTACATTATCTTGATGTCAGTGGTAGGCCAGTAGATGCATTTCTAGATGTTGAAGTTATAGAAGACACATAAGCTGCATCTGACAACCCACATCTCAGAAGAGTTAAATGCTTGTCAATTGGACCCCAAACAGATGGCTGCAAACTTCTCTGGAAGACATGGTGGAGTACAAGCTTTGCTCAGAGAAATGTGTAACCCTAATCTCTCCTATACACACTGCAGAGGCCATCTACTCCAACTAGCGCTAGTACAAGCTGCAGACTCTTCAAAAGACATTAAAAAAGCTATAAATTTAATGTCTTCTTATATTCTTTTTTCAGCAAGAGTCCAAAAAGACTGAATATCTTGGAAAACATAGAAGATACACTGGGACTGAAGTTCAAATTAGTCCAACCTGGGAAAACCTGCTGGCTTTCCTATGAGCGATCCTTGGCTGTTGTCTTAAAATTACTCCAGCCATTATTACTGGCTTTGTATCTACCAAGATGGGCTGGATCTAAGTAGTGAGGCTGGTGGATTACTTTTGCTACTATGTTCAAAGAAGACTATTGCCATTCTCTCTCTCGTAAGTCTACTGTTGAAACCACTTGGGTCATTAAACAAGGCCATCCAGGCATCTGCTACAAGAGTAGTAGATCTTTGTCCAGCAATAGAAGCTACATTTGGATCAGAGAGCTATTCATTGAAAAAGTACTGGAAGAAGCAAAGACTTCAGTCCAGAAGTTGACTAATGAAGGTATTTATATTGAATCCTTAAGTGAAGAGGACAAGAAGTGTTTGTTAAGACAACTGAAAAAAGTACACAGACTTGATTCTTAAAAATCTACAACAGTGACTTCTAGATTCTACTCAACCTCTACGTAGCTTTTGCAGATCCCTCTCCTACAAAACACCGACAGTTGAGTGGAGTGAGGCACTACCACCAATGGGGCTGCCATGTGCTCAGTACAGAATAGAGAATTTGAACACAGAGTGGCATATCAAACGATGAATGAATGAAGATTTGACTTCAACTTCTTTTTTATCATCACTAGTGGCTCGACCCGATCTTTGTGCTATATTTCCTGGGATGAAAGAAGTAGGAATTCATCTCTTTCAACTCCCAGTCACAACAGCTACAGTTGAGCATTCTTTTTCATCATTGAATAGAATTTTGTGTTCTGAAAGAATTCGCCTTTTACCTGATCATGCGAATGAACTAATGAGCATATCAATTGAAGGAATGGAAGTACTGGACACATGAGAAGCCACCAAAGATGAACACATTGCATTCAAGACGTTCATTAACAGAGTTGCAAAATTATAACAAGAAACCAAGAAGGATGTAGATGTAGTGCTTCATAGAAGACTTGAGTAGACAACTTTAATTTGTGTGATGATTTTAAAACATGAGTTACATCTAATAAAATGGTCATGAAACATTTTTCAGTTTTTACTGTGGTGTCATACAGCCCACCTTTGCCATCACAGTCTCAGCCCCATCGGCCCTGGGGTGATGACTGCTGGTGAGACTTGCCCACATGCTCAGGGTTTAGCTGATCGCCATATTTGGGGTTGGGAAGGAATTTTCCTCTAGGGCAGATTGGCAGAGGCACTGCGGGGTTTTCGGCTTCATCTGCAGCCTGGGGCATGGGTCACTTGCTGGAAGATTCTCTGCACCTTGAAGTCTTTAAACCATGATTTGAGGACTTCAATGGCTCAGACATAGGTTAGGGGGTTGTTGAGGGAGTAGGTGGGTGAGATTCTGTGGCCTGCATTGTGCAGACTAGACGATCATATTGATCCCTTCTGACCTTAAAGTCTATGACTCTCTTCACTCTAAGATTTGATTGATAGTAGGCCCCTTATACTACTTGTGCACATTCCTCTGTGTCTCCCATTCCCCTTGGTATCACTAACTGTAAGTGCCAAACCCAAGCAGGGTCACAATAATTACACTGCTCTACAGCCCAAATGCTTCTGAAATAAATGTAGTCAAACTTTACTAATTCTGGGTCACTGAGAATGAAAATGATGCTTAAAATTGTTGATTGGCTCTAGTTTTCAAGATATGCTATTGGGTCAGTATATACGACTCTTGACTTGGGAATGGCGGAGGATAAGTGAGTTATAAAGGGAAGGGATCTCAATTTAAACCAGAAATTACTAAAATACATCTTTGACTGGATCTATGAATAAATCTATGACTGGGTATGGACAGTACTTGCTTTTTAGGCAAAACACTGAATGATGCAATCTGAAGCTGGTATTGCGTCATACATGATATGAATTGCATCATGTTATTCCTAGAAATCATGGATGATGCAATCATAACGAAGCTTACATCACTCCGCTGAACAAATTGCCCTATATCAGCTCTAGAAATCATACAGTGTCATGCTCTCTTATTTGTCAGTGTTTGATTTTGCAAAGGGACACATTTCTGTTTAGCCAAAGTGAGTAGAGATGCCTCGTACTTGTGTGAACAGTGCAGATAACTTCTGCTACGTTTGTGGTGAAGCGACTTTTGCATCACAAAAGCGCAGTATAACCACTATGGTTAAGAAAGCCTATCACCTTTATTTTGGCTGCAAAATTGGAGATCGGGACAAGAGGTGGGCCCCACACATATGCTGCAACACTTGTGCAACAAATCTTCGCCAGTGGTTGAACAGGAAAAGGAAATCTATGCCTTTTGCAGTGCCAATGATTTGAAAAGAGCCAACAGATCATACCAGCAATTGTTACTTCTGCATGGTGCCTCCAGTTGGGAAAGGTGTGTCAAAGAAGAAAAAGTGGACTGTGCATTATCCAAACATTCCATCAGCTATACGGAGAAGGACTGCCGGTTCCTGATGCACCAGAATCATTCTCACTTGAGTCAGATGAGGAAGAGGATGAAACTTCTGGTCCTGAACCATCAATGTCACAGGACCCACATTTTCTCCCATCCTCCTCCTCTGAGCCACACCTCATAACACAAGGTGAACTGAATGACCTTGTCAGGGATTTGGAACTACCCAAGAGTAAGGCAGAGCTGTTGGGCTCCAGACTACAGCAGTGGAATCTCCTGGCAGGTGATGTTAGGGTTTCCATGTTCCATGACTGTCAAAAGGATCTTGTCCCATTCTTCTTCATGGAAGGTGATCTTGTAGCCTGCAACAACATCGATGGTGTGATGGCAGCCCTCAACATCGTTCACGATCCAGATGAGTGGAGACTGTTCATTGATTCATCGAAGATGAGTCTTAAAGCTGTTTTACTGCATAATGGCAATGTTTTGCCATCAATTCCAGTTGGTCATGCAGTCAATATGAAGGAAACCTATGACAACATGAAACAACTTTTGAGGTGCATAAACTATGACCAACATCAGTGGCAGCTTTGTGGTGATTTGAAGGTTGTTGCTCTCTTGCTTGGTCTGCAGACTGGATACACAAAGTACTGTTGTTTTCTCTGCGAATGGGATAGTCGTGCAAGAGATTCCCACTACATCAAGAAAGACTGGCCACTCTGACAGTCATTGGAGCCTGGGAGGAAAAGTGTTCAGCATCCACCACTTGTTGAATCAAGGAAGATTTTGTTACCACCCTTACACATCAAGCTGGGTCTGATAAAGAACTTTGTCAAGGCCATTGACAAAACACAAGCAGCTTTCAAGTACCTCCATGGAAAATTTCCAAGGTTAAGTGAAGCTAAGATAAAGGAAGGTGTCTTTGTTGGTCTTCAGATTCGTGAACTTCTTCGAGATGATGCATTTCCAATGCCGGAAAAGACAACATGGAAAGCTTTCTTGGAAACAACAAGGCAGACAACTACAGGTTGTTGGTGGAAAACCTCCTCAAGGCATACAAAAGCCTTGGTTGCAACATGTCACTAAAGATACATTTTTTGCACTCTCATCTAGATTTTTTTCCACCAAATTGCAGAGCAGTGAGTGACGAGCACAGCGAGCGATTTCACCAGGACATTGCAACAATGGAGAAATGCTATCAGGGCAAATGGAGAACATCAATGCTTGCAGACTGTTGCTGGACAGTGACAAGAGATGGTCCATTTAATGAATACAAGAGACAAGCCAAGAAGCGCTGAGTAGACACTGAGTAGGACTAAACTATGTACATAATAGTTTTTTGCCTTTTGTTTCATAATAAATTTTATTTATAACCCTTTTACTGATTTTTAAAGTGTTACATAAACAGGACAGGTAAATATTATCATGTAAAGCAACCATAAACACATGAAAAGACCTAGGTTTACAATTTATGATTAAAACTCTACTATCTACACAATATACATAGACATAAAATGTAAAAACTTAAATATCTTAGAAACAGCAGCCAGTTGTTTTAATTGTCATATCTGAGTTCAGCATATCAAAATACATAATAAATAGCACATTTTATCTCTGAAGCAGATGACTTCTCAAAAATTGTAGACCAGTGTTATTAGCACACTAAATGGGATTGCCTTCACCGCTGCTGGGACACACATCTCCTAAGAGACCGTGTATGGGCTTTGGAGACCAGAGTGGCTGAACTGGAGGAGCTGAGGGAGACAGAGAGGTACGTAGGTGAGACTTTCCGGGACACAGTAGAACGGTCCCACCCCGGGACTGACAGCCTCTGTACTGTTGAGGAGGATGAAAATCCCAAGGAAGGAGAGCATCTAACTGGAGTAGAGGGAAGAATGAGGGGGATTTGATAACAGCCTTCAACTGCCTGAAGGGGGGTTCCAAAGAGGATGGAACTCAGCTGGTCTCAGTGGTGACAGATGGCAGAACAAGAAGCAATGGTCTCAAGTTGCAGTGGGGGAGGTCCAGGTTGGATATTAGGAAACACTATTTCACTAGGAGGGTGGTGAAGCACTGGAATGGGTTACCTAGGGAGGTGGTGGAATCTCCTTCCTTAGAGGTTTTTAAGGCCCAGCTTGACAAAGCCTTGGCTGGGATTATTTAGTTGGCTGTGGTATCCTCTTGCACTGAGGATACCTCTCCAGGGGAGGGAACTCCAGCTATTAGAAAGAGACAGGTATTAGTAATGGGCAATTTGATCATTAGTAACATAAAGAGCTGGATTTTTGATGACCGGGAGAACTACATGGTGACTTGCCTGCCTGGTGCGAAGGTTGCAGATCTCTCAAGCCATCTAGATAAACTTGTGTGTAGTTCTGGGGAGGAGCTGGTGGTCGTGGTACATGTAGGTAACAGTGACATAGGGAAGGATAGGAGAGCGGTCCTGGAGGCCAAATTTAGGCTGGCAGGTAAGAGATTGAAGTCCAGGACCTCCATGGTAGCATTCTGTGAGATGCTTCCAGTACCATGCGCAGGGCCAGTTACACAGGCAGAACTGCAGAGTCTCACTGTGTGGATGAGATGAGGGTGTAGGGAGGAGGGATTTATTAGGAACTGGGGAAACTTTTGGGAAAGGAGGAGCCTATACAGGAAGAATGGGCTCAACCTAAACCAAAATGGAACCAGATGGCTGGCATTTAACATTAAAAAGGTCATAGAGCAGTTTTTAAACTAAGGGCTGTTGGAAAGCTGGCAGGTGTGGAGGAGCACATGGTTCAGACATCCCTTAGGGGAGGATCTATTAATAGAGAATCTCCATGTCCTAGTGAGGATGAGAGATGGAAAATGATAAAATAGAGGCAGGAACTGATCAGCAACAGTCAAATAAAAGAAGAGTCCCATTCAATTACATCGTGTAATGGCAGACAGCTAAAAGGAGACAAGTTTTTAAAGTGCTTATATACCAATGCTAGAAGTCTAAATAATAAAATGGGTGAACTAGAGTGAACTCTGGTGGAAGTGGAACGTGTCCCTTTCAAGACAGTCTCTGAGCTGCGGATAGCTTTGGATCCAAAAGCAAGCCAGAAAGCCTCTGTGTGGATGCAAATTACCTAGCTGATGGAGGAAGGAGAAAACTGCCTATAGGTGGCAGCACAAAGAAACAAAGGAGCTGCAAATAATAAATCCATCTGGTCAGCAAACAAGCTACTAGAAGACTCAAATTATGGCCCTCCGGGAAAGGGAGGTGAAAAAAACAAGTCAAGCCTGAAAATAAGGGGGACAGGTTAACCCTAAGGGAGATGTGTGTGTGTGTGTCTGTGTGTGCGCACGTGCAGTGCAGAAATGTGAAGCGGTCTCTCAGCTACTACCTAAAAATAAAGAAATCTTGGTACAGCAGAAAAACTATTGCAAACCTGGTCTGTTGTACAAGAGGGGAAACTGAGGTACACCACCTCATGAATTTCATAAGTGACCAGTAAGTGGGGTAATTCACTAGC
>NC_048310.1:37330766-37395295 GCF_013100865.1 Trachemys scripta elegans | reverse complement strand
CAATAATCGCTCACGTCATTCTGTATCCCTGGCCAGTAGAAATTCCTCCTCAGCCTGTCATACGTCCTCTGTACCCCCAAGTGACTAGCAAAGGGACTGTTGTGCTCTACCAGCACTAATTCCCCCCGGTGTTGGCTGGGTACAACCAACTGCTTATATGGTTGACCAGGACTGGGGTTTTTCCCTACAGGGGCCTCCCTATACAGTTTCCCATCCTCTTCAAAAACCTCTCCCCCTTCCCCTTCCTGGAGTTCCCTTCGAGATACACTTTCGTATACTCTCAAGGGAGGGTCCACCCTTTGTCTAGCTGCAAATTCCTGACAGACAACCTTTGAGATAGCGTCCCCGTCCCAGGGCACTGCCTGCATCTCCCCCGCCCGCACCCCTGGGAGCCTATTGTCTTCAGCCGGACAGAGGCCTGGCTCTGCCTCTCCCATACTTGGAAGCACCCTGCCTCCCTGCACTGTCTTGTCAATGGGACCCTCCCCTCCCCCACCTCCTCTGTGGGTTCCATGTCCCCGCCCCATTCCTGGGGGCTCCCTCTGAGTCACACGCCTCCCCCGTGTTCCCTGGGGCAGGATGGGTTGGCTGTTCAGCTGCATCAGATCTACAGTCATCAGCTGGAACAGCTTCCCCCTCTAGGAGCCCCTCACAGCCTTTCTTCATGCTGCGAGTTACCACACTAACAGCCCTAGTTTTTCTGAAAAAAAAAAAATCAAAATCATTTCCCAGGAACATGTCTGTGGAGATGTCCTCAAGCATCCCCACCAGTAAATCACCTTCCATACCTTCCCACTCCACATGAACCTTTGTCAGGGTACCTCTGCGGCCCCACCCCCTTAATGTGGGTTATCTGCCCCCTCAAAACACTGGTATCTGGAACCACACCTGGTCGAACTAGAGAGAACTGAGCTGCTGTATCCCTCCACCCCAGATACTCCATGCCATCAATCTTAACAACCTCGATGTGTTCCCTGTCTGCTTCACTAGGCCCCATGTCCACCAAGCTGGTGTGATAAGAGGTAGGAGTGCCCTCTGGGGCCTCAGGGCTGAGGGCAACTGAGCTAACTGGGATGTACTCTCCTTTAATTTGAGAGATCTGCTTCTCATGTGCCCTGGGGAATTGCAGTGAAAGCACCTTCTGGAATCCCCTCGTTGTCCAGGAGTCCTGAGTTGAGTAACAGAGGAATGGGGAGGTGAATGCCCAGCCTCCTTTTTCCCCAGGGGCAACGGTGATTTTGCTTTCCACCAACTCTGTACCCCTCTGCCAGTGGTTTATGTTTAATTGCAACCTGTACTTGCTCATAAGAGTCTGCAAACCCAGCTAATTCACCCACTGCATTCACCTTTTTGTCCCACAAATACTGTTTTACATCACTGCACATATTCAGGAATTGTTCCTGAGTAACCAAATCACACATTTCTTCCAAGCTTGTAATGCCTTTCCCCCCTTACCCACTCATCTACCAAATCTCTCATTTCATTTTACATAAGCCACATTACTCAATCCAGATCCCCTCTTAAGACTACTGAATTTAACCCTGTTGGTTTCAGGTGTAACCTAAAACTGTTTCAAAACCAGTTCCTTAAATTTACCATAGTTTGAAGCATCATCAATAGGCATCTTATTGAATATGGCTGGAGCTCTGCCAGTCAATTTTGCTATCAATGTGGTCATCTTGTGATCTTCAGGGATCGCATGGAGGGTGCACAGTCTCTCAAAGGTGATGAAATATTTGGCAATATCACTGGATTCATCATACTGAGGACATAGTCGCTCCCATTTGTGGACTTTTGGGGAAGTGGAACTGAAGGGTTTTGTCTCTTCAACTCCTTAACAGCCAGTTCGTGCTTCTGGGCCTCAATCTGGGCCTCCACAGCTCTCTTGTGGGCAGCTTCCTCCCTGGCTGTTTCTGCCTCCATAGCTCTCTTGAGGGCACCCTCCTCTGCATTGATGGAATTAAGACAATTAGAAATTATTCTCTTTTGCTTCCAATCTAGCCAGCTCTAGTTTATTAGCTGCTTCACTGGTAGTCATTTTCCTGCTTTCTTGTGCAGTTCTTGTGCACACCCCCTCTGCAGTTCACTGAAACTGGGATGCACTCAGCTCAGGGGCTTTTTAGTTAACAGAGACTTTCACAATGCCCAGTGTTTAGCCTTTCTGGACAATTTGCAACCTGTGCAGTTCTAGCTTGTTCTGATCTTCACTCTTACTTGTTTTGCTTCCTTTTCTGTCTCTACTTCCCTTACCCGAAATAAGCAAACAGAAAATAAACCAGTAACCACTTTGTCTGTTCTCCAGCCACCACACTTAAAACTCATTCAAAATCACTACCAGTATCTCAAAGAAATCAGCTGCACAGATCCTGCTCGACTACACCACTGTGACGGGTTGGATCACAGAAACCCCCTTGGAGCTGCCAACTGATGTGCCAAGACTACTTCTGCCCCTGCTTTCCCTGCCAACTTGGTACTCCAACACCCTGTCTTGTTGAGCCAGACACGCCAGTCTGATCCAACACAGACCCAGGGTCTGAACCACGTGCCCCAAAGCTGCAGACTTAACTGAAAGCACTTTAAGAAGTGTTCCTGTCTTTAACACTCAGATGCGCAACTCCCAATGAGGTCCAAACCCCAAATAAATCTGTTTTACCCTGTATAAGCTTTATACAGTGTAAACTCAAATTGTCCACCTTCTATAACACCGATAGAGAGATATGCACAGCTCTCCCCCACTCCCCCCAGTATTAATACATACTAATACATTAATACATACTCTGGGTTAATTAATAAGTAAAAAGTGATTATACAGAAAGTAGGATTTAAGTGGTTCCAAGTAGTAACAGACAGAACAAAGTGAATTACCAAGTAAAATAAAATATACAAGTCTGAGTCTAATACAGTAAGAAAACGGAGTACAGATAAAAACCTCACCCTTACAGGAATTCCAGTAAGCTTCCTTTTACAGACTAGTCTCCTTCTAGTCTGGATCCAGCAATCACTCACACTCAGTGTAGTTACTGTCCTTTGTTCCAGTTTCTTTCAGGTATCCTTGGGGGTGGAGGGGTCTCCCAGGGGTTTAAATAGACTTTCTTGTGGGCTGAGACCCCACCTCCTCTCTCCTATGCAAAGTCCAGTTCCAAGATGGCATTTTGGAGTCACATGGGCAAGTCACATGTTCATGCATAACTCAGTTTTTACAGGCAGCAGCCATTGTTTACATGCTACCCTGAATGTCCTCAGGTAGACTTCTTATGTGGATTGGAGCCTTCCAAGATTCCTTGTCCTTTAAATTTTTCTTGATTGGGCACTTAATTTGCACATTCCTTTCTCAAGAAGCTGACCAAATGCTGTACTAAGGCTACTTAGAAATCAAGCAAGTACACAGCCAATATTCCTAACTTCAAATACAACAATGACACATGCGTACAAATAGGATGAATATATTCAGTAGACCATAACCTTTACAGAGACATGTCACATGGCATATGTAGCATAAAACATATTCCAGTTATGTCATGTATATACATTCATAAGCATATTTCCATAAAGCCTTATGGGGTGCACCATCACAGTGTAAATCCAGAGAAGCTGTTTGGATGTGCCCCTCTCTTATGACTATGGAGAAGCACACCCAATGGCCTGTGGCAAGGGGTGGACAATTGGGTGTACTGTGTATGAGGTGTTTNCTGACTGCATCTCCCCCGCCCGCACCCCTGGGAGCCTATTGTCTTCAGCCAGGCAGAGGCCTGGCTCTGCCTCTCCCATACTTGGAAGCACCCTGCCTCCCTGCAGTGTCTTGTCAATGGAACCCTCCCCTCCCCCACCTCCTCTGTGGGTTCCAAGGTCCCCGCCCCATTCCTGGGGGCTCCCTCCACCTCACACGCCTCCCCCGTGTTGCCTGGGGCAGGATGGGTTGGCTGTTCAGCTGCATCAGATCTACAGTCACCAGCTGGAACAGCCTCCCCCTCTAGGAGCCCCTCACAGCCTTTCTTCAGGCTGCGAGTTACCACACTAACAGCCCTAGTTTTTCTGAAAAAGAAAAAAAAAAAAAAAAAATCAAAATCATTTCCCAGGAACATGTCTGTGGAGATGTCCTCAAGCATCCCCACCAGTAAATCACCTTCCATACCTTCCCACTCCACATAAACCTTTGTCAGGGTACCTCTGTGGCCCCACCCCCTTAATGTGGTTTATCTGCCCCCTCAAAACACTGGCATCTGGAACCACACCTGGTCAAACTAGAGAGAACTGAGCTGCTGTATCCCTCCACCCCAGATACTCCATGCCATCAATCTTAACAACCTCGATGTGTTCCCTGTCTGCTTCACTAGGCCCCATGTCCACCAAGCTGGTGTGATAAGAGGTAGGAGTGCCCTCTGGGGCCTCAGGGCTGAGGGCAACTGAGCTAACTGGGATGCACTCTCCTTTAATTTGGGAGATCTGCTTCTCATGTGCCCTGGGGAATTGCGGTGAAAGCACCTTCTGGAATCCCCTGGTTGCCCAGGAGTCCTGAGTTGAGTAACAGAGGAATGGGGAGGTGAATGCCCAGCCTCCTTTTTCCCCAGGGGCAAAACGGTGATTTTGCTTTCCACCAACTCTGTACCCCTCTGCCAGTGGTTTATGTTTAATTGCAACCTGTACTTGCTCATAAGAGTCTGCAAACCCAGCTAATTCACCCACTGCATTCACCTTTTTGTCCCACAAATACTGTTTTACATCACTGCACATATTCAGGAATTGTTCCTGAGTAACCAAATCACACATTTCTTCCAAGCTTGTAATGCCTTTCCCCCCTTACCCACTCATCTACCAAATCTCTCATTTCATTTTGCATAAGCCACATTACTCAGTCCAGATCCCCTCTTAAGACTACTGAATTTAGCCCTGTTGGTTTCAGGTGTAACCTGAAACTGTTTCAAAACCAGTTCCTTAAATTTACCATAGTTTGAAGCATCATCAATAGGCATCTTATTGAATATGGCCGTAGTTCTTCCAGTCAATTTTGCTATCAATGTGGTCATCTTGTGATCTTCAGGGATTGCATGGAGGGTGCACAATCTCTCAAAGGTGATGAAATATTTGGCATTATCACTGGATTCATCATACTGAGGACATATTTGTTCCCATTTGTGGATTTTTGGGGAAGTGGAGCTGAAGGGTTTTGTCTCTTCAACTCCATAACAGCCAGTTCATGCTTCTGGGCCTCAATAGCTTCTTGTGGGCACCCTCCTCTGCATTGATGGAATTAAGACAATTAGAAATTATTCTCTTTTGCTTCCAATCTAGCCAGCTCTAGTTTATTAGATGCTTCACTAGTAGTCATTTTCCTGCTTTCTTGTGCTGAGCCACACCCCCTCTGCAGTTCACTGAAACTGGGATGCACTCAGCTCAGGGGCTTTTTAGTTAACAGAGACTTTCACAATGCCCAGTGTTCAGCCTTTCTGGACAATTTGCAACCTGTACAGTTCTAGCTTGTTCTGATCTTCACTCTTACTTGTTTTGCTTCCTTTTCTGTCCCTACTTCCCTTACCCAAAATAAGGGAACAGAAAATAAACCAGTAACCACTTTGTCTGTTCTCCAGCCACCACACTTAAAACTCATTCAAAATCACTACCAGTATTTCAAAACAGTCAGCTGTGCATAGATCCTGCTTGACTATGCCACTGTGACAGGTTGGATCACAGAAACCCCCTTGGAGCTGCCAACTGATGTGCCAAGACTACTTCTGCCCCTGCTTTCCCTGCCAGCTCAGGACTCCAGCACCCTGTCTTGCTGAGCCAGACACACCCCTCTGCTCCAACACAGACCCAGGGTCTGAACCACGTGCCCCAAAGCTGCAGACTTAACTGAAAGCAACTTAAGAAGTGTTCCTGTCTTTAACACTCAGATGCGCAACTCCCAATGGGGTCCAAACCCCAAATAAATCTGTTTTACCCTGTATAAGCTTTATACAGCGTAAACTCAAATTGTCCACCTTCTATAACACCGATAGAGATATGCACAGCTGTCCCTCTACCCCCGGTATTAATACATACTCTGGGTTAATTAATAAGTAAAAAGTGATTTTATTAAATACAGAAAGTAGGATTTAAGTGGTTCCAAGTAGTAACAGACAGAACAAGGTGAATTACCAAGTAAAATAAAATATACAAGTCTGAGTCTAATACAGTAAGAAAACGGAGTACAGATAAAAACCTCACCCTTACAGGAATTCCAGTAAGCTTCCTTTTACAGACTAGTCTCCTTCTAGTCTGGATCCAGCAATCACTCACACCCAGTGTAGTTATTGTCCTTTGTTCCAGTTTCTTTCAGGTATCCTTGGGGTTGGAGGGGACTCCCAGGGGTTTAAATAGACTCTCTTGTGGGCTGAGACCCTCCTCCTCTCTCCTATGCAAAGTCCAGTTCCAAGATGGCATTTTGGAATCACATGGGCAAGTCACATGTCCATGCATAACTCAGTTTTTACAGGCAGCAGCCATTGTTTACATGCTACCTTGAACGTCCTCAGGTAGACTTTTTATATGGATTGGAGCCTTCCAAGATTCCTTGTCCTTTAAATTTTTCTTGATTGGGCACTTAATTTGCACATTCCTTTCTCAAGAAGCTGACCAAATGCTGTACTAAGGCTACTTAGAAATCAAGCAAGTACATAGCCAATATTCCTAACTTCAAATACAACAATGACACATGCATACAAATAGGATGAATAGATTCAGTAGATCATAACCTTTACAGAGACATGTCACATGGCATATGTAGCATAAAACATATTCCAGTTATGTCATGTATATACATTCATAAGCATATTTCCATAAAGCCTTATGGGGTGCACCGTCACAGTGTAAATCCAGAGAAGCTGTTTGGATGTGCCCCTCTCCTATGACTATGGAGGAGCACACCCTGTGGCAAGGGGTGGACAATTGGGTGTACTGTGTATGAGGTGTTTTGCTGGAAATGTACAGATTCCTAGGGGGGAACAATTACACCACCCCATAACCAAACTATACACATTTACATGCTGCTATCTGGACTTTGGTGCACAAATGGATCTGTAAATCTTATTGCTGTGAATAATCAAACGAGTGCATACTACCTGATTCCATACCCAGTGGTAAAGTTGGTTTGGAATATCCTATTTCTCTGTGGACATTCAATGGACTTAGGATATGGACAAAACAATGCAAATTCTGCAGGGGCAGCTTGTGGCAACTGGACACATTAAGTTCTGGCCTCTGTCGAAGGAGGAGAGGCCGTGTTTTGGTGGTGGCTCGGATGTTGGACCATACTGCAGTGGTCAGGACTCTCGGTGTTGCTGTGGATTATTACAGCGGCTGGTGTATTGTTAAGTATACTTGTGTTAAGTTGCATATGGAAACGATCAAGGGGGCACAACGCCCTAGAAAACAGCCACTAATTACAATCTATAAGTAATGTAGTAAGCCCTCCCCCCGCCACAGTGTACTAGACAACTTGGACCCAACCTTCTGGGGCCCACTATAATGGGAAGTCTGGAACACTAATTGGAATAGGTGTGGTATGCCCATATAGACTCAGACTTTACATGATCCTAATGGTCCCTTCTGACCTTAGTCTGACCTCCTGCACAACGCAGGCCACAGAATCTCACCCACCCACTCCTGTAACAAACCCCTAACCTATGCCTGAGTTATTGAAGTCCTCAAATCGTGGTTTAAAGACCTCAAGGTGCAGAGAATCCTCCAGCAAGTGACCCGAGCCCCATGCTGCAGAGGAAGGTAAAACCCCCCCAGGGCCTCTGCCAATCTGCCCTGGAGGAAAATTCCTTCCCAACCCCAAATATGGCGATCAGCTACACCCTGAGCATGTGGGCAAGACTCACCAGCCAGCACCCAGGAAAGAATTCTCTGTAGTAACTCAGATCCCACCCCAGCTAACATCCCATCACAGACCATTGGGCGTATTTACCTGCTAATAATCAAGATCAATTAAGTGCCAAAATTAGGCTATCCCATCATACCATCCCCTCCATAAACTTATCATATGAGAGAAGGTGCACGGCACTATACTACACAAGGGGCAGGAGGATCCCAAAAGAAAAAGAAAAAGAAAAAAGGGGGTGGAGTGTTAGGATATAGATATTCAAGTCTGTCTGCAAAGGCCTATACTTTAGAATGTAGATGTATTCTTATCACTAAGCTAGTTATAGAGGTATAAAAGAATCAAAATCCCAGTCTGCCTGTGTAAGGGCCTTTTCTCACTGTGACAGTCTGGGGCCCTGTTCTTAGGCTAAGGCCTTTGGCGAAGCAGCAGAGGCAGCCATAAGCTGGGAAGTGTCCGGTCACATCCTCACATCCCAAACTAGTCCCATGGAAATAAGGTGCTCTGGGGCTGTTAGGGAGGTGATCCGATCTATCACCTCCAGAGAAAGGGAAGAGCCTAGAAGATGTAAAAGGAAACTTAGTTTGATAGCATCCTGGCTGGCAAGAACTCATTTATCAATAGCTGGGATGTGAAATCCTCATTTCTGTATTGTTCTATCACTGTAGTCTCTACTTCCCTATTGTTTGTCTGTATAATCTCTGTCTGGTTCTGTGATTTTCTGTCTGCTGTATAATTAATTTTGTTGGGTGTAAACCAATTAAGGTGGTGGGATATAGTTGGTTAGATAATCATGTTACAATATGTTAGGATTGGTTAGTTACATTTCAGTAAAATGATTGGTTAAGGTTTAGCTAAGCAGAACTCAAGTTTTACTATATAGTCTGCAGTCAATCAGGAAGTAAAGGGGGAAATGGGAACAGGGACACAGGCAAGGCTCTGTGGTGTCAGAGCTGGGAAGGGGGACACTGAGGAAGGAAACTGGAATCATGTTTGCTGGAAGTTCACCCCCATAAACATTGAATTGTTTGCACCTTCGGACTTTGGGTATTGTTGCTCTCTGTTCATGCGAGAAGGACCAGGGAAGTGAGCGGGTGAAGGAATAAGTCCCTAACATGCAGGGCCGGCTCTAGGCACCAGCAAACCAAGCACGTGCTTGGGTGGCACATTTTCAGGGGCGGCATTCTGGCCATCTTTTTTTTTTTTTTGCTTCCGGCAGCAAAAGCCTAGAGCCTGCCCTGGCAGGAGCAGCACGTCATGTGTCTTTAAATCATGATTTGGGGACTTCAACAGCTGAGTCAAGGGAGAGAATTATTCCAAGAGTGGGTGGGTTAGCTTTTGTGTCCAGCACCATGCGGGAGGTCAGACTAGATGATCATAATGGTCCCTTCTGACCTTAGAGTCATATGAATCTATGTGGGGGGGCGCCCTTGGGCTGCTGAGGTTCGCGCAGCAGGGGAGCAGCACCCGCACCTTGTGGCTGGGCCGAGCAGGCTCTGAGCGGGGGACACTTGGGCTGGGGGCCGCCCCGCGGGGCACACGGAGCCGCCTGCAGGTGCCACAGGGCGGCCGCCCCCCAGTGCCACAGCCGGGGCCGAGCGCAGCAGCCCGAGCCGCCCAGGGACTGCGGCAGGGCGGCCAGAAGCAGCAGCAGCAGAGGGGCCATAGAGGGCAGGACGCTGCCATGCGGGGCCCACATCCCGCTCTCTGGGGCTCTGCTCCCTCTGAGGCTGCCTTGCCCCAGCTCCTCAGCCCCCTGCTGGGGCAGTTGCCCGGCTCTGCCCTCCCGGGTCCCGGCCAGTCCTGGAAGCAGGAGCCCTGGCTGGAGGGACCCTGGGCTGAGGCGCGGCCCAGGAGGCCTGCTGCTTACCCTGACCCTGCCAGCGCCGGACCAGCTGGAGGTGAGGGGGGAGCGGGCGGAGTCAGCACTGGTGGTGGGGAGCCCAGCACAGGGGCAGCAGGGGTGAAGGAGGGCACTGGTGTAGGGGGGTGAGAGCCCAGGGCTGGGGTAGGGGGCAGCCAAAAATTTTTTTGCTTGGGGCGGCAAAAAACCTAGAACCAGCCCTGCTAACATGCACGCTCTGTGTACCCAGCCTCAGTTAGTAAAGGGATCCCTCCTCTTGCTTCATACACCCCAAAAAGCATAATTCTTCTTTCCCCAGGTCTCACCCCTTGAACTGTATCAGGTACTAAAGTCAGGTTGTTCAAGTAGGGCGTTAAGGCTCATCCTCCTAAATTATCTACTTTAAATAATAACCCAAATAAAACTTGCCAATTGTTTTCCAATGTAACATTTTGTCCTGGGAGTACAAAGTGCCTAAAATGGTCAACATCTTTTTAAAAAATGGTTAGGAACATAACAAGAAGTTAGAAGGAAAAAATTTAATTGTGAGGATTTATGCAAATTTCAAAGAGTACCAGTGGTGGGGAAAAACCTAATTGCTGGTTGTACAGTGTTAAGCAGCTATTGCTGCTTAAAAAGTACCAAAAACATAATCCAGAAAATTGTAACTATATTAAGGTAAATTCTCAGTAAAGGGGTTTAAAGAGCTCAGCCTTAAAACTTAAAGAATAGTATCAAAATGCAATAAAAAAGCAACTGGTATTGTTGCAACTACTGTAAGTGAAAAACAAGGTTGCCCAAAACAATTTAGTTAGGAGAAAGAAATTTCCTTTAAAAAAAAAAGTTCAAAAATCTTTAAATGCTCAAGTGGTATAATTAAAAAAAAAAAGTTAATTCAAAAATTATGATCTTAAAATAATAAAATTGCTTAAAAACAGCAAGAATATGGGGGTTTCCCAACCTCTCTTAAAATGCCCCCTCCTAAAACACAGAATCTTTAAATAAAGGCAACCAGTTAAAAAATGCAACACAAAAACTCCTGTGCTACAAACACAAATAATAAGCAAGCCCACAATGGATAGCCCCCAAATTTGGCATTTAAGTCAAATAATTAAGTTGAATCCAGCAAATGCTAATGTTAATTCTTACCTAACTGTAACAAAAAACAATCAGCTACAACTTTCAAGCCAAAAGGGATTAATTCTCACAAACTTAAATAAAATACAGCTGTTAAAGCCCATATTTAAAAAAAAAAAAAAAAAAAAAAAAGAGAGAGAGAGAATAAAAAACAAACATCCATTAGCAAAACTTTACAAGAATGGGGTTTGCTTTAAGAAAGAAACATTAAACATTTTCTAAGAGGCTGGCAAACACTCCCTGTGCTAAACAGGTGAACCATAAAAAACTAAGGCACACTGACTATGCAGGCCAAAAATCAAAAACAAAAAACAAACCCTGAGTATAAGAGGCATATTTTTAAAGTGCTTTTTATGCAGGGCCCCAGTCCTCAAATACTAAGTCTTGTTTAACCAAGTAAACCCTAAAACAAACTAAAAGCTATTTATGAAAACAAACAAACAAACCAACAAACAAAAAAAACACACAACTAAACTAACCAAACAAGGCAATAAAATAAACAAAGCTAATCTCCATATCTCCACCGTAAGTAACCTCCAATAACTAAAAAAATAAGTAAACATAGCACTACTCAAATAGGTTAAACTACACACAAAAATATGGGTTTTGAAAGCAAAGACACCTGCTGTCAGGGACCAGGATGTGGGCAGTCCTGCCTAGTGGTTGGAGCAGGAGTCAGTAGCCAGGAATCTGAGCCCAAGGTCAGAGCCGGAGTGAAGGTATGTCTACGCTGCAAAGAAAACCACATGGCACCGAGTCTAAGAGACCAGGTCATATGACTCGGGCCTGGAGGATTTAGGAAATGGGGCTAAAAAGAGCAGTGTAGCCCTAGGCGCCGATTCCGGGGTGCTCCAGGGCTCAAGCACACACTGAAAAAACTAGGGGGTGCTCAGCCCCCACAGTCAGAGGCGGCGCGTGACTCTTGCGTTGGAGAAGGCTGGGCGGGAGAGCCAGAAGCTCACCTGAAGTGTGTGGGAGGGCCCCACTGGTGCCCAGACCATGGCCCCGCCCCCTGCTCCGCCCTGCAGCCTTGCCCCTGCTTGGCCTCCGATGCCCCTCCCGTGCTCCATCCTCACTCCGCCCTGAAGTCCCACCTCCGCTCCGCCTCTTCCCCCAAGGCCCCACTTCCGCTCCACCTCTTCATGGACCTCTACACCCCCTCCCCTGAGGCCCCACTGCCTGCTCCTCTCAGCGCCCTCCCACAAGGCCCCACCCCCACTCTGCCTCTTCCCCCCAAGGCCTCCCTGCCCGCTAAGATAACAATGATAGACAGATGATCAATAACTAGAATAGGAAAGAAGTGTATAATTATGCTGAAAATAGCCTCCCCCCAAAACTGGCAGAGCCCCCCCAACACACACACTTCTTCAAAAGTAGCCACCGGCAAAAACAAAAGTCAGGCCTGCGAGTGCAGCTGTTGCCGCTGGGTCCAGAGCTGGGCTCCGATGCCCTCCCCGCTCCATGGGAGCCAGCCTCCAGGCTCCGACGCCCTTCCCCCTCCCTGGGGGGCCAGCCCCCCAGCTCCAACCCGCTCAGGAACATCTACACGGCTATTTTTAGTCCTGCGGCCTGAGCCCTACAAGCCCGAGTCTGAGGCTTGGCGCTGCAGGTTTTTCTTTACAGCGTAGACAGGCGCCGGAGCCCAGGAATAGGAGCCAAGGGTCAGGAGCAGATTACCGGGAGCAAGGCAGCGCTGGGAACACAGGAACTACTGTAGCCCTGAGTAGCCAGCACCCTGCCCCTGCTGCTGGGCTTAAGAGCGGGTCTATTGGTCCTCTCAGCCCATCGGGCGGTTTGGCCAATCACAGAGCTCAGCTGGGACCCAGCTGTGCTCGTTACCTGCCCGGACTCCTGATCCCTTTCCTCTTCATCCTCCTCCTCCTCCTCCTCCACTGCAGAACGACACAGGTCTCCAGACAAGCTGACCCTGGCTGATCCTTGCCGCACAGATATAAATAAATTGTGGTGCACAAAAACAGTTGTTTAATTTAACAGTCCCAGGTAACAACGCTTTTAAGGAACACTAAAAAATATTCAAAAACAACAAGGAGTCTGGTGGCACCTTAAAGACTAACAGATTTATTTGGGCATAAGCTTTCGTGAGTAAAAACCAGACTCCTTGTTGTTTTTGTAGATACAGAGTAACACGGCTACCCCCTGATAAAAAATATTCAAGAGTTCCTCTAGCTAAGTCCAGCGGCAAAGTCTTTACTTCCTCATAACTTCTCCAAGAAAGAAAATACATTTTACTGAAACCGCGTTTCCAATTCAATTCACTTGTCAGTTGGCTTTGGGCAGTCCAGGTGTAAAGGATTTGCATCCCTTTATGTTTTTAGAAACACTAAAATCAGCACCCTTCTAGGAGCAAGCTTCCTGACCCACCTTAAAGCCAGTGTTAATTTTAAAAGGAAATTTTACAGTTAAAAGTAAAATAATTTTTCTCATTAGAGTGAGTTTTAATCCATTTGTGCAGCCGGTCAGAAGGGTTTCAAAAATATCCACCAAGGAAAGCAACCAAAATTCCTTCCCTCCCCATGAGAAGGGTGGGGGGGGGCATCCAAACATTTAGGAAAATACCCAGTCCTGTCCATAGTGGTGAACCCTTCTCCTCTCCCTCCCATTCTCCACTCTTTTCCCCTCCATCTCCTGTCCCACCCCCTCACCCATCCCGCTCCCAGGGGTCTGGAGCTGGCCTCTTGCCTGAGCCCAAATATCTACACCACAGTTTTACAGTCCTCTAGCCCGAGCCCGAGTCAGCAGACACTGGCCAGCCGTGGGGCTTGAATTGCAGTGTAGACGTACCCACAAAGGGCAAAGAGTCAAGCATCTTCTGTCAGTTAGCTAATGTCATTCGGGACACGTGCTGGCAGGACTCCTTCGGCTGGCTCACACTGGGGGCTCTGCTAAACCGGCAAAGTCTCTGGAGCCTAAACAAGCCCCAAACTAAACTGTGGCTTGTAACTGAATGGAAAGGCTTCTTCTTCTTTATATGCACCTACGCTGCGTTACCAGTAACGGCAAGAAGGCCGGGGTGCAGGAACCAGTTGTATAGTGTGGGTGCTGAGAGCCACTGAACCAAACTGTAAACCCTGGATATAATGGAAACCATTTCAAGCCAGGGGGTCTGGCAGCACCCCCAGCACTCCTAGCTCCAGCACCTGTGAAGAAAGCTGTCGTTCCAGAACCAAACCCTGGCCTTACACTAATCAAAATGCCCCAAACATCAAAGTCAGCTTTGCGAACAGGGGCTGCTAACAGGGAGTTTCGCAAGGGAGTTTGGAAGGGGAGCAGGAAGGGGGCGAGGGTCCCTTGCCGGTTCCATCTGTTTTCTCTTGATTCCCCTTAATACCTATAAAGCAACTACATTCTAACATTTTGCTTAAACAACCCTTTCAGCTGACAGGGGGCTGCAGACGGGAGTTTGACAGAGGGAGGCTTACGATGGTTAGGAAGACCCGCAACACCTGTGCCAGCACTGCTACTGTCTCCTCCACCTGTGCCTGTAGCCAGACAGAGTGCCTAAGCATGGATGCCTCTACCCAGATCCTGGTGTGGTTTTGCAAAGACTGTAACTTGCAATTTCCACTTACTGATATCCAGGCTGGGGGGACCATCCAATGTGAGAGGTGCCTGCTGGTGGAATCTCTCAGGCAGCAGGTGGGAGAGCTACAGGAGGAGGTGTCTAGGTTGAGGAGCATCCGTATCCACGAGCAATTCCTCGACAGTGTCCATGTGGAGACAGCTGAGGTAGCTGTCCCAGTACACAGGACTGCTGATACACCACTGGTGGAGGAGGAGATGGCTCAGGGTGGACACTGGCAGCTGGTTACTTCTGGCAGCAGGCAGTGCTCCACCCTTGCTCCGAACCCTCCTGCTGTGGTTATAGGTAACCGTTATGCTCTTCTTGATACAGGAAAGAAGGAATCACTCCCTACAGTAAAGGAGGAGAAGCCTCGTACCCCTAAGGCTGGAGAGTCTGCTGCCACCACTGCGAATAGGAAACGTAGGGTAGTGGTGGTCGGAGACTCTCTGCTGAGGGGGACGGAGGCGCCCATCTGTCGCCCTGACATTTCATCTCGGGAGGTATGCTGCCTGCCGGGGGCCCGTATCCAAGACGTTACGGAGGCATTGTCGAGGATTATCCAGCCCTCTGACTACTACCCCATGCTACTCATCCATGTGGGCACAAATGATACTGCACGGTGTGACACTGAGCGGATCAAGAGTGACTACAGGGCTCTGGGAGTACGGGTGAAGGAGTTTGGAGCGCAGGTGGTATTCTCTTCAATTCTTCCTGTCAAAGGTAGGGGCCCGGGCAGAGACAGATGCATCATGGAGGTGAATGCCTGGCTGCGAAGATGGTGTCGCCAGGAGGGCTTTGGCTTCCTAGACCACGGGATGCTATTCGAGGAAGGACTGCTAGGCAGAGATGGCGTTCACCTTTCGAGGAGAGGAAAGACCCTGTTCGGACACAGACTGGCTAACCTAGTGAGGAGGGCTTTAAACTAAGTTCGATGGGGACAGGTGAGCAAAGCCCACAGGTAAGTGGGGAACATGGAGACCGGGGAAATGAGTCGGAAACAAGAGGGAGTGTGGGCTATATTGGCAGAGAGAAAGGAGAGTCAGGACAAAACTGGGAGGAAAGATCAAACCAGTATCTTAGATGCCTATATACAAATGCGAGAAGTATGGGGAATAAGCAGGAAGAACTGGAAGTGCTAATAAATAAATACAACTATGACATTGTTGGCATCACTGAAACTTGGTGGGATAATACACATGGTTGGAATGTTGGTGTGGATGGGTACAGCTTGCTCAGGAAGGATAGACAGGGGAAAAAGGGAGGAGGTGTTGCCTTATATATTAAAAATGTACACACTTGGACTGAGGTAGAGATGGACATAGGAGACGGAAGTGTTGAGAGTCTCTGGGTTAGGCTTAAAGGGGCAAAAAACAAGGGAGATGTCATGCTAGGCGTCTACTACAGGCCACCTAACCAGGTGGAAGAGGTGGATGAGGCTTTTTTCAAGCAACTAACAAAATCATCCAAAGCCCAAGATTTGGTGGTGATGGGGGACTTCAACTATCCGGATATATGTTGGGAAAATAACACAGCGGGGAACAGACTATCCAACAAATTCTTGGACTGCATTGGAGACAACTTTTTATTTCAGAAGGTTGAAAAAGCTACTAGGGGGGAAGCTGTTCTAGACTTGATTTTAACAAATAGGGAGGAACTCGTTGAGAATGTGAAAGTAGAAGGCAGCCTGGGTGAAAGTGATCATGAAATCATAGAGTTTGCAATTCTAAGGAAGGGTAGAAGGGAGAACAGCAAAATAGAGACAATGGATTTCAGGAAGGCAGATTTTGGGAAGCTCAGAGAGCTGATAGGTAAGGTCCCATGGGAATCAAGACTGAGGGGAAAAACAACTGAGGAGAGTTGGCAGTTTTTCAAAGGGACACTATTAAGGGCCCAAAAGCAAGCTATTCCGCTGGTTAGGAAAGATAGAAAATGTGGCAAAAGACCACCTTGGCTTAACCACGAGATCTTGCACGATCTAAAAAATAAAAAGGAGTCATATAAAAAATGGAAACTAGGACAGATTACAAAGGATGAATATAGGCAAACAACACAGGAATGCAGGGGCAAGATTAGAAAGGCAAAGGCACAAAATGAGCTCAAACTAGCTACGGGAATAAAAGGAAACAAGAAGACTTTTTATCAATACATTAGAAGCAAGAGGAAGACCAAAGACAGGGTAGGCCCACTGCTTAGTGAAGAGGGAGAAACAGTAACAGGAAACTTGGAAATGGCAGAGATGCTTAATGACTTCTTTGTTTCGGTCTTCACCGAGAAGTCTGAAGGAAAGCCTAACATAGTGAATACTAATGGGAAGGGGGTAGGTTTAGCGGATAAAATAAAAAAAGAACAAGTTAAAAATCACTTAGAAAAGTTAGATGCCTGCAAGTCACCCGGGCCTGATGAAATGCATCCTAGAATACTCAAGGAGCTAATAGAGGAGGTATCTGAGCCTCTAGCTATTATCTTTGGAAAGTCATGGGAGACGGGAGAGATTCCAGAAGACTGGAAAAGGGCAAATATAGTGCCCATCTATAAAAAGGGAAATAAAAACAACCCAGGTAACTACAGACCAGTTAGTTTAACTTCTGTGCCAGGGAAGATAATGGAGCAAGTAATTAAGGAAATCATCTGCCAACACTTGGAAGGTGGTAAGGTGATAGGGAATAGCCAGCATGGATTTGTGAAGAACAAATCATGTCAAACCAATCTGATAGCTTTCTTTGATAGGATAACGAGCCTTGTGGATAAGGGTGAAGCGGTGGATGTGGTATACCTAGACTTTAGTAAGGCATTTGATACGGTCTTGCATGATATTCTTATCGATAAACTAGGCAAATACAATTTAGATGGGGCTACTATAAGGTGGGTGCATAACTGGCTGGATAACCGTACTCAGAGAGTTGTTATTAATGGTTCCCAATCCTGCTGGAAAGGCGTAACGAGTGGGGTACCGCAGGGGTCTGTTTTGGGACCGGCTCTGTTCAATATCTTCATCAACGACTTAGATATTGGCATAGAAAGTACGCTTATTAAGTTTGCAGATGATACCAAACTGGGAGGGATTGCAACTGCTTTGGAGGACAGGGTCATAATTCAAAATGATCTGGGTTAAACAGGATGAAGTTTAACAAAGACAAATGCAAAGTGCTCCACTTAGGAAGGAAAAATCAATTTCACACATACAGAATGGGAAAAGACTGTCTAGGAAGGAGTACGGCAGAAAGGGATCTAGGGGTTATAGTGGACCACAAGCTAAATATGAGTCAACAGTGTGATGCTGTTGCAAAAAAAGCAAACATGATTCTGGGATGCATTAACAGGTGTGTTGTGAGCAAGACACGAGAAGTCATTCTTCCGCTCTACTCTGCTCTGGTTAGGCCTCAGCTGGAGTATTGTGTCCAGTTCTGGGCGCCGCATTTTAAAAAAGATGTGGAGAAATTGGAAAGGGTCCAAAGAAGAGCAACAAGAATGATTAAAGGTCTTGAGAACATGACCTATGAAGGAAGGCTGAAAGAACTGGGTTTGTTTAGTTTGGAAAAGAGAAGACTGAGAGGGGACATGATAGCAGTTTTCAGGTATCTAAAAGGGTGTCATAAGGAGGAGGGAGAGAACTTGTTCACCTTAGCCTCTAAGGATAGAACCAGAAACAATGGGTTTAAACTGCAGCAAGGGAGGTCTAGGTTGGACATTAGGAAAAAGTTCCTAACTGTCAGGGTGGTTAAACACTGGAACAAATTGCCTAGGGAGGTTGTGGAATCTCCGTCTCTGGAGATATTTAAGAGTAGGTTAGATAAATGTCTATTAGGGATGGTCTAGGCAGTACTTGGTCCTGCCATGTGGGCAGGGGACTGGACTCGATGACCTCTCGAGGTCCCTTCCAGTCCTATAATCTATGAATCTATGAATCTATGAATAAATCCCTCACTAAAATCCTAATTGCTTAATCCTTCATTCTCTTGGCTCTGGTCTTGCCCCTGGGATGAGACCTCTTGCCTCTGTCAGAGTAAGACTCTTCTCTGGAGTCACGGGGGAGGGGGGAGCTGGTCACTGTGACCCTTGCAGAGACAGGAAGTGATCCTTGCAAAATCAGGCTTCCTGCCAGTGTCTGGGAGACCCTGGCCCCTGCCCCGGCTAGAGCCAGGCCTTCTTCGATACCTGCCAACTACAGTCCAGCCCCTCCAGGAGCCCCTCTTCTGGGGGGTTCCCCGGAGAGCTCCCCTCTCGGCTCCTGCTCAGTCCTCTGACTTGGGCCTCTCCTGGGAGCTCCTCTCCCCAGGAGCCTCCTGTCTCCCTTGGGAGTCCCCCAAGCTGAGCTTGGGGAACCTTTATTAGCTACAGGGGCTCATTTACTAGTCATCCCCCCAAGCAGCCAGTCCCCCTGGGTGGGGCCTGTGACGTTGTGCAGTCTATATGGTTTTATAAAACATGATAATAAGTGAATATAATGTAAGTGGGATAGTTTTAGAAAAATATGGTAAAAAGTGAATATAACGTAACTGGGATATGCTTCATGCAAAAGGTCTCTTGTAAGGTATCATTACAAAGCTTATAATCTACTGAGTGTGATCATCCGATTTGTATAAATTTACCACTCTTGTATCTAAAACTAGAAATATAAAATATAACTCTGAGGGCCTATTGTAATTATGTAAAGTGTGGGCCATTAATGATGGTTTGGAATCTTGATGACGCCCATTGTCTGCAGATGGTTGTGTTTACCTGTGAGTCTTCCTGTATATGTGTGTGCTGGCAAGTAAGTAATGAAGTCTTGCAGTGACATGTGATCATGTCACCTGAACTGGAATCCAGCTTTAACCTGGTGCTTTTCCAGTGAGGCGGGGTGGAAACCCAGAGGGACAAAGGGTTCCCGCCTTATGCAAAAGATATATAAAGGGGTGGAAAAGAACAAAGGGGAGGGAGGAGCCATCATGAAGAATCCCCTAGCTATCACCTGAGCTGTGACAAGAGCTGTACCAGGGGAAAGAATTGTGCCCAGGCCTGGAAGGTGTCCAGTCTGAGAAAAACTTACTGAAGCATCTCTGAGGGTGGGATTATCTGTATTTAGTTTGATTAGACATAGATTTGCGCATTTTATTTTATTTTGCTTGGTGACTTACTTTGTTCTGTCTGTTACTACTTGGAACTACTTAAATCCTACTGTCTGTATTTAATAAAATCACTTTTTATTTAGCAATTTACTCAGAGTATGTATTAATACATGGGGGAGCAAACAACTGTGCATATCTCTCTCTCAGTGTTATAGAGGGTGAACAATTTATGAGTTTGCCCTGCATAAGCTTTATGCAGGGTAAAACGGATTTATCTGGGTTTAGACCCCATTGGGAGTTGGGCATCTGAGTGCTAAAGACAAGCACATTTCTTGGAGCTGTTTTCAGGTAAACTTGCAGCTTTGGGGCAAGTGATTCAGACCCTGGGTCTGCGTTGCAGCAGACGGGAGTGTCTGGCTCAGCAAGACAGGGTGCTGGAGTCCTGAGCTGGCAGGGAAAACAGGAACAGAGGTAGTCTTTTGCACATCGGGTGGCAGCTCCCAGGGGGGTTTCTGTGATCCAACCCGTCACAGGGCCTTCCCACGGTAGTGACGGGCACTCTGAGCGAGAGCTCCTCAGAAAGGGCAGGGTCTCAATTCGGTCTGATTTCCGTAACCCCTCCATTTTCCTTTCGGAATGCTTTGGGTTGTGTTGGTCAGAACACTAAGCAGGCTGGGCTCTCTGTGTGCCACGCCTTGAACCTGGCTTAATGTCAGGGTCGCCAGGTGTCCGTTTTTTGACAGGAACACCCAGTCGAAAAGGGATCCTGGCAGCTCCAGTCAGCACTGCCGACCGGGCCGTTAAAAGTCTGGTCGGTGGTTTTGCAGGGCGAAGGCAAGCTAGTCCCGACCTGTCCTGGCTCTGTACTGCACCCCAGAAGCGGCCAGCAGATCCGGCTCCTAGGTGGCCAATGGGAGCTGGGGGAGCGGTGCTTGCAGGCAAGAGCAGCACACAGAGTGTCCTGGCTCCCCGCCTAGGAACCAGACCTGCTGGCTGCTTCCGGGGCGCAGCACAGAGCCAGGACAGGCAGGCAGCCTGCCTTAGCCCCTCTGCGTCGCTAGTCGGGAGCCGCCCATGGTAAGCCCGTGGCCCAACCCTAAGCCCCAACCCCCCTGCCCCAGCCCTGAGCCCCCTCAAACCCAGAGCCCCCTCATCTCTGCACCCCAAATTCCTCATCCCCAGCCCACCCCAGAGGCTGCACCCCCAGATGGAGCCCTCATACGCCCCTGCACCCCAAACACCTGCCCCAGTCCTGATCCCCCTCCCATCCTCTGAACACCTCGATCCCAGCCTGGAGCACCCTCCTGCACCACTAATCCCTCATCCCCAGCCTCACACCAGAGCCTGCACCCCCAGCCAGAGCACTCACCACCCCACACCCCAGCCCCAGCCCAGAGCCCCCTTCTGCACCCTGAAATCCTAATTTCTGGACCCACACCAGAACCCACACCCCCTAGCCCAGAGCCCATACTCTCTCCAATACCACAACCCCCTGCCTCAGCCCAGAGCCCCCACCTGCACCCCAAACTCCTCATCCCTGGCCCCACCAGAGAGACCACAACACCAGCTGGAGCCCTCATCCCCTCTCGAATCCAAACTCATTGCCTCAGCCCGGTGAAAATGAGTTAGTGAGGGTGGGGAGAGTGAGCAAAATAGGGAGGGGGGATGGAGTGAACAGGGCGAGGCCTCAGAGAAAAGAGCAGGGCATGGGCAGGGCGGGGCGTCGGAGGAGGGCAGGGCAGGGGGCGGGGCAAGGGTGTTTGGTTTTGTGCTAGTAGAAAGTTGGCCACCCTAATTAATGTTGGACAGTCGTAGGATCCTTGTGACTCTCTGGGCCCCTTTATTCCATTGAAATGAACCCAGCAGCCCTTTCAGAGGGGCCAGGCGAGAGCCGCACCAGTGATCTCGCTCATCGGGTCACAGAATCACACCTGTCAGAGATGGGAAAAGCACCAACTCAGCCCATCTACTCCCTCTGCTGCTAGAAATCCAGCCCAAAGCAGAATGCTTCACCAAGCCAACAGCACAAGCCAAAGGACAGCAGGGCTACCAGATGGGACTGAAATCCCCTGCACTGCACAGAGATTAACCCTAAACTAACGCACCCCAGACAGGAGCAGGGGAAGCTCCCTAAATGTGGGGGGGCCACCAGCACCTGAACTATGGCCCTGCTGTCCTCATGCTGCCCCTTTTCACCGAGCCCCCCCCCCCCCCCCCCCCCATTCCCCCGAGGCCCCACCCCTTCTCCCAGACCCCCCCACTGTGACATTCCCCTCTGGTGCTATCTGGACTGGTGATCTGCTAGGCCTCTCCAATGCTTGACTCAGGGAGACAGCCTTACCCTGCTCTGGTGTGAGAACCCCCACTCCTGGGATGTTCACGCACAGCCTCTGGCATGTTAGCTGCTCCTTGGATTGTGTAACCAAATGACACTAGCCAATAGCTCCGGTCCCAGACACAGCCCTAGGAACCTCCGTCTTGCAGTGTCCAGTTATGCCTGCTGGATGCTGCAAGCTTATATAAGTTTGTCAATTTAACAAAGAAATTGATATGTACCAGGCTTGTTATCCCAAGGGGAGCCTCTGACACACCGCAAACCAAACGCACTGCTTCAGGTAGAACAAACCAACAGATTTATTAACTATAAAGATAGATTTTAAGTGATTATAAATCAGCGACCAGCTGTTGTCACCTGCACAGGCTGTGCCATGTTTGTCTTTCTTCCACAGGACAGAAGCGACTTTGTCTGTACAAAGTGCAAGCTGGTGTCCATGTTGGAAGAGAAGGTTCGAGGGCTGGAGAAACGAGTATCGACTCTGCGTTGCATAAGGGAAAATGAAGATTTCCTGGACAGACGTCAGGAGATGCTTCTACAGCCACAATGTTCTGAAGATTCAGAGCAGGCGCAGCAGGGACAGAAGGATTGTGAGGAGGTTTGGCAGCATGTGACTTCCAGAAGGAGAAAGAGGAGCGTCCATGCACCAGCAATGGAGATACAGGTGAGCAATCGTTTCCATGTTCTCTCTACAGGTACTAATGCGGAGAGTGGACTAGATGACCCATCTGAGGGAAGGGAACAGAAGGAGACTCCACCGATTGGAAGGCAAAAGATGCACTGTCCTAGGGATGGGGGTTCCACGACCACCACTCCCAAGAGGAGGAGGAGGGTGGTGGTGGTCGGGGACTCCCTCCTCAGGGGGACTGAGTCATCTATCTGCCACCCCGACCGGGAAAACCGAGAGGTCTGCTGCTTGCCAGGAGCTAGGATACACGATGTGACGGAGAGACTGCCGAGACTCATCAAGCCCTCGGATCGCTACCCCTTCCTGCTTCTCCACGTGGGCATCAATGATACTGCCAAGAATGACCTTGAGCGGATCACTGCAGACTACGTGGCTCTGGGAAGAAAGATAAAGGAGTTTGAGGCGCAAGTGGTGTTCTCGTCCATCCTCCCTGTGCAAGGAAAAGGCCGGGGTAGAGACCGTCGAATCGTGGAAGTCAACGAATGGCTACGCAGGTGGTGTCGGAGAGAAGGCTTTGGATTCTTCGACCATGGGATGGTGTTCCAAGGAGGAGGAGTGCTAGGCAGAGACGGGCTCCACCTAACGAAGAGAGGGAAGAGCATCTTCACCAGCAGGCTGGCTAACCTAGTGAGGAGGGCTTTAAACTAGGTTCACCGGGGGAAGGAGACCAAAGCCCTGAGGTAAATGGGGAAATGGGATCCAGGGAGGAAGCACAAGCAGGAGAGCGCAAGAGGGGAGGACTCCTGGCTCATGCTGAGAAAGAGGGACGATCGATGAGTTATCTTAAGTGCCTATACACAAATGCAAGAAGCCTGGGAAACAAGCAGGGAGAACTGGAAGTCCTGGCACAGTCAGGGAACTATGATGCGATTGGAATAACAGAGACTTGGTGGGATAACTCACATGAGTGGAGTACTGTCATGGATGGATATAAACTGTTCAGAAAGGACAGGCAGGGCAGAAAAGGTGGGGGAGTTGCATTGTATGTAAGAGAGGAGTATGACTGCTCAGAGCTCCGGTATGAAACTGCAGAAAAACCTGAGAGTCTCTGGATAAAGTTGAGAAGTGTGAGCAACAGGGGTGATGTCGTGGTTGGTGCTACATACCACCAGACCAGGGGGATGAGGTGGACGAGGCTTTCTTCTGGCAACTAGCAGAAGTTGCTAGATCGCAGGCCCTGGTTCTCATGGGAGACTTTAATCACCCTGATATCTGCTGGGAGAGCAATACAGCGGTGCACAGACAATCCAGGAAGTTTTTGGAAAGGGTAGGGGACAATTTCCTGGTGCAAGTGCTGGAGGAACCAACTAGGGGCAAAGCTTTTCTTGACCTGCTGCTCACAAACAGGGAAGAATTAGTAGGGGAAGCAAACATGGATGGGAACCTGGGAGGCAGTGACCATGAGATGGTCGAGTTCAGGATCCTGAGACAAGGAAGAAAGGAGAACAGCAGAATACGGACCCTGGACTTCAGAAAAGCAGACTTTGACTCCCTCAGGGAACAGATGGGCAGGATCCCCTGGGAGAATAACATGAAGGGCAAAGGTGTCCAGGAGAGCTGGCTGTATTTTAAAGAATCCTTATTGCGGTTGCAGGAACAAACCATCCCGATGTGTAGAAAGAATAGTAAATATGGCAGGCGACCAGCTTGGCTAAACAGTGAAATCCTTGCTGATCTTAAATGCAAAAAAGAAGCTTACAAGAAGTGGAAGATTGGACAAATGACCAGGGAGGAGTATAAAAATATTGCTCAGGCATGCAGGAGTGAAATCAGGAAGGCCAAATCACACTTGGAGTTGCAGCTAGCAAGAGATGTTTAAAGTAACAAGAAGGGTTTCTTCAGGTATGTTAGCAACAAGAAGAAAGTCAAGGTAAGTGTGGGTCCCTTACTTAATGAGGGAGGCAACCTAGTGACCGAGGATGCGGAAAAAGCTAATGTACTCAATGCTTTTTTTGCCTCTGTCTTCACGAACAAGGTCAGCTCCCAGACTGCTGCACTGGGCAGCACAATATGGGGAGAAGGTGACCAGCCCTCTGTGGAGAAAGAAGTGGTTCGGGACTATTTAGAAAAACTGGACGTGCATAAGTCCGTGGGGCCGGATGCACTGCATCCGAGGGTGCTAAAGGAGTTGGCAGATGAGATTGCAGAGCCATTAGCCATTATTTTTTAAAACTCCTGGCGATCGGGGGAGGTCCCAAATGACTGGAAGAAGGCTAATGTAGTGCCCATCTTTAAAAAAGGGAAGAAGGAGGATCCGGGAAACTACAGGCCAGTCAGCCTCACCTCAGTCCCTGGAAAAAACATGGAGCAGGTCCTCAAGGAATCAATTATGAAACATTTAGAGGAGAGGAAAGTGATCAGGAACAGTCAGCATGGATTCATCAAGGGGAAGTCGTGCCTGACTAACCTAATTGCCTTCTATAATGAGATAACTGCCTCTGTGGATGAGGGGAAAGCAGTGGATGTGTTATTCCTTGACTTTAGCAAAGCTTTTGATACGGTCTTCCACAGTATTCTTGCCGCCAAGTTAAAGAAGTATGGGCTGGATGAATGGACTGTAAGGTGGATAGAAAGCTGGCTAGATCGTCGGGCTCAACGGGTAGTGATCAATGGCTCCATATCTAGTTGGCAGCCGGTTTCAAGCGGAGTGCCCCAAGGGTCGGTCCTGGGGCCGGTTTTGTTTAATATCTTTATTAATGATCTGGAGGATGGTGTGGACTGCACTCTCAGCAAGTTTGCAGATGACACTAAACTAGGAGGCGTGGTAGATACACTAGAGGGTAGGGATCGGATACAGAGGGACCTAGACAAATTAGAGGATTGGGCCAAAAGAAATCTGATGAGGTTCAACAGAGTCCTGCACTTAGGACGGAAGAATCCCATGCACTGCTACAGACTAGGGACCGAACGGCTAGGTAGCAGTTCTGCAGAAAAGGACCTAGGGGTCACAGTGAACGAGAAGCTGGATATGAGTCAACAGTGTGCTCTTGTTGCCAAGAAGGCTAACGGCATTTTGGGCTGTATAAGTAGGGGCATTGCCAGCAGATCNCGCCGCCCATTGGAATTCTGGGTTGAGATCCCAATGCCTGAATGATGCAAAACAGTGTCACGGGAGGTTCTGGGTACATGTCGTCAGGCACCTCCCCCTCCATCAGAGCACCGGCAGACAATAGATTCGCGCCTCTTTACCTGGGTTACCTGTGCAGACAACATACCATGGCAAGCATGGAGCCCGCTCAGATCAGCTCACCATCACCATATGTCATCTGGGTGCCGGCAGACGTGGTACTGCATTGCTACACAGCAGCAGCAGCTAACTGCCTTTTGGCGATAGACGGTGCAGCATGACTGGTAGCCGTGGGGCTGGCAGCTATAGGGCTGCATTGCACCAGCCCCTTGCCTTTTGGTAGAAGATGGTATATTATGATTGGTATCCGTCATCATCGTACTGCAGTGGCTGTCAATCATGGGCAACTGGGCAGACATGCTCAGTTCTATCAAACTGTCTTGATGATGATGGCTATCAGTTGTAGTATGCTATTTTCTGCCAATCGCCCAGTATTTTCTGCTAAGCACTCAGAAGAGGCTGAGGGCGATCTGGGTGCTGGCAGACGTGGGGCTGGCAGCAGCCCTTGCCTTTAGGTAGAAGATGGCATATTATGACTGGTATCCATCATCATCGTACTGCAGAGGCTATCAGTCATGCTGCACCGTCGGCTGCCAGCTTAAGATGTAAAAAATAGATTTGTTCTGTATTCATTAGCTTCCCCTCCCTCCGTGAAATCAAAGGCCTGCTAAACCCAGAGTTTTGAGTTCAATCTTTGGGGAGGGCCATTCTGTGTGACAGTTGTTTGTGTTTCTCGCTGATGCACAGCCACCTTTCTTGATTTTAATTCCCTGTACCTGTACGCCATGTCACCACTCGCCCCTCCCTCCCTCCCTCCCTCCTTCCCCTGGTCCGTCAGATACTAGTTTCGCGCCTTTTTTCAGACCAGGCACCATAGCTAGCACCGGGATCATGGAGCCCGCTCAGATCACCACGGCAATTATGAGCACTATGAACACCACGCGCATTGTCCTGGAGTATATGCAGAGCCAGGACATGCCAAAGCAAAACCAGGACCAGCCGAGGAGGCAATTGCAGCGCGTTGACGAGAGTGATGAGGAAATTGACATGGACATAGACCCCTCACAAGGCACAGGCCCCAGCAATGTGGAAATCATGGTGTTACTGGGGCAGGTTCATGCCGTGGAACGCCGATTCTGGGCCCGAGAAACAAGCACAGACTGGTGGGACCGCATCGTGCTGCAGGTGTGGGACGATTCCCAGTGGCTGCGAAACTTTTGCATGCGTAAGGGCACTTTCATGGAACTTTGTGACTTGCTTTCCCCTGCCCTGAAGCACCAGAATACCAGGATGAGAGCAGCCCCCACATTTGAGAAGCGAGTGGCGATAGCCCTGTGGAAGCTTGCAACGCCAGACAGCTACCGGTCAGTTGGGAATCAATTTGGAGTGGGCAAATCTACTGTGGGGGCTGCTGTGATCCAAGTTGCCAGGGCAATGAAAGACCTGGTGATATCAAGGGCAGTGACTCTGGGAAATGTGCAGGCCATAGTGGATGGCTTTGCTGCACTGGGATTCCCAAACAGTGGTGGGGCCATAGATGGAACCCATATCCCTATCTTGGCACCGGAGAACCAAGCCACCGAGTACATAAACTGCAAGGAGTACTTTTCAATGCTGGTGCAAGCCCTGATGGATCACAAGGGACTTTTCACCAACATCAACGTGGGATGGCCGGGAAAGGTATATGATGCTCGCGTCTTCAGGCACTCTGCTCTGTTTTGAAAGCTGGAGGAAGGGACTTTCTTCCCGGATCAGAAAGTAACCATTGGGGGATGTTGAAATGCCTATCATGATCCTTGGGGACCCAGCCTACCCCTTAATGCCATGGCTCATGAAGCCGTACACAGGCAGCCTGGACAGGAGTCAGGACCTGTTCAACTACAGGCTGAGCAAGTGCCGAATGGTGGTGGAATGTGCATTTGGACGTTTAAAAGCGCGCTGGCGCAGCTTACTGACTCGCTCAGACCTCAGCAAAAAGAATATCCCCATTGTTATTGCTGCTTGCTGTGCGCTCCGCAATATCTGTGAGAGTAAGGGGGAGACATTTATGGCGGGGTGGGAGGTTGAGGCAAATCGCCTGGCCGCTGATTACACGCAGCCAGACACCAGGGCAGTTAGAGGAGCACAGCAGGGCGTGGTGTGCATCAGAGAAGCTTTGAAAACGAGTTTTGTGATTGGCCAGGCTACGGTGTGAAACTTCTGTTTGTTTCTCCTTGATGAACCCTCCGTCCCCCCAACCGGTTCACTCTACTTCCCTGTAAACCAACCACCCCACCCTCCCCTCCCCACTTCGAGCACCGCTTGCAGAGGCAATAAAGTCATTGTTACTTCACATTCATGCATTCTTTATTAATTCATCACACAACTAGGGGGATAATTGCCAAGGTAGCCCGGGATGGGTGGGGGAGGAGGGAAGGAAAAGGACACACTGCAGTTTAAAACTTTAACTCTTATTGAAGGCCAGCCTTCTGATGCTCATGCAATCATCTGGGGTGGAGTGACTGGGTGGCCGGAGGCCCCCCCACCGTGTTCTTGGGCGTCTGGGTGAGGAGGCTATGGAACTTGGGGAGGAGGACTGTTGGTTACACAGGCGCTGTAGCGGCGGTCTCTGCTCCTGCTGCCTTTCCTGCAGCTCAACCATACGCTGGAGCATATCAGTTTGATGCTCCAGCAGACGGAGCATCGACTCTTGCCTTCTGTCTGCAAGCTGACGCCACCTATCATCTTCAGCCCGCAACTTGCTCTGTTCATCCTGCGATTCAGCCCGCCACCTCTCCTCTGGTTCATATTGTGCTTTTCTTATGTCTGACATTGACTGCCTCCACGCATTCTGCTGTGCTCTGTCAGCGTGGGAGGACATCTGGAGCTCCGTGAACATATCGTCCCGCGTCCTCTGTTTTCTCTTTCTAATCTTCACTAGCCTCTGTGAAGGAGAAACATTTGCAGCTGGTGGAGGAGAAGGGAGAGGTGGTTAAAAAAGACACATTTTAGAAAGCAATGGGTACACTCTTTCATGTTAAATTTTGCTGCTTACATTACACAGCACATGTGCTTTCGTTACAAGGTCGCATTTTTCCTCTCACAGTGAGGGCCTGCCAGTTTGGTGTGAGAGATCACTCACGCAGTGCCAGGCAACAGATTTCGGCTTGCAGGCAGCCATGGTAAGCCACAGTCTTTTGGCTTTTTTAACCTTCATAACATGTGGGAATGGTTTCAAACAGCAGAGCCCTCATTTCCCATATCAAGCATGAATTGGGTTGGCCATTTAAAATGGGTTTGCAATGTAAAAGGAGGGGCTGCGGTTTCCAGGTTAACATGCAGCACAAACCCAACTAACCCTCCTCCCCCTGCACACCCAATTCTCTGGGATGATCACTTCACCCCTCCCACACCGCGTGGCTAACAGCGGGGAACATTTCTTTTCAGCAGAGCAGGAACGGGCACCTCAGAATGTCCCCTTAATAAAATCGCCCCATTTCAACCAGGTGACCGTGAATGATATCACTCTCCTGAAGATAACAAAGAGCGATAAGGAATGGATGTTGTCTGCATGCCAGCAAACACTGGGACCATACGCTACAATGCTTTGTTATGCAATGATTCCAGACTACGTGCTACTGGCCTGGCGTGGTAAAGTGTCCTACCATGGCGGACGGGATAAGGCAGCCCCCCCCCAGAAACCTTTTGCAAAGGCTTTGGGAGTACATGAAGGAGAGCTTTCTGGAGATGTCCCTGGAGGATTTCCGCTCCATCTCCATACAAATTAACAGACTTTTCCAGTAGCTGTACTGGCCGCAATTGCCAGGGCAAATTAATCATTAATCATTAAACACGCTTGCTTTTAAACCACGTGTAATATTTAGAAAGGTACACTCACCAGAGGTCCTCTGTGTGCCCTCAGGGTCTGGAAGCACGCCTTGGGTGAGTTCAGGGGTTACTGGTTCCAGGTCCAGGGTGATAAACATATCCTGGCTGTTGGGGAAACCGGTTTCTCCGCTTCCTTGCTGCTGTGAGCTATCTACATTACCTCCATCCTCATCTTCCTCGTTTCCCAAACCCTCTTCCTGTGTGTTTCTCCAGTGAGGGAGTCATAGCACATGGTTGGGGTAGTGGTGGCTGCACCCCCTAGCATGGCATGCAGCTACGCATAGAAGCGGCAAGTTTGCGGCTCTGCCCCGGACCTTCCGTTTGCTTCTCTGGCTTTGTGGTAGGCTTGCCGTAGCTCCTTAATTTTCACGCGGCACTGCTGTGCGTCCCTGTTATGGCCTCTGTCCTTCGTGGCCTTGGAGACCTTTTCTTATATTTTGCCATTTCGTTTACTGCTTCGGAGTTCAGCTAGCACTGATTCATCTCCCCATATGGCGAGAAGATCCCGTACCTCCCGTTCGGTCCATGCTGGAGCTCTTTTGCGATCCTGGGACTCCATCACGGTTACCTGTGCTGATGAGCTCTGCGTGGTCACCTGTGCTCTCCACGCTGAGCAAACAGGAAATGAAATTCAAACATTCACAGGGCTTTTCCTGTCTACCTAGTCAGTGCATCTGAGTTGAGAGTGCTGTCCAGAGCAGTCACAATGAAGCACTGTGGGATAGCTCCCGGAGGCCAATAACATCGAATTCTGCCCCAATTCCGACCCACTAAGGCCGATTTTATCGCTAATCCCCTCGTCAGAGGTGGAGTAAAGAAACTGGTTTAAAGGGCCCTTTAAGTCAAAAGAAAGGGCTTCGTCCTGTGAACGTGTCCAGGCTTAATTCGATTTAATGCTGCTATAGTCAACCTAAACTCGTAGTGTAGACCAGACCTCAGTCTAATTCCCCTGACGGAGAGACCCCGCACACATCTCAGACCCAGCTCCCTGGCTCCCCCCATCCAGGGAGTGGGAGTCCCGCTAGCTCAGCCTGTGTCACTTTGCTCTTGCTGTCTTCACATTGGCTCTGGCTGCTGCCTGGGCCTCACTCTTGGCCCCAGTGCCCATGGAATGGCTGATCTGTCTCCTCTGCTCCCCCTTGATTTCCGGGCAGATGCGGTGAGCTTGGCCAGCATGAGAGCAGCAGTGGAGGTGGAGTCACAGTTGAATGGCAAGGGCCTGAACCTGCTCATTAATAATGCAGCAGTCAACTCCCATGCCACGCTGCAGTCAGTGCAGCTGGAGAAGATGATATCTGTGTTCACTACCAATGTGGTTTGGCCGATCCAGGTGGCCAAGGTACGTACGGACTCACTGGCTATTATTTACTTGGGGGAGGGGAGAAGGGAGGGACTGAGAGGCATGGAGAGATCTTCACCCTATCTAGGGACTGGATCAAATAGAGTTCATTCTGTACCTGGAGCCACCCACTGTTTATCAGTGTATTAAAAACTGTTAAAATGAGAAGCTATCGCTCTAAGTATAAGGGGTTTCCTGGTCCTGCTTATGGGCTAGCAGGAAGCATGGGGGCTGGGTCTTCAACAAGTAGTCTGCAAAGTGCCAGCCTAGGGTGAGGCAGGGAGAGTTGTGCCTCTCTGCCTTAGGGAGCAGCCTGCTTTCTCGCTCTCTGTTTTGGGGTTCTTGTGTGCTAGGGGTCGGGATTCTAAGAAATAAAGTCATGTTATGTTGCAACCTTCCAGCAAGAGTATTAATGTTTTTATCGAACTTCTCACTGTGCTCTCTGAACATGACATTTACAGCAAGTCATGGAAAGAGGAGAACATGGGGAATATGGCTCATGGGCTGCTCAGCACCCCCTTCCACCTGCACAAGGCATAGAGAGCAGTGTTCCAAACACCATAGCCCTGCCCACACAGAAGTTGGCAACACAGCTTTCATGCGTTATTACTTGAACTCACTTCAAATCTCTCTCTGTTTGTAGCTAATATACTTGTTTTACTGGTTTATCTAATTCAGTGTGTTTAATATGGAATGTTTGGATAACTATTTAAGGTAATATAATGGCATATTATTCCCTTAAAGAAATACCAGACCATATATCTGTAGTGTCCAGGAGAGGGCTGGGCAGTATAGCACATTCATTTCTGGGGGAAGATCTGGGACTGGGGGTATGAAGGGGTCACCCTGCTGTATAACCAAGGCTGGTGAGAGCCAGAGTGTAGCAGGTAGGTGCAGATACACACAGACCCTCAGGGTGTGGCTTGCATCTTCGAAGGCTGTTTGTGAGCAGGCTGTGGAGTTACCACAGCAGGGCATTGTGAAGCACTGTAGGGGTGCGGGACTCACCCCTGCGGCACCTCCTGCTGGTCGTCCATGGGAATTAGCTCATCCCAGCTCCGGAGCGCCCTCTGCAGGCCAGTAATCCACCTTACCGCTGGCCCCCGTGTCCCTCCCAGGACCCCAGTGCCCCTTTCTCCGGGTGCTGCCCCCTGGAAGTAACCCCTCTTTCTCTCAGGGTTTCCCTACCCAGGGGAACCCCCAACCCTCTAGCCCCACCTTGCCTCAGTCGTGGGCTACTGCCAGTCACCAACTAGCCCCCACGCCCTGGGGCAGACTGCAGTGTAAGTGCCACTCATCACAGGCCAGGTTGAGTTTGGACCTGCTGCCTTGGCCTACCCCTGGGTTGCCCTTTGCAACCCCCAGTACCCATGGGCCCTCTGCTAGGCCGCAGCCTGGGGCTTTCCTCAGCTCCTCTGCCTTTCCCCAGCCCTGCTCCCTTCAGGTACTCTGTCTCTAGCTCCTGCAGCCAGGCCCTTCTCTCTCTGAATGCAGAGAGAGAGGGGTGAGCTCCTGGCTCCCAGCCTCTTATACAGGCCAGCTGTGGCCTGATCGGGGTGTGGCCCAGCTGCGACCGCTTCCCCAATCAGCCCAGCTTTTAGAGCTGCAGCCCTCTCCAAGGCTGCTTTCAAGCCCTTCCAGGCAGGAGCGGGTGTCCACCCCGCTATAGGCACCAAGGTTGCAGGGCAAGGGTGACAAGCCCCCCTCTGCTCTGGATTGTGTCCTGGTATGTCACAGGTCTATACCGCAATCATGTATAAGTTACAAAGATGCAGCCTGAACCCCTTGGAAACTACGTGTGCAGTTAGCCCTGCAAATACAGTGCACTCAGCCACAATTTCACAGTTGTCTTGCTTCAGCTACGAGATGAAAGTTGTCATGGGTGTATCTACAAAACCAAAGGCTGGTCAGTGTCTGAGATCCTCTGGCTGCAGTTACGTCAGCTCCTTGCTCAGATTCCTCCAGGACGCACAGTTCGTTCTGTCTCACCTCATCCCATTCTGACCTGTGCTCCCTCTGTGTCCTGGTAGGTCACAAAGACCCACTCTGGCAAGTTTAATTTCCCCACAAACTGCTTGACACGCTCCAGGCTGACTCCTCAATTTGTCCCAGTCACCAGAACGCTGCGGACATTAAAGCCAGCCAGGGTCCCTCGCCTGCCTGTGTCCCAGCTGGCAGTGCCTCTGCTCAGTGAGAGCTGGGCTAGCTGCTCCCACTCCCCTCTGTTATGCTCATACAAAGCACACGGGATCTTTTCCGGGAAAAGGCAAATACGCCGTATTTATTGAAAATACAAGTTAGCATATGCTATTCAGTCTCTCTCTCTCTCTCACACACACACACAGAGTCCTGCCAGTTGATGGTCATAGTTACCAGTCTGTTGTAGCTCGAGACAATCTAATGGCCAGTTAGATGGAGCACGAGTGTGGAGCTGGGCTCGTGTCGGTCACGATCCGATGCTCCAAGGCTTTGCAGGATTGAACCCAGAGTTCCATGGCAAAACACCCCAGCTTTATAGTTGTAAATTTCCACTTGAGTCCATGCATTTTGCAATGTTATCCTGTAATCATTAGTCCTTAAGTGGTGTTATCATTTGATGGTTCTTGTTGGGCTTCCCATCGTTATCTCCTATTTGTTGTCTCGCCTTCGGGGGTGCCTGCCTCACCTCTGAGGTCATCAATGCTGCTAACATGTTTAGCATCGGATACAATGGATGTTTTCTGATTGTTTCCTGATCTTTCCAAGTCTCTCACTTTTTCTTGACCATCTGGACATTTGTGATGGCTTTCACACCTTATCTTTTCCTGATGCAGGCATTCCTCATTCACACAAACAATCTCTTACAGAAACCTTCAAAGGTATCCAGACAGCAGTATTTTATATTCAGCAGAATACATTGTAAATCAAGCCTTGCTAAATCTTATAACTAAAACAATTCACATTGGGGCTTCAGGCCCTCAACATTCCTCTAATCTCCTTAACATAGATACAATACAAGATCCTGTCTCTTACTTACTAAACTTTAAAACAAAGAAATGTATATTTAACTAGAGTGCCTAATTTGTAATACATATAGAAACCATAGTAGACATTATAGCTTATCCTAAAACAAAACGGTGACCATAATCAGTCATAAGGATTGTTCTGGTCTGTCATTCCTTTCTGCTATTCAAAAATGGTGGCTGGCAGGATAAAATCAAATCATACATTAATTCTCATGGGGCATTATAAAATCCTGCTCCTACACCTCCCCCCGACAACTGGGGTTACCTAAGGGGAGCTCCAGGGAAAGAACTCTCTGCCAGCAGCTAGCGATGAGTCAGGAGGAGATGGAAGGAGCCAGACCTTATTTGTATATTTGTTACCCAGCATCTCAAGGAGAACAGTCTGTTTGTTTTGGTTACTAGTCAGTGAAGTTCTCAGTGCAGAGCTGGTGAAATGTTGTTCTCCTCATTGTGTGTGAGAAAGGGCAGCACAACTGTACCCAATATGCCCTGAATGAGGAGCAGCCACATCTAGAACCTCAGTCTGACACAGCTGGGCAGTGGAACCAGAAACAAAGCACTAGGCAAAGAGTGGCACAGGACGTCAGGAGCAAATATCAGGGGATAAGGATCCCAGTGTCCCAAAGCTCTTTAATCTCTGCAGTGCTAAGTGACTTCTAGTAAGGAGCTGGATCGAGTATTTTAGAGGCAGTGGCAAGGTGCCCTGGTCCGGCCCTGCTACAGTTATAATTGATCTGAGACTGTAGCCTGAGACAATGCAGAGGCAGCGCTAAGGAATCCAAGGCATATCTTCCCCAGAGGGGCTGCAGACAGACACCTGAATTCACTGCACTTCCGGGTTTGGCTACTTCATTAACTACTAAGGAACTGCGAGTACTGTGTTAGGGAGAGGAAAATGAAAGGACTGTCCAAGGTACCAAGGTGTGGGTGTCTTACTTAGTACTGGCAGGAACGTACGATGGATTGATTGTTCCTTTCCCCTTAACACAGTTTTCCTTGTTATAGATACTGATTCGGTGTTTGCGTGGGGAAGTTTTGTCTGTTCAGGGCACTGTTGTGATAACTGAGCCTACAAATGTACCCGAATTGTAAAATCAACTGTGAGAAGTGGGTAAAGGTTCATGCAGTGACACAATGAGCTGTCATATCAAACTGTGTGGGGAACAAAACAGGGTCTACACATAACACAGCTCTTCAGTGGTAGGATTATGACTGGTAAACAAGAGAAGCAGAGGATGGAACCAAAATCAATGTCTTGAAAGTTAGGCGTAATTGGTGGACAAAATAACGGGAGGATGGATTATTCCATCCATCGCCTGCTTGGAGCCATGAAAAAGAGACTCTGGGGAAGAACAGAAAAAGAACATTTACCGTCACCATGGCTGTGGGGGCAGGACTGTTGCCATGACACCAGACCTTGTGGGAGGACACCAGACCATTGTCACGTATTCAGTGACGGCCTCAACGAGACACTTGAAATATTTGTGATGTTCGGTGTAAGTGAACATTTGTCACTAGTCATTTGTCGGGTGGTGAGACAGACTGGGGAGTCTAAGGGGGCTGTCTGTGACTCCATGGTAAGACTGTTACAGCGATCCAGGAGTTCCCATTTGGTACCCGCTTGGTGAAATCTAATTGTAGAGCACCCCACCAGATCGGGGTCTGTGACCTGCATCTGACAGCCTGCCCTGAGGTAGGAGCGCAGGCGTGAGTTGCTCCAGACAGCGTGACATGCACAGATCTGGTGCTGTGGGGAGAAGTGAGGGCAGCCTGCCACTGAAGCTGCAGAGGGTAGCAACAGAGCAGAGTGAGCTCCAGTGAGGACCCTTTCCCCTCCATGGCCTGTGGACAGTGAGCCGCAGGGGTAGATGGCCCCTTGCCTATGCTCCTGGGGCGGGGCAAAGGCCGTGAGTGAGATGCTGAACTTGTGCCAAGCAGTTTCCTTTGGAAGGGAAGGGAAGGGAGGGGAGTCGGTCAGCTGGAGAGTATTCTTCAGTGCAGGGCCTGGTTCCTTCGCCCGCCAGCTCGCGGAGCCATGTTCCTCCTCAGAGCTCCTGGCCCCAGCACAAAGACCTCACAGCAACCAGCGCTGGCCATTCTGCTCCATGGACCCAAATGTTACACATGCCCCAAGTGTGTGTGTGGGGCGTCAATGAGTCTCCTCTCACCCCGTTCCAGCCAAGGCTGGCTAGACCAGATGGCATTCCGGCTACACAACACCAGCCTGCTACACTGGTTCTAACAGACTGTAGCGGGGTGGTCACCCCGCTCCTGCCTGGAGGGGTTAAAAGAGCCCTGGAGAGGGCTGTGGCTGGGGAAAGGCTGACTGGGGAAACAGCCTCAGCTGGGGCCATGCCCCAATCAGGCCGCAGCTGGCCCTATAAAGGGGCTGCTAGGCTGGGGCTAGGCAGTCTCTCTCTAGTTGTTGAGAGGGATGGGCCTGGCTGCTGGGAGCTGAGGAAGGTACCTAAAGTGGAGCAGGGCTGGAGAAAGGCCAGAGGAGCTGGGGAGCTCCGGCCTGGAAAACCCCCAGGCTGCAGGCCTTGTTAAAGGCTAAGAAGGTACTAGGGTTGCAGAGGGGCAGCCCAAGGGTAGGCAGAGGCAGCAGGTCCAAACCCTCCCTGCCAATGATGAGTAGCACTTACACGGCAGTCTGCCCTAGGGAATGGGGGCTAGATGGTGACTGGCAGTAGCCCAAGACTGAGGCAAGGTGGGGATGGGGGTTGGAGGCCAGCGGCAAGGCGCGCTAATTCCCTGGATGACCAGCAGGTGGCACCGCCGGGTGAGTTGTCACTTCGCTACACAGACTCTTCCAGCTGGGCCCCTCCAGCCTGACAGCCTGGGCGTCCCTGCCTCATACTGCCCTGTCCTCCTAACACGGCTCCCTTTCTTCCCCTGCCTCTTGCCCAAGGAACCGAGGACGAGCTCCCAAGGGGCCGGGAGCAGAGATTCAGAGTGAGTCCCAAGAGCTGCCCCTGAAGCTGAGACAGGTTCTCGGCTTGGCTGGGCCATCTCCTGGCCCAGGCAGACGCCACTGCTGGGGAGGGTCAGGGAAGCAGTCATGGCCGTTGCTCACTGCAGCCCAGCACACGCTGCACTAAATTCACATTGAGTTAACTCCTCTGCTGAGTCGCACCTAAGGCAGGTGAGCTGTCCTGGGAAGGGAGATGTCGGGGGAGGAGGGTCTAGAGAGGCCATGTAGCCTCAGACAGACTAACAAGCACTAAATGCTTTTGGCACAGGAGGTAACCCTGCCCCTGAGAAGCCCCTTCTCTCTATACGTGCTTGTCATCTTGAGGGACTATTTGTCAGAGGAAGGATACAATGGAGACCCCTCACCATCTTTTCGCTAGGGAAATGGACCTTACTGTGGGAGCTGGACTCTTGGTTCACACCCCACCGGGGCAGCACTAGGGGCTCTGGGTCCATTTCTTGGATGGTTGCAGTCTGTGACGTTCTGTACCTCGTGGGAACACACTACACTCCCATGTTCATCCTTATAAAAATGATTGTGTGGCATCCAGTGCAAAGTTTGTCATGTCAGGTGTCTTCGGAAGGCTCGTGATGCACTGAGCATTGTTGTTATAGTGATATTACAGGTTGTAATTTCATATATATAGTTATGAAGCTGAAAATGTGTCCTCATGGCTTAAAACAGCCCAGGCAAAACTCTCCAAGAGCAGAGGGGCAGTTCACACCTCATCAGGGCAAGTATGGGACAAACCCAGCCCAGTCTCACAGGAACAAAGGACACTTGCCTAGGCAGCAACAAAGGATCTGTTGGACTCTTGAGTGAGTCACCCCCCTTCCTTTGGACAGTTTGGGACTGCGATGAGGTAATGCTCACCTGACCCTGAAGGAGGGGGACAAAGCCAAGAGGGAAGAAAGAATATGATAAAAGGGGGAGATGTTTGCCATGCTCTTTTTCTCTCTTCCATCTCCATCTACAGACATCACCACCAAGCGACTGAAGTGCTGATCAAAGGGGAGAGCCTGGCTGAAGGGGAACCAGCCAGCCTGTGGTGAGAAGCATCTAAGTTTGTAAAGGCACTGAAAGTGTTAAGATCAGCTTAGAATGTGTTTTACTTTTATTTCATTTGCCCAAATCAGACTTGTCATGCTTTGACTTATAATCACTTAAAATCTATCTTCATAGTTAATAAATTTGTTTGTTTATTCTACCTGAAGCAGTGCATATGGTTTGAAGCATGTCAGAAACTCGGGATAACAAGCCTGGTGCATATCAGTTTCTTTGTTAAATTGATTAACACAATTGAGCTTTCCTGGGAACATTCAAATAACAAGTAAACAGTGGCATTGGCCTGCAAAAAGCTGAATCAAGCAGACATGTGACTTGCCCAGGTGGCTTGAGACCCCATCTTCTGGCTGTGATATTGCACAAGAGAGAGGATATAAAAGCCCCTGAAAGCCTCTCCATTTTATCTTCAGCTGACTCCGAAGATAGCCTCTCCAACCCAAAGAGATGCCTGAAAGAAACTGGAACAAAGGCCAGTAACTACAGGGGGTGAGTGATTGCTGGACCCAGACTAGGAGGAAGTCTAGTCTGTAAAAGAAGCTTATTGGAACATCTCTGAGGGTGAGATTTACCTGCATTTAGTTTCCTACTATATTAGGCTTAGACTTGCATGTTTTATTTTATTTCGCTTGGTAACTTATTTCATTCTGTCTGTTACTACTTGGAACCACTTAAATCTACTTTTTATGTTTAATAAAATCACTTTTTACTTATTAATTAACCCAGAGTAAGTAATTAAATCCTGGGGGATCAAACAGCTGTGCATATCTCTCCATCAGTGTTATAGAGGGTGAACAAGTTCTGAGTTTACCCTGTATAAGCTTTATACAGAGTAAAACGGATGTATTTGGTGTTTGGATCCCATTGGGAACTGGGTATCTGGGTGCTAGAGACAGGAGCACTTCTTAAGCTGTTTTCAGTTAAGCCTGCAGCTTTTGGGGGACATGGTTCAGACCTGGGTCTATGTTTGTAGCAGGCCAGCATGTCTGGCACAACAAGGCAGGGTATTGAAGTTCCAAGCTGACAGGGAAAACGGTCTCAGAGGTGGTCCCAGCACATCAGGTGGCAGTCCCAAGGGGGTTTCTGTGACCCAACATGTCACACCCGTGACTAAGGGTGAAGGGCTATAAAAGGGGTTATAAAGTTTTTAACAAGTATGGGGTTGTTTCTGGGGAGTAGGCTCAGTGTTTGAGTGTAGAACAGGGGTGGGTAGTTCCTGGTTATTGGTGATTTGTGCTGAACGAGTTCTACCTTCATAACAAGGCGGCATTTGATTCAGTGCTCCACTTGTCCTGTGCCCTATTCCCCAAGGGACATGCACTATCTGCAGAGGTGGATGTCGAGTGTGTGCACTATGGGCCTATTAGCTCATCACTCAAAGAGGGCAGAGTTAAGGTTATGTGGCTGTTCAACCTTCGTTTTGCAGAGGTTTCAGTTTTTCTAAACTAGATGTTCTGGAAGGACAAGCGATACTTCTGGGCAAATTTAACGCTGCATTAATGACAATTTTTGTCAGCAAATGTCTTAGTTTTGTCTTTTTCACTGAAAGAAATGTTTTGTTGTATGAGTTAGTGGTCATCTACACAGGTGTAGGTCTCATGTGGGGTTACAGTTGATATTCTACTATGGCTAGGCTATTACAAAAGACCTAGCTTTTACATTGCGCTTTCCATTGGTCAATCTCAACAAACTCGATATCATTCTCACTGGGTTACAGATGGGGAAGCTGAGGTACGGAGGGGCGAAGTGACCTGCCCAAGATCACCCAGCAGGTCTGTGGGAGAGAGAGCCAGGAACAGCCCCAGTTGAGTGGTCTGTCCCCTAGGCCATATGGTTGCTCTGAGATTCCTCAGTACTCCTCCCCCTCCTCTACGTTTTGCTACAGTGGAATGAGGCCAATGGTTGTGCTTTGAAATGTCCAGCCCCAGTCACCAGAGCGCTGCTGATATTGCCCTGCAGGGAGAAAGCAGGAGCTGAGCGGATCCTGCCTGCAGGGGTGGGAGGTGCTCGCTGGCTACGTTCTCAGGAGCAGGGTGAGCAGAAGGGATGGGGCTTTGAGGTACAGAAAAGGAGGTGAACTGGGGACATGAGGAGGTGGCCAGGAAGCTGTGGGAGTTTGCTGTGTTCATGGGGCGATCTGCAGCCTGGGCAGGGTTTTCAGGCTCCTGTTAATCTGTCAGAATGTGGGCAGGCTGACACTCAGAGTGGCTGATCTCATTCTCCTCTCTCCAAGGGGCACCTGGGGGTGGCTTTCAGCAGCTTGTGGCACATTGGCACTGGAGTTGTTCCAGGCAGGGATCTGCAGCGCTGACACCCTCCACCGGATCACAGCGTTAGGGTCGCACAGTTAGAAACCACACAGGGTGAGGAGACGCACAGTTGTGGGTCCTACCTGTCATGGACGCTCCAAGTACACTCCATCCACTGGATCACCCTGGTCCACATGCTTGTTGATCCCCTCAAAAAATTCTAAAAAATTGGTGAGGCATGATTTCCCTTTACTAAAGCCATGTTGACTATTCCCCAGCAAATCGTGTTCATCTCTGTGTCTGATCATTCTGTTCTTTACTATCATTTCAACCGATTTCCATGGTACTGAAGTTAGGCTAATCAGCCTGTATTTGCCAGGATTCCCTCTGGAGCCTTTTTTAAAAATTGTCAAATTAGCTATTCCCCAGTCACCTGATATAGAAGCTGATTTAAATGATCTGTTACATACCACAGTTACTAGTTATGCAATTTCATATTTGAGTTCCTTCGAACTCTTGGGAGAATATCACCTCTTCCTGATGTCTTATTACTGCATAATTTATCAATTTCTTCCACAATCTCGATCTGGGGCAGTTCTTCAGATTTGTCTCTTAAAAAGATAAGACCAGATGTGGGAATCTCCCTCACATCCTCTGCAGTGACAACCGATGCAAAGAATTCATTTACTTCTCTGCAATGGCCTTATCTTCTCTGAGTGCTCCTTTAGCATCTTCATCTTCCAGGGGTCCCACTGATTGCTTGGCAGCTTCCTGCTTTTGATGTACTTTTAAAAAAAATTGCTGTTAGTTTCTGAGTCTTTTGCTAGTTGCACTTCAAATTCTCTCTGGCCTGCTATGGCTGCTTTTACACTTCACTTGCCAGAGTTTAGGCTCCTTTCTATTTCTCTGAGTAGGATTTCTCCTTAAATTTTGAAGGGATGCCTTTTTACCTCTAACCACTTCTTTTATCTTGCTGTGTACCATGGTGGCACATATTTGGTTCTCTTACTATGTTTTTTAATCTGACCCTTTATTATGGCGTTTTTAAAAGGTTTCCATGCAGCTTGCAGGCTTTTCCCTTTCGTGCCTGTACCTCTGCCCCTCTCCCCCCACAAAGGATGTTAAATTAAATTGTATTATGGTTGCTACTACTGAGCAGTTCAGCTATATGCACGTCTTGGGGCACGTCTTCACTACCCGCCGGATCGGCGGGTAGCAATCGATCTATTGGGGATCGATTTATTGTGTCTAGTGAAGACGCGATAAAATCGATCCCCGATGGCTCTGCCGTCGACTCCAGAAATCCACCGCGGCAAGAGGCGGAAGTGGAGTCGACGGCGGCACGGCAGCGGTCGACTCGCCATCATCCTCACAGCCAGGTAAGTCGACCTAAGATACGCAACTTCAGCTATGTGAATAGCGTAGCTGAAGTTGCGTATTTTAGGTCGACTTACCCCCCCCCCCCAATATTGTAGACCTAGCCTCGGACCAGATCCTGTACTCCACTTAGGACTAATTCAAGAATTGCCTCTTCCCTCCCGCCTCTGGTTTGGCTCTTTCCCGCCTAGTGGGGAACAGGTCCCCTCGTCTCCCAGAAGGGCTGAGTCCCCCATGTAGGCCTGTGGGGAAGTCCCTCTCTTTTGTGTTGGTGCCTCTCCAGAGGAGATGGATTCTTCCTAAAAGTGGCGGTCACGAGGCCCTGCCCCCCTCATGGCCCCACCCCTACTCCCCCTCTTCCTCCCAAGGCCCCGCCCCCTGACCAAGCTGGAGCCACGCTGAGGAGATCAGGTCCCTCCACCTGCCTGGGGTGGGGAGGCTCAGGGTAGGTGATGGGTCTGCGGCTCCCCTCAGATGCCTGCGTCACTCATACCTGGACCCAGCTCTGGTTCCAGCCTGGCATGGGGATGGGGGCTTGGGGCCGAAGAGCCGCAACTGGACCATGATAAGAGCTGCCTGGGAAGCTGTGGGTAGCCATGGACCCTCTACTCCAGGCAGTTGGAGGGTCTGCAGCTCCCCACAGCTGCTCGGGCTCCAGCTTCTGGCCTGGCCAGGGGTCAGGGCCTCGGCCGGAAGAAGAGGGACAGAGGGCAGGGCCCACAGCACAAAGTGGACTTCCAAAAACGGGAGGGCCATGGCAAATAATAAATGGAGATATACCTATCTCATAGAACTAGAAGGGACCCTGAAGGGTCATTGAGTCCAGCCCCCTGCCTTTATTAGCAGGACCAAGTACTGATTTTGCCCCAGATCCCTAAGTGGCTCCCTCCAGGATTGAACTAACAACGCTAGGTTTAGCGAACCAATGCTCAAACCACTGAGCTATCTCTCCCCCCACCTTGGACCCCCTTGTTCCAGAACCCCTGTGCCTCTCCCTCTCCTGGCTGGTCTCACCCTGTGCTTAAAGCCCACTCAACCGGAGCCCACTCAACTCAAGCTCCATGAGCAAACCAACCCCTCTGGAGCCACACTGTGTGTGTGTGTGTGCATGTGTGTGTCCAGATCCTCCAGGCTCTCCTTCTCACGCCCAGGGAAAGTGTGACACCTCTCAACCCCCACTTCCCAGGGCACTGCCCTTCCCCAACCAATGGGCGCAGGCAGGGAGGACTGACCCATCCCCAAGGGGTCCCTCGCCCCATGAAGAGAAAGAGATGATATAACCAGAGGCTTCTGGCCGCCCCCTTCCCAGTGCCCTCTGTGCTGTTTGGGGGGTAGGGCCATCTCAGATCAGGTTACAGAGCATCGGCCTGTATATCTCAGCCTGGCTAACTCAATACACTGCACTAGAGTGGGGGAAGGGCTGTGTGTAACGTCCTGTGGGGTCTCCCTGGGATCTCTTCCCTGCGGCAGTGACTGCTCAGTGTGGTGTCTGTTCCAAGCTGGTGAGTCCTGGGTGTCTGGCTGGTGAGTCTTGCCCACATGCTCAGGGTTTAGCTGATCACCATATTTGGGGTCGGGAAGGAATTTTCCTCCAGGGCAGATTGGCCGAGGCCCTGGAGGTTTTTCGCCTTCCTCTGCAGCGTAGGGCACGGGTCACTTGCTGGAGGACATAGGTTAGGGGTTTGTTATAGGAGTGGGTGGGTGAGATTCTGTGGCCTGCGTTGTGCAGGGGTCAGACTAGATGATCATAATGGTCCCTTCTGACCTTAAAGTCTATGAGTCTGAGTCTATGAGTGAGACAGCTGGAGATGGGTGGCTGGGATGGGGTGTTTGAAGGGGAAGCCCCCACCAGGCTGAGCCCCAAGGACAAGGTGGCAGCAGAGGCATAGACACAGGTTCAGGGGCAGTGTCAGGTTCAGATCGGATCTGGTTTCAAAACAACTTGACGTTCTTGGACTGGTGCGGGTCTAGTTGGGCTTAAAATTTGGCCGAAACTATCAGATCTGGTCAGGTGCTGGTCCAGGCCGCTAGGTGCCCATGGGTGAGGCCAGGATCTCCCTGGGTCCAGCTGAAACCATGAGGGGCCAACCCAGATCACTGTCCCCTGATACTGGGTGGGGAGCTGGAGCAGGATCCCCATGCAGACACTCTCCCCAGATGGGGGGTTGTGACTTAGTCAGAGGTTCAGGACGTGGGACAAGGAGACCCCATAACAACTCCTGGGTCCCCTCCAGACACTCTTGAAACCCAGCTGCAGATGGTCTGAGAGGAACCCTCCCGCAGGATGTTCAGGTCCCCAGGGTACGACCTGGTATTTTTCCCACGCCTGGCGGCCACAAAAACCAGCCCCAGCCCGCCCTCCCAGCCAGTGACCCACTCACCCTTCTCCATCCAGCCCGCCCCCAGCTCTTCCCATGCAGACCAGCTCTGGGCTTTGGTTGTGGTGGGAGGAATCCGTGAAGGTCTCCCCAGTGAAAACCATCACATGGAGCTGCCCCCCACAAGGCAGCCCCACCTGTGGCGTATCCTGTGGCTGTCAGGCCAGGCAGGGCTCAGGCAGGGCTGCTGCGTTAGAACAGTGGGTTTATTGAGGACACAGGCACAACAGATGGCATGGTCACTGGAATGGGCTGGCCCAGGGCTCCTGCTGCGTGGCCAGGAGGTGTCTCACCAGGGAAGAACTTTCCCTTCCCAGCTCACAAAGGCCCCGTTGTCCTTCTCGGAGAGCGTCGGGAGCACATTCAGGATCCCTCGGACACTTGCATCCACCGTCAGTGGGGCCTGCACGGGGCAAAGGAGAGTGAGGGGGAGGAACTTGCCCTGGGGGCGGCCAAGGACACCAGGGGCCCAGAGGAAAGACCAGGATCGGCTCCGGGGTGGCCCAGGCGAAGGGATCTAGAGACTTGCAATGAAACTGGAACCTGAAGTGTGTCGGATTTCGGTCAGGTGGGGTCTGAAAACAACCTGACACACTCTGGCTGGGGTCTGGTGGTCTCTCGTTACCTTCTCCTGCCATGGGATTGCTGAGGTGGTGGCTGCATTTCTGTGCTCCTGCTGGCCACCACCACCTCACCGCACTGTGCATGCTGTGGAGCGAGTGTGCTGATTACTGGCAGCCCGTCCCCCCGGCAGCACACATTGCACAGCCAGGCGGTGGTGGCTGGCATGAGCAGGGCATACAGCCACTGCCATGCTGACCCCACGGGCGTGAGGCCGTGAAACCATGAGGGGCCAACCCAGGTCACTGTCCCCTGATGCTGGTGCCCATGGCGACCAGCTCCCACCTCCCCCAGCTCCGCATGGCAGCAGCTCTGCTGACGTTTGCTTTGCGATGCCAGGAGCTGGAGGAACCAAGGAAATGGCAGCAGGGGGATCAATGCCCAGGACACAGCGCTGAATCCCCAGGAGGTGGGAGCCGATGACAGGCTCATTATGACAGTTTTCCTCCATACAGGTCGGAAGTGGAGGGGGTGACAAGTTACGGCGTAACCATTCCCCCTACGATGAACATCTGCCCATGACATGAGGCTATGACTGGCCTCTCCCAGAGAGGCACCTATTTCGGGGGAGAGTGAGCTCCCCATGTCAGTCTGCACCCAGCCAGGATGGACAGCGATGCTCAGGATCTCGTCTCCTCCATACCCCAAGGATTGGCACTTGGTGAGCATGTTCAGAGCAGCCTGTGGGGGAGACACACCATGAGCAGAGACTGCAGCACATGGGGAAGGGGAATGAGCCCTACAGGAAATGATCCCAGATCCTGAGGGCAGGGAAGGGAGAGACAGACAAGGGGGTGAGGACCCTGGTGTGAGCTGCAGTCTCTGATGCTCGATGGGGACAACAAGGTGCTCTCGGGGGCATGGCCATGAGGAAGGGGATGTAGCTGTACTTCAATGAGCCACAGCTACTGTGTGGCTTCAGGGGAGCTGTGACAGCTGAGTACAAGTTAGAGCAGTGCTGAGGCTGCTCTAGGTTATGCATGATGTGGGGGGCAGAGGGAAGTGTAAATGTGGCATCGATTCTCCTTTGTTTTACCCCCAGGGTTTCACCATTGAGGATCTGGTCCCCTCGATTTAAACCTAGTGACGGTCTCTCAACTGGGTATATTTGCCTCTAGGAAGGGCTATAATTAATAGCTCTATAGTGGCCCTCTCCTGTCTGTGCTGAGACTGGCTAGTCTAGTGCTGAGAAGCCCCATGCGCCTCCCAGTACGAGGATTTCCCGGGTGGGATACACACATGGTGGAAGGTTCCTCACTGAAGGGGAACTGCGGGAGCTGATCTGAATTCCCGGCAGCTGAACAACAGCTGGTCCCACCCGACACAGCGGTGGAAGCTAGAACGGCTGGGCAGGAGGGTGGGGAACACGGGGAAAGCACTGAGTGACACTGAGCACGTCCTGTACCTTGCTGCAGCGATAGGAGATAGCTTGGCCCACATGCCAGATAAAGACATTCTGGATGGAGCCAGCCTCGCTGGACATGTTGACAATGGCTGCCTTGCTACAGCTCAGCCCTTTCTGGTTGCTTCCCTGGGCAGCCTTCTTCAGCAAGGGCAGGAACGTCTGGACAACGGGGAGAAAAGAGCACCCCCAGGGTCAGCTTAGGAGAAAGGAACCCGGGTTGTGAGGCAGTGGCACTGGAACAGAGAGGGCCAAGGGGCCATGGCCCTCCCACTTTTGAAAGTGGACGGGTCTGGCTCATTCACTTTTTGCCATGGGCCCAGTCCCCTGCTCTTCCTCTTCTCCCTCAGGTCCGGCCCCCGGACCAGGCTGGAAGCTGGAGCCTGGCCGGGTAAGAGTGGACCGGGGAGCCATGGACCCTGCACCTGCCTGTAGCAGGGAGAGGCGAGAACTGCCATAGGCCTCTGTCCTTGCTCCTCACACTCCTCCAGCTGTGGCGTGTGCTCCTGCAGCGACCCCACGGTCTGTCGCCCCATCACCAACGCCCAGGAGTTCGAGGTATGTATCCCCATCTGCGAGTGCCTGGAATGGGGCTGCTGGAGGGGAGGGGAGGAGAACAAGAGCTGTTGGGATGCAAGGAGGTGCTGGGAAGCAGAAAGACAGTCCCTCAGGGAGATAGGGCTGTGCCCAGCTGAAACTGGGATGAAGACCGGGTGACCGGAACGTCCGGTTGAAAAGGGACCCTGGTGGCTCTGGTTGACACTGCCGACCGGGCCATTAAAAGTCCAGTCGACAGCACAGTGGGGGCTCGGAGGGCTCCCTACTTGCCAGGCTTTCACACAGCTGCCAGAAATGGCTACCAGGTTCCTGCAACACCTAGGCACCTGGGGAGCCAGGGAGACTCCATGAACTGTCCCCGCCCAAGTGCAACTCTGCAGCTCCCATTGGCCGGGAACCGTGGCCATGACCAAACGGAGCTGAGGGGTTGACGCCTGTGGGCGCCAAGCTTCACTGGGAAAAGGAGTCCCCAGGGTATCATTCAAACCATGACAAATAACACAGGTTACTGGAGACCTGCCAGTGCCAATGTCTAGTTCCTAGCCCAGAAGCCAGAGAGGCTGTATGCATTGGATGAATGGACTATAAGGTGGATAGAAAGTTGGCTAGAGCATCGGGCTCAACAGGTAGTGATCATTGGCTTGATGCCTAGTTGGCAGCTGGTATCAAGCGAAGTGCCCCAGGGGCCGGTTTTGTTCAATATCTTCATCAATGACCTGGATGATGGGACGGCTGGGGCACATGACTTACGAGGAGAGGCTGAGTGAACTGGGGTTATTTAGTCTGCAGAAAGCAACAGAGGGTCCTGTGGCACCTTTAAGACTAACAGAAGTATTGGGAGCATAAGCTTTCTTGGGTAAGAACCTCACTTCTTCAGATGCAAGTAATGGAAATTTCCAGAGGCAGGTATAAATCAGTATGGAGATAACGAGGTTAGTTCAATCAGGGAGGGTGAGGTGCTCTGCTAGCAGTTGAGGTGTGAACACCAAGGGAGGAGAAACTGTTTCTATAGCTGGATAGCCATTCACAGTCTTTGTTTAATCCTGATCTGATGGTGTCAAATTTGCAAATGAACTGGAGTTCAGCAGTTTCTCTTTGGAGTCTGGTCCTGAAGTTTTTTTGCTGTTTGTTTTTGTCTTACTGGAATGGGTTACCTAGGGAGGTGGTGGAATCTCCATCCTTAGATGTTTTTAAGACCCGGCTTGACAAAGCCCTGGCTGGGATGATTTAGTTGGGGATTGGTCCTGCTTTGAGCAGGGGGTGGGACTAGATGAGCTCCTGAGATCTCTTCCAACCCTGATATTCTATGATTCTTTGGTCCTCACTGGATCCAGCAATACTTAATTAGCGTGATATCGCCTGGTTCATGTGTGACTCAGGCTAGGGTTGGGAGTGCAGTGTTGCTGGGAGCAGGCTGGGAAGGAGAAGAGAGCAGAGAGGGTCGGCTGGAGGCCCAGGCACATGAGCTGTGGACAGGAATCCTGTAGGGGTAGCCAGGTCCCTGCAGCAGACCCTGGGCTGGGGAAAAGGTCATAAGTGAGATGCTGAACTTGTGTTAAATGGTTTGATTTGGAAGGGAAGGGAATGGAGCACAGAGACCTCAGAGCAGCCAGGCTTGGCCATTCTGCCCCATGGACCCAAATGTAATGCACGCCCCCACTCTCATACCTCTACACCCCTTATGACAGCCAAGGAGAGTCAGTGCCGGGGGAGAGCCATTGCCGAGTCTCCTCTCACCCCGTTCCAGCCAAGGGCCGGCTAGACCAGCTGCCATTCCGGGTACACAAACCCTGCCTGCTGCAATGGCTCTAACAGCCCCATCAGCCTGACAGCCCGGGCGTCCCCGCCTCACACTGCCCTGTGCTCCTGACACAGATCCCTTTCTTCCCCTGCCTCTCGGCCAAGGAACCGAGGACGAGCTCCCAAGGGTCCGGGAGCAGAGATTCAGAGTGAGTCCCGAGAGCTGCCCTTGCAGCTGAGACAGGTTCTCGGCTCGGCCGGGCCATCCCCGGGCCCAGGCAGCCGCCACTGCTGGAGAGAGTTAGAGAAAGCAGCTGGTGCCCTCGCAGAGCTGCAGCTCAGCACACACTGCACTCACTTCACAGCAAAGTTAGCCTGTCCTGTGAATCGCACCTCAGGAAGGCTGGGCTGCTGCTGGGAAGGGAGAGGAAGATGGAGAAGGGTCAGAGACACCAGGGAACATGAGACTGAAGCTAACCAGCAATAGATGCAATTGGCACAGGAAGGACTCCTGCCCCCGACAACCCCCTTTCCATCACACTTGCTAATGATTCCACTGGGGACTATTTGTCACGTAGAAAGGATACACTGGAAACTATCACCACCTCGTTCTGTGGGAGCCTGAATTTCTGCTGGAAAAGTTCCCTGCGCCCCTAAGTGAGACAGGCTCCTAGGGGCCCCAGTGTAGCCGTTCTTATAACGTACCTGGGTCTGTGAATCGCATCGCTCTTCCCCTGGCTCTCTCGGGAGCGTCACAACACCTAGGCCACTTGTTGATCTGGGCCTACAGGTCCATTTCTCAGGTGGGATGGGAACTTCCCCCACCTGAGGGCCCTGCCCGGATTGGCTCATTGATCCCGTAACCAGAGCCAAAGGGAAGGGAATTGTCTCAAACCCCAGTGCAGCCAGCGACCTGCCCTGTCGGGGCCCTTACCTGGCTCACCAGCAGGGGCCCCGTCACGTTGGTTGCGTACACCAGGGACATGTTCTCTGGTGTCTCAGACTCTAGTGTGTTCAGCTTTATCACCCCAGCGTTGTTTATCAACAGATTCAGCCCCGAGCCTTTCAGATGCTCCTCAACTCTGGCTGCTGCCGTCCTGATGCTGGCTGGGTCTGTAGCTTCTATAGAGACACAGCAGGGGGTTCAGGGGCGTGGTTCCTCCTCCCTCATGTCACCCCATAGCACACCCCTCACCCAGGCGCCGGGGGGCTTCTTCCAGTGGGAGTGAGAGGTAGGAGAGGGGATGGAAGTTGGGGGGGAAAGTTGCTGCTGGGTCCAGAGAAGTGGAGTTGTACTGGGGCAACAATAGGAAAGGATAATGATAATAAAAAATAATTATGAGTTATTTGGACAATCTTAGTAGGTTTAAAAAAACCTAAATGTATTGTGATTAGTGAATACTTCAGATGTGTGTAGTTGATCTAAATTAGACAAAGAACTGGAATAATCTAAAACTATTTTTGAATTCATTCTAGGTGAGAGAACTGATCAGCTGGATGCATGAGGCTCCGTCCCGGAGGTGGGAATGCATGACAGAGCTGCCCAGGAGTGACTGTCACACGAGGGGCCTGGCACATGGTGGCCCTGGGGCTTTTCCAGCCCACCCAGGGCTATCTGACCGCTGCAGGGCTCCCCACTCACACCCAGCTTCTCTGGGGCTGGGTAAGGAGTCAATGGGCTCCGAGTGATTATTGACTCTGGTCCTGTTCTCCCCACTGAGCTCTGGAGGGCAGGGAACAGGGATATGGAGGGGGACAGGGAATGGGGAACAACATGACCCTGAGCAAGGGAACCTCAACTCTGGGACCAGGGCAGGGCACCCACCTAATGCAATGATCACCAGGTTTGGATGCCTGGACACCAAGTTCTTCAATTGCTGGAAAACAATAAAGTCGATGATTATTGACAAAGCCGCCACTCCTGGGCAATGGCCAGGCTGGGCAGCATCTAGCTCCCTGCTGCTACCTGGGGCCGAATCAATATCTTATTGCTTTGACTCTGCAAAGCCCCCACGTGCAGCATCCAGCTCTGGCTTTCTGGGTCTGTAGGAGGCGTCTGTCTGTCTCCTGAGCATCGAAAACACCATCATCTAACTCAGTGCGATCGAGGCAGGGACACAAACCATTTCCCTGTCAGTAACGCACCTGTGCTCCCTGTCCTCTCCCTCCATGGACTCTGGGAGTCTGTGACGCCGGGGGCTGGTCAGGGCACAGGGACTGCGAGGAGCAGCCGGGACATTGTGAATGAGGACACTGGAGAGGAGCAGGGCACTGGGGGCAGGAAGCAGGTTTAGGAATGATATGGGAATGGGGGGCAGGAGTGAGGCGGAGTGGTGCAGAGACAGGGATGGGGTTGGGGGGCAGCTCCCCTACCATGGGGCAGTTGTGGGGAAGGGGAGTCCTCGCACAGGAGCCAGGGGAAGGCAGTGTGGCAGTGTTGCCAGCTCTCATGAACTGGTTGTGAGGGAGGATTTTGGCAATGACACAAGAAGCAACGCTGATTCTGCAGTTTTCCAGGGTGGGCCTGTGGGCAGAGCTCAGTGCAAGAGCCTTGGGGCTGAGGACATAGAGCAGCCCTGCCTCTATGTAAGCATGGCCCTAGAGCAGACAGAGGGTCTGGGGCAGGGGCAGACAAGGGAGGGGGGAGTCAGGGAAGTGGTGCCGTGGAGGCCTGAGCAGAGAAGCGTTGCTGCTGGTTCAGCACAGCCATAGGAAATGGATGGCCGTTCCCCTGTGTGAAGAAGGGGAGTGGAGTTGCCATCGGAGCAGCCAGGGAGTGCCGTGCATTTTGTGCACTTTAAAGATAGACTTTTCCACCCGAAATGATCCACGCGCACATTGACAGAGGAATAGAGGGAGTTACAAAGTCACAAGACAGACTAAAAAACTGATTTTGGAAAAAGGTTCATGATTTTGGGGGTCGGACGCATGATTTTGTCTCTCTTGAGGCCGGCAGTACTGGGTATGTTTACACCACAATCACACCAGGTATACGCTGTACAAGCCGGCCCGGAACCCCTGGGGAATTACTCAAGGGCCAGCCTGTGCTACCGCATCCTCACTGCTCTGGTACTCGAGCTACCTCTGGTAAAGCTAGCTCGGGTGTAGCTACAACCCTCAGGCTGGAGCTGTGTCTGCAATCCCCTCCTCCTCCGGCACGTTGCTCTTGGAGCTGAAGGCGTCTTCAGATTCCCCTCCCTCCCCACCACCATGCACAGCTAACTCCATCTCACCTCGCCCCGTTCTCACCTGCGCTCGCTCTCCCTCCGGGTCCCGGCAGGTCGCAAAGACCCACTCCAGTGGGTTTGATTTCTCCAGAAACTGCTTGACGAGCTCCAGGCCGATTCCCCGATTGGCCCCAGTCACCAGAACGCTGCGGACATTAAAGCCAGCCATGGTCCCTCGCCTGCCTCTGCCCCAGCTGGCAGTGCCTCTACTCAGGGAGAGCTGGGCTAATTCTAGCCCACACTTCCCCTTCATCTGGGGTTATATAAAGGTAGGACTAGGGAATGAGCTCTATGCTGCCATCTAATGGTGAGATGAGATAAAGATGGAATGAGCCAGACCTTATTTGTATATTTGTTACGCATCATGGAATCATAGAATATCAGGGTTATTCATAGATTCATAGATTCTAGGACGGGAAGGGACCTCGAGAGGTCATCGAGTCCAGTCCCCTGCCCGCATGGCAGGACCAAATACCATCTAGACCATCCCTGATAGACATTTATCTAACCTACTCTTAAATATCTCCAGAGATGGAGATTCCACAACCAGGTTACCAGGTTCCTGTGACCCCTAGGCACCTGGGCAGCCAGGGAGACTCCATGAACTGCCCCCACCCAAGTGCCAACTCCGCAGCTCCCATTGGCCGGGAACCATGACCAATGGGAGCTTCGGGGTTGTCATAACTATAAAGTGTGGTAACTCGCAGCATGAAGAAAGGCTGTGAGGGGCTCCCAGAGGGGGAGGCTGTTCCAGCTGATGACTGTAGATCTGATGCAGCTGAACAGCCAACCCATCCTGCCCCAGGGAACACGGGGGAGGCGTGTGACTCAGAGGGAGCCCCCAGGAATGGGGCGGGGACCTTGGAACCCACAGAGGAGATGTGGGAGGGGAGGGTTCCATTGACAAGACAGTGCAGGGAGGCAGAGTGCTTCCAAGTATGGGAGAGGCAGAGCCAGGCCTCTGCCCGGCTGAAGACAATAGGCTCCCAGGGGTGCGGGCGGGGGAGATGCAGTCAGTGCCCTGGGACGGGGACGCTATCTCAAAGGTTGTCTGTCAGGAATTTGCAGCTAGACAAAGGGCGGACCCTCCCTTGAGAGTATACGAAAGTGTATCTCGGAGGGAACTCCAGGAAGGGGACGGGGGAGAGGTTTTTGAAGAGGACGGGAAACTGTATAGGGAGGCCCCTGTAGGAAAAAACCGGGGTCCTGGTCAACCGTATAAGTAGTTGGTTGTACCCAGCCAACACCGGGGGGAATTAGTGCTGGTAGAGCACAACAGTCCCTTTGCTAGTCACTTGGGGGTACAGAGGACGTATGACAGGCTGAGGAGGAATTTCTACTGGCCAGGGATACAGAATGACGTGAGCGATTATTGTAGGACTTGTGCGGTGTGTCAGGAGAGGAAGAAACTGGGGGGACCCCAGAAGGCTGGATGACGAGCTCTTCCTTGCCCATCATCCAGGAGGCATTCCAAAGGGTGGCAATAGACATAGTGGGTCCTATGCCACACCCCACTCGGAGGGGGAACAAGTATATCTTGGTGGTAGTAGACTTTGCCATTCGGTATCCTGAGGCAATTGCGCTGTCTAAAATAAAAGCTGAGACAGTGGCAAGAGCCCTGCTCACCCTATTCAGCAGAGTGGGCTTCCCTACGGAGATTTTGCATTTCACACACCCCTCCATTGATTCCCAGTGAGCTTCTCCCCTTCTCATTATTCCCATAGGGCTTAGTTGCCGTTCCATTTCCAGGTATCACGGTAGCTATTACACAGGTGCTGGCCTCCTAGTTGAGCATTTTGCATTCCGATCCACATCTCCCCCCCCAGGTCAGCCATTTGAAGCCATCCCCACCCACGTCATGAGGTTTTCTGTTAATTGAAACACAACAATGCTAGCAACAAGACAAACACCACAGACAAACAACACAAAACATAGAGCCATGGTATTCTGGGTTATTCTTCTGCTGGCGCCAGCTTGCTTGTTGAGTGTCTGAAAAACAAAAGAAACAATTTTCACCCTCCTGGTGGGGACAGATTATTGCTTAATAATAATACCACTTCCTTTTATAAATCTTGTTGCTAATTGCAGGAAAAGCAGAAGAATTACCTCCAGGCTGTCCTTATTTTGTTCTATAGTCAGGCTAGTGAATTACCCCACTTACTGGTCACTTATGAAATTCATGAGGTGGTGTACCTCAGTTTCCCCTCTTGTACAACAGACCAGGTTTGCAATAGTTTTTCTGCTGTACCAAGATTTCTTTATTTTTAGGTAGTAGCTGAGAGACCGCTTCAGATTTCTGCACTGCACGTGCGCACACACAGACACACACACACACATCTCCCTTAGGGTTAACCTGTCCCCCTTATTTTCAGGCTTGACTTGTTTTTTTCACCTCCCTTTCCCAGAGGGCCATAATTTGAGTCTTCTAGTAGCTTGTTTGCTGACCAGATGGATTTATTATTTGCAGCTCCTTTGTTTCTTTGTGCTGCCACCTATAGGCAGTTTTCTCCTTCCTCCATCAGCTAGGTAATTTGCATCCACACAGAGGCTTTCTGGCTTGCTTTTGGGTCCAAAGGTATCAGCAGCTGAGAGACTGTCTTGAAAGGGACATGTTCCACTTCCACCAGAGTTCACCCATTTTATTATTTAGACTTCTAGCATTGGTATATAAGCACTTTAAAAACTTGTCTCCTTTTAGCTGTCTGCCATTACACGATGTAATTGAATGGGACTCTTCTTTTATTTGACTGTTGCTGATCAGTTCCTGCCTCTATTTTATCATTTTCCATCTCTCATCCTCACTAGGACATGGAGATTCCCTATTCATAGATCCTCCCCTAAGGGATGTCTGAACCATGTGCTCCTCCACACCTGCCAGCTTTCCAACAGCCCTTAGTTTAAAAACTGCTCTATGACCTTTTTAATGTTAAATGCCAGCCATCTGGTTCCATTTTGGTTTAGGTTGAGCCCATTCTTCCTGTATAGGCTCCTCCTTTCCCAAAAGTTTCCCCAGTTCCTAATAAATCCCTCCTCCCTACACCCTCATCTCATCCACACATTGAGACTCTGCAGTTCTGCCTGTGTAACTGGCCCTGCGCATGGTACTGGAAGCATCTCACAGAATGCTACCATGGAGGTCCGGGACTTCAATCTCTTACCTGCCAGCCTAAATTTGGCCTCCAGGACCGCTCTCCTATCCTTCCCTATGTCACTGTTACCTACATGTACCACGACCACCAGCTCCTCCCAGAACTACACACAAGTCTATCTAGATGGCTTGAGAGATCTGCAACCTTCGCACGAGGCAGGCAAGTCACCATGTGGTTCTCCTGGTCATCAAAAACCCAGCTATTTATGTTTCTAATGATCAAATCGCCCATCACTAATACCTGTCTCTTTCTAATAGCTGGAGTTCCCTCCCCTGGAGAGGTATCCTCAGTGCAAGAGGATACCACAGCCAACTAAATAATTCCAGCCAAGGCTTTGTCAAGCTGGGCCTTAAAAACCTCTAAGGAAGGAGATTCCACCACCTCCCTAGGTAACCCATTCCAGTACTTCACCACCCTCCTAGTGAAATAATGTTCCCTAATATCCAACCTAGACCTCCCCCACTGTAACTTGAGACCATTGCTTCTTGTTCTGCCATCTGTCACCACTGAGACCAGCCGAGTTCCATCCTCTTTGGAACCCCCCTTCACATAATTGAAGGCTGTTATCAAATCCCCCCTCACTCTTCCCTCTGCTCCAGTTAGATGCTCTCCTTCCTTGGGACTTTCATCCTCCTCAACAGTATAGAGGCTGTCAGTCCGGGGCTGGGACCGTTCTACTGTGTCCCGGAAAGTCTCACCTACGTACCTCTCTGTCTCCCTCAGCTCCTCCAGTTCAGCCACTCTGGTCTCCAAAGCCCATACACGGTCTCTTAGGAGATATGTGTCCCAGCAGCAGTGAAGGCAATCCCATTTAGTGTGCTAATAACACTGGTCCTCAATTTTTGAGACATCGTCTGCTTCAGAGATAAAATGTGCTATTTATTATGTATTTTGTTGTGCTGAATTCAAATATGACAATTAAAACAACTGATTGGCTACTGTTTCTAAGATATTTAAGTTTTTACATTTTATGTCTATGTATATTGTGTAGATAGAGTTTTAATCATAAATTGTAAACCTAGGTCTTTTCATGTGTTTATGGTTGCTTTACATGATAATATTTCACCTGTCCTGTTTATGTAACACTTTAAAAATCAGCAAAAGGGTTATATAAATAAAATTTATTATGAAACAAAAGGGAAAAAAATATTATGTACATAGTTTAGTCCTATTCAATGTCTACTCGGCGCTTCTTGGCTTGTCTCTTGTATTCATTAAATGGAGCATCTCTTGTCACTGTCCAGCAATAGTCTGCAAGCATTGATGGGCTCCATTTGCCCTGATAGCGTTTCTCCATTGTTGCAATGTCCTGGTGAAATCGCTCGCTGTGCTCGTCGCTCACTGCTCTGCAGTTTGGTGGGAAAAAAATCTAGATGAGAGTACAAAAAATGTATCTTTAGTGACATGTTGCAACCAAGGCTTTTGTATGCCTTGAGGAGGTTTTCCTCCAACAACCTGTATTGTCTGCCTTGTTGTTTCCGAGAAAATTTATTGCCACTAACTGGAAGGCTTTCCCTGCCGTCTTTTCCTTGCCACGCAGTGCATGGTCAAATGCATCATCTTGAAGAAGTTCACGAATCTGAGGACCAACAAAGACACCTTCCTTTATCTTAGCTTCACTTAACGTTGGAAGTTTTCCACGGAGGTACTTGAAAGCTGCTTGTGTTTTGTCAATGGCCTTGACAAAGTTCTTCATCAGACCCAGTTTGATATGTAAGGGTGGTAACAAAATCTTCCTTGATTCAACAAGTGGTGGATGCTGAACACTTTTCCTCCCAGGCTCCAATGACTGTCGGAGTGGCCAATCTTTCTTGATGTAGTGGGAATCTCTTGCACGACTATCCCATTTGAAGAGAAAACAGCAGTACTTTGTGTATCCAGTCTGCAGACCAAGCAAGAGAGCAACAACCTTGAAATCACCACAAAGCTGCCACTGATGTTGGTCATAGTTTATGCTCCTCAAAAGTTGTTTCATGTTGTCATAGGTTTCCTTCATATGGACTTCATGACCAACTGGAATTGATGGCAAAACATTGCCATTATGCAGTAAAACAGCTTTAAGACTCATCTTCGATGAATCAATGAACAGTCTCCACTCATCTGGATCGTGAACGATGTTGAGGGCTGCCATCACACCATCGACGTTGTTGCAGGCTACAAGATCACCTTCCATGAAGAAGAATGGGACAAGATCCTTTTGACGGTCACGGAACATGGAAACCCAAACATCACCTGCCAGGAGATTCCACTGCTGTAGTCTGGAGCCGAACAGTTCTGCCTTACTCTCGGGTAGTTCCAAATCCCTGACAAGGTCATTCAGTTCACCTTGTGTTATGAGGTGTGGCTCAGAGGAGGAGGATGGGAGAAAATGTGGGTCCTGTGACATTGATGGTTCAGGACCAGAAGTTTCATCCTCTTCCTCATCTGACTCAAATGAGAATGATTCTGGTGCATCAGGAACTGGCAGTCCTTCTCCGTGAGGTACTGGGCGTATAGCTGATGGAATGTTTGGATAATGCACAGTCCACTTTTTCTTCTTTGACACACCTTTCCCAACTGGAGGCACCATGCAGAAGTAACAATTGCTGGTATGATCTGTTGGCTCTGTCCAAATCATTGGCGCTGCAAAAGGCATAGATTTCCTTTTCCTGTTCAACCACTGGCGAAGATTTGTTACACAATTGTTGCAGCATATGTGTGGGCCCCACCTCTTGTCCCGATTTTCAATTTTGCAGCCAAAATAAAGGTGATAGGCTTTCTTAACCATAGTGGTTATACTGCGCTTTTGTGATGCAAAAGTCACTTCACCACAAACATAGCAGAAGTTATCTGCACGGTTCACACAAGTACGAGGCATCTCTGCTCACTTTGGCTAAACAGAAATGTGTCCCTTTGCAAAATCAAACACTGACAAATAAGAGAGCACGACACTGTATGATTTCTAGAGCTGATATAGGGCAATTTGTTCAGCGGAGTGATGTAAGCTTCGTTATGATTGCATCATCCATGACTTCTAGGAATAACATGATGCAATTCATATCATGTATGACGCAATACCAGCTTCAGATTGCATCATTCATTGTTTTGCCTAAAAAGCAAGTACTGTCCAAACCCAGTCATAGATTTATTCATAGATCCAGTCAAAGATGTATTTTAGTAATTTCTGGTTTAAATTGAGATCCCTTCCCTTTATAACTCACTTATCCTCCGCCATTCCCAAGTCAAGGGTCGTATATACTGACCCAATAGCATAACTTGAAAACTAGAGCCAATCAAAATTTTAAGCATCATTTTTGTTCTCAGTGACCCAGAATTAGTAAAGTTTGACTACATTTATTTCAGAAGCATTTTGGCTGTAGAGCAGTGTAATTAATCCTCCCCTACGAGGGGGGGGGTTGCATCGTCTAAATTTAATTCACTATATGTATATAGAATTGAGGTGAATTGAGCCCTTTGTGTTGGCCCCGGTCGGGGTGCTGCATCTAGTACCAACAGGGACACTACAAGTCTGCCGGGCTTCGTGTGGGGCCCTGGTGGGGGGAAGGGAACGCCATCCCTTGTTTGGGGGTGGCGGGTTTTGTTTGGATTACCTTTGTGGCTCGGTAGGTGGTCCAGGCGAGGGGTTGTTTGACTGCTCACCTGCACCTGTTAAAGGGGGGTTTGTTCGGGCAAAGCCATCTGACCATGGGAACCTCACAATCCAAGCAGGTCCCAGTGCCGGAAAAGGGCACTCTGGCCGCGTATATGTATTCCAACTATGGGCCCTTGACCTGCAAATTTCTAAAGGAGTGGAATTGGAATACCAGGGATAATCCAAGTTTGCAGTTCCCGGAGGAAGGGACTTTTAATTAAATCAAAAAGGGGGAATTGGAGAAATGTATGCACCGCATCTTCGACCAAGCAGACCAGTTGGCTGAGATGCTGCACATATCTCCTGTCCCAGCCTACTGTACTAGGCTGCAAGTGGCCCGCCGTGACAAATCAAAAGTGGGGAGGGAGGAAGCTCGCCCCAGTAAATTTAGAGAAATGGAGGAGGATAGCTTAGGAGATGTAAGTAAGGCTCGAAGGGAGCTTGTTCGGAAGCTCAAAACCAGTCCAGATGGGAAAATCGGGACCTCCCATGAGGTGAGAAATTTTCCCTTGAGATAGCTCCCTGTGATGGATGGTGGGGTAACAGAGGTTCATGCCCCTTGGAGCCCAACAGATATGTGTACTCTGGGCCTCAAATTCCCAAAAATTCGGGATGACCCTCTCCGCTTTAGAGAGGAGTTAGAGGTTGTTATTAATTGCTATAACCCCACTATGGGAGACCTAGACCAATTCCTGAGAAGTGTAATGCCCAGAGAAACACAAAGGCGTCTTTATGAGACAATGGAGTAGACAGACAAAGTGGAACCAGATAGAGAACAGTTGGTCGAGATGAGAGGAAAATTGTTAGAAGCTATTCTTAAGGTCTGCCCACCAAAGGCCGATTGGACTAAAATAAACACTTGTAAACAAAGTAAAGGGGAGAACCCTGCTGATTATTTGGACCGGTTAAAATCGGTCTTTGAAAAATACTCGGGCATTAATAACGCTGAAACCCAAGCAGAGCAAGCTATCATGGCCATTTTCGTCCAGGGTCTCCACCCCAAAAAAAAATTAGTAAACAATTACGATTGGGTCTAGTGGGTTGGGAAGGAATGGGTTAAAGGAAATCCTAGCTGCAGCCCAACATTATTACCACAAAAACGAGAAAAAAAGGGAAGAAGCAGAGACCCACCTAACGGCTCTTCAAATCAATAATTTAAACCCCAAGGTACAAGAAAGGAAATAGTACAATTGGAAGGAGCCTACTCAACCCTATAGGTATGGGGAAGGAAACACCAGGGGAGAAATACCCCTGCTGCCATGCCACAGGGAGGCAGAACCCCCAGATGCCCGCCAGCCTTTTACTGCTATGGATGTGGAGAGGAGGGACACATCAAAAGGGCCTGCCCCCATCGGGATCGATGGGACTATCGAGAGCAAGGAAGGCCCCAGGCCTCGCAGTGGGAGGGCCCGTTGGCTGCACCTCCACCACCCGCACAGGTGGACTATAGATAAGACCGCCGTGAGACCTCATGTGACCTTATTGCCCCAGCTATCCCCTTGGATCAATCTGGCCCTTATGTTACCTGTACCATTAACAAAACCCCGGTAAAGTGCTTAGTTGACACCGGGGCTTCTCCGTCCACACTGCGAGTGGAGGAGTTCCCCTCCCTTCCCTTATCTGGGGAAATTATTAACGCAGTAGGGGTCGGTAATGTCCCTATCCCCCGTCCTGTGTCAACCCCACTGTTGATATCAATAGGCCCTTTGACAGAACAACATGCCTTCCTCCTCAGCCCTTGTTCCCCTGTCAACCTCCTGGGAAGGGACCTGTTATGTAAATTAAACTGTTCTATCTTTTGTACTCCTAAAGGAGTGTTCCTGGAGGCTCCAGAAACCGCACAGCACGAGGTCTTGGGGGTCCTGCAGGCACACTCCCCCGACAAAACAACAAGCCCAGATCTCCCCTCAGTACAGAAAGAAATATTGGCCCAAGTTCCCCCAGCTTTGTGGGAGGATCATCCAAATCAAGTGGGCTGTATAGAATTGGTGCAGCCTGTTAAAATTCGGTTAGACCCGACTAAGCCCCTTCCCAGGATCCCACAATACCCCCTTTCTAAAGCAGCTGAGGAGGGGATCAGACCAGTTTTGGTATCCCTGATTCAACAGGGGGTTATTGTTCAAACTAGTAGTCAATGTAATACCCCAATCCTGCCCGTCTAAAAACCAGGAACAGGGAAATGGTGCTTTGTTCAAGACCTGCGAGCAGTAGTCCACTCCCTGTTCCCGGTTGTGCCCAACCCTGCTACCATTCTCTCTTGCATTCCCCCTCAGCTACCTACTTCACAGTAGTAGATCTATGCTCAGCCTTTTTTTCTAACCCCATTCACCCAGAAAGCCAGTATCTGTTTGCCTTTACTTTCCAGGGCCTGCAGTATACCTGGACCAGACTGCCACAAGGTTACATGGAATCGCCTACCATTTTATAAGTTTAACAAGCCCTTCTTTTTCCAAAATACTCGGGAATACCCCCTCAAGCCCGGTGTGCCTTGCTCATAATGTGGGAAAGCCTGTGAAAATGAAGCCTGCAGCCCATCCCTCCCCATGGGGCCCTTTTGTAAATATACAAATTGACTTTGTCAGCATGCCTAAATGCTGCTCGTTTGAATATATTTTGGTGTGTGTCTGTAGATTTTCAGGGTTGGTTGAGGCCTACCCCTGTGCCAAAGCTGACTCCCTGACGGTGGCAAATAAACTGCTACATGAATTCATTCCCCTGTTTGGACTGCCCCTTTCTATCAATAGCGATCAGGTTACTCATTTCACAGGGCAAATCATGCAGCAAGTCTGCAAGGCACTAAGGATCACTCAGCACTTTCACCGCGCTCACCATCCCCAAAGTGCTGGGGCAGTGGAATGAGTAAACGGGGTGCTGAAAAACAAAATTGCTAAAATGTGTTCAGAAACCAACCTTAAGTGGCCAAAAACCCCACCCTCCTTGCTGAATTGGTAGTAAAACAATGCCTGTGCCCATGGGGGAAAAAAAAAAGTGAACCAGCAAGAAAAAAGGATCGGGCCCAGACAAGCAGGCAACCGCAGTTTAAGGAAGTTAAAAGAAAGAAAGTAAAAGAGTTAACTCTGTAGTTACTGGAAAAAAATTAAGCAGTAACACTACATAAATGTTAAAGGAAGGTATTATAAAAGAAAAAAAAATTCTTGGTTTCTTTGCAGCCATTCCTTGGGAGTGTCTGTAAGGAATCCAGGCAAAAGAATTATTTAAGTGAAATCATTTAACTATAAACAAGTTATTCAAATTTGCTAAAAAACACTCCTGGTGTGTACAATCTTTGTTTTATAAGTTTAAAATAAATTGGTGTTGCTTTGGGGTTGTCAAACCAAAAAATACTTTTGCCAAACAAAGTAAACTAGTGTTGTTTGATTTTGGTATTTAGCATTTAATCTTTAAAGTAACTTAATGCTTTACAAAATTTAAATTGTTTTAAATAAAACCAAAGTTGTGGCTGCAGCAGGGCAGACACAGCCAGGAAAATGGGAAGGGTTCTTGGACGAGTTGCTGCAGCAGTTTGGGCAAAGGTGTTTCTTGGTTTGCCGAAGCTGTTGTGGAGCTTGGTTTAGGAATTTTATATCACCATTTGGCATACCTAAACAAATTGTAACAAGTTATGTGAAGCTTGACCAATATGGCCAAATGCTTTTAAAAACCACTCTAAATCAAAAGACCGAACTCAGCTCTCATAAATTTCTAACAGAATCGCCCAATGCGACTACCAGCAGTGCCCTGCTGGCCCTGACTCAGACAAACAGTCGTTTAATAAATTACACAATAGTCAGGCACTAACGAAATGTGTTAGGTCTTTTTATATACAGCAGTCCTGTCACTCACTGACACCAGGAGACTGGGTCTACATAGAGGTCCATCAGCAGAGAACTGCCCTGGCCCCATGCAAAGGGACTCTTATTAAGTCCTGTTAATTATCAACACTGCTGTAAAGTACTGAGAATTGACTACCCGCCCATGTTTCTCATTGAAATGGCTCTTCGACTGATTGGTCTATCGTTGTTGCTCCTTCTGGACGGCAAAAGTGAAGGACAAGGTGAAAAGCCGGTAACCTCTCCTTTGTCCACTGACAAACCCACTGAGCCTTTGGATCTTGCTAAGAAAACAACCTCTCCACCTGAGGACATAATAAAGCCTCCAACCAAGCAAGGTGATTGTGCTAGTAACCCCTCCCTTGCAGCCTCATTGCCGGACAGTTAAGTGAACTAACACTACGAAATCTTGAAGAATAGCTTGCGGAAGCTAGCCAAAACTACCTGAAGATGAAACTTTTGGTGTTCCTCAGCCTCTTCTCCTTGGCGGGCTTGGGGTGGGGAGGGAAAAGTAATATTTTTCTAAATCTTAGCCAATTAGTAGCCTCCGATTTAGCCTGTATCATATTGCAATATACCCCTACTTATACCATTAATGTTAGTGCCTCTCTGCCCTTTGTAAAGGTGTTTAGCCAACAAATGTGATATAATTCTTCACAGGGGAAAAATGCGTTAGTGTGTTGAAACACTGATAAACTGTAATTAATGCCACATTAGGGACCCTTAAGTTCACGCTGTCCTTATCCAGTTTTCAAATTACATATTATCTCCGCCCTTGGTGCAGTGACCCAGAAACTTCTAGCAAAAATTGTATTAAGTATCGGCAAGTCTAAAAGGGGCCTTGCTGGTCTAACTGGAGCAGCCGCTATCTGGACAATAAACAAGGCCCAAGACCATGAACAACGCCTGGGAAATTTGAAAAGGGCATCGGGCCGCTTTAATGAGGCAGGGTTAACCAACACCCACTCAAATACAGAAACCCTCCATGCCCTGTCAGGACTGGGAGCCACAACCCAAACCCTCTTAACAAAATTAATAAACACCCTCATTTTAATAGGAAAAGACACCGGATGGGATTCAGCTTGTAGCCAGATGCAGGATTTCTTTAATGGTCTCTTAGCAGAAATACGGAGCAATGTCCTCAGTCAGCAATGGCCCAAAGCCCTTAACACTACTGCAGGAGTGCCACCCGAGCTGTGGAAATGGAGGCATACGTGGACATTGTCAGGGTGGGCCTGCGACTCCTCAAAATGCTCTTTCCAGGCCTCGGGGCCTGTCAATGGCACATGGGCCCCAGTGCACTTACTTTTGCCGGGACCCTGGGTGGGCTGTCTATGGGACTGAGTTATTGGCCGACAGGTATGGAAAGTCAAGCCACCCCATGAACCTAGCCGTTTTATCACCACTCCCCATGATTTCGCTGCTCAACACGTCTTGGTGGGAATCGGAACCTTGTGGTCCTTATGGCCCTTGGAACCCCCACCGTTGTTTTGTCTCCATGAGTTACACCCTGGGGAATTACTGAACATCTTTAATACAGTTTGTTGGGAAAGAGAAGCAGTAGGTAAGGCCCCAGGAGAAGAACTCCTATTTAGCAAAAAGGATGGTTGCGCCCTGCCATCAAATCCCCACACCCCTCTTCCCTTTCACCTTAAGGTAACTACTACCCAGGGTAGCCACTTTATCACATGGCCTGCTAATCCCCAAATCTACGTAACCCATCCCCCTTACTTTCGATTGGACTTCCCTCATCCTGAATCGCTTCCTAAATTTGACTTTTCTGATCTCCCTCCTCTCCAACATATCTCACCTCCAAGACCAAATACATCTAATAGAGGTCGAATACAACAGAGAGGCCAAAGCATTCCAAACTGCCTACTGGGTGGGTCCCCTATGTTCTTCCTACGATGTTTTTTGTTTTGCCTCTAAAGAAATCACCCAAGCCTTGCCCAGCCTTTTCACATCTTCAGTCTTAAAAATACTAGCTGGTCTAATTCTTGCAATCTGTTGCGTTTTATTAATTACCACCCTTTGTTGCCTGTACAAGGTGTGTCATTTACCCCAGCTACAGGTTCAATCACCCATCGATACCCCCAACACAACACTATACTTTCCTACAGACCCAGAAATTAGTCACCTTAGTGTCCACCCCTCCGGTACTGCCAGTCTCGTGTCCACTGATCTCCTTTTACAAGAAACTAAGCCTAAATACTGCACTATGGCCTCTTTAGCAAATTATAATAATGATGCCTACATGGCATCAGAGGAGGGAAATTGTGGGGAAAAAGAACTAGGTGGCCTTCTTTATGACAACCAAAGTAACACCGAAGACCCAAATTCAGGCCCTCGGACAGAAGCTGACTATACAGACGGCCTTTACATAAAACAGTACAGGCCAGGGCCTGAACAAAATTAAGCTGTACAATTCCCTGCCAAATACGGTCATGGGCTTTGACCAGAGGAGGGAGGGGAAGGAAGCAATGCAATAGGCCTTAGCA
>NC_048310.1:37317679-37330666 GCF_013100865.1 Trachemys scripta elegans | reverse complement strand
GGGAGCTCCTTTCTGTCGACCTCCCAGCTCCAGCTGTAGGGGGCAGTGCTGCAGCTCATTGAACTCGTGTAGAGCCAATGAGGCCAGTAGAGGGCAGGCCACCACCCAATCAAGGGTAATTCCTCATGGCACGACATGCCTGTGCCCTGGGCAACCGGCTCCCCTACCAAAGAGGTGTTTGATGAAGGGAAGCTACAGCTCAGTGAAATGCTGCCCGGCCTCCAGCTTCTCATCTCTGGCACCTACCTTCAAACAGGGTGACGCAGAGTGTAGCCCAGTGGTTCTCAAACGTTTGTACCGGTGACCCCTTCACACAGCGAGCCTCTGAGTGCGACCCCCCCTTATGAATTAAAAACACTTTTTATATAGTTAACACCATTATAAATGCTGGCGGCAAAGCGGGGTTTGGGGTGGAGGCTGACAGCTCGTGACCCCCCCATGTAAGAACCTCGCGATCCCCTGAGGGGTCCCGACCCCCAGTTTGAGAACCCCGGTTTAGTCCAATCCTTCAACAGAGCCAAGGATAAGTATTCCCCATCTGTGACTACTTCACTGCCATTGCCGGACCATTTATTCCTTACGGGTCCGTCCTGCGTGTAGCCACAGGTTACCCCCACCTCCATGGGAGTCACTCCTCTGCACTCATTTTTCACCCCCCAATATCTCTGCACTGTTTGCCCCCACACACAAGAAGGGGCTGCCATTTCTCCACAGGAGCTGCCCACGGGATTAGGGGGCCGGCAAAGCAGGTGGAACCGCCAACAGTTTAAAGCAGAATGCCAGGTAGAGGTGTGTGACGTTGTGCAGTCTATATGGTTTTATAAAAACTTGATAATAAGTCAATATAATGTAACTGAGATAGTTTTAGAGAAAATACGGTAATAAGTGAATGTAAGTAACTGGGATATGCCTCATGCAAAAGGTCTCTTGTAAGGTATCATTACAAAGCTTATAATCTACTGAGTGTGATCATCTGATTTGTATAAATGTACCACTCTTGTATCTAAAACTAGAAATATAAAATGTAACTCTGAGGGCCTATTGTAATTGTGTAAAGTGTGGACCATTAATGATGGTTTGGAATCTTGATGACTCCCATTGTCTGTAGATGGCTGTATTTACCTGTGAGTCTTCCTGTATATGTGTGTGCTGGCAAGTGAGTAATGAAGTCTTGCAGTGACATGTGATCATGTCACCTGAACTGGAATCCATCTTTAACCTGGTGCTTTTCCAGTGAGGGGGGGGTGGAAACCCAGAGAGACAAAGAGTTCCCGCCTTATGCAAAAGATATATAAAGGGGGGAAGAGAAGAGAGAGGGAGAGAAGCCATCATGAAGAATCCCCTAGCTATCACCTGAGCTGCAACAAGAGCTGTACCAGGGGAAAGAATTGTGCCCAGACCTGGAAGGTGTCCAGTCTGAGAAAAACTTACTGAAACATCTCTGAGGGTGAGATTATCTGTATTTAGTTTGATTAGGCATAGATTTGCGCATTTTATTTTATTTTGCTTGGTGACTTACTTTGTTCTGTCTGTTACTACTTTGAACCACTTAAATCCTACTGTCTGTATTTAATAAAATCGCTTTCTATTTAGTAATTCACTCAGAGTATGTATTAATACCTGGGGGAGCAAACAACTGTGCATATCTCTCTATCAGTGTTATAGAGGGCAAACAATTTATGAGTTTGCCCTGCATAAGCTTTATACAGGGTAAAACGGATTTATCTGGGTTTAGACCCCATTGGGAGTTGGGCATCTGAGTGCTAAAGACAAGCGCACTACTGTGAGCTGTTTTCAGGTAAACTTGCAGCTTTGGGACAAGTGATTCAGACCCTGGATCTGTGTCTGGAGCCAAACAGGAGTGTCTGGCTCAGCAAGACAGGGTGCTGGAGTCCTGAGCTGGCAGGGAAAACAGAAGCAGGGGTAGTCTTTGCACATCGGGTGGCAGCTCCCAAGGGGGTTTCTGTGATCCAACCCGTCACAGTGGTGCTTCACCACTTCCTGGGGAAGAAAGGAACAGTTCTACACCAGAAGGAAACCCACTTCAAAGTCACCATGATCAGCCTGAGGACAGCTCTCCTGGCCACCTTCCTCCTGGGGGTTTCTTATCAATATGCAACAGGTAAGTAGGAACCTTGGTACAGGAGCAGAGGCCAGATCCTCAGTGGTGGAGGCCGGAGTAGTTCCATTGAAATCTGTGGAGCTATATCGATTTACATCAGCCACGGGTCTAGCCCCAAGTGTCTGGAATTAGGGAGCTGGTGGCCCGCAGCAGCCTGGCCTCCCCACATGCCCTCCCACAGCACACCAGCGAAATCAACATCAATAACTCATTAAAAACATGTCTTTCCCCTTGTGGCAGGATGGTGCAGAGAGGCTCCCCCTTGGAAAGATATTAGTCACTATGTTTGTGTGTTCAGATACCACGCTGATGGGCGCAGTGTAAGAACCTGAACAGTAGTACAGCAACTTTGGTTCCCCTTATTCAGGGGGCACTTGAGGATCCTAGTCTCTGAGTGTGTCCACTGCAGCACAGGAAAGGAGTGAGAGCGTTGAAACACAGCCCCCTTACAAAACTCATCACGCTGACCGGTAGTCAGCAAGTCCCACTCTCTGCACCTGTGGGTCACATGGGAAATTAGGAATTCCCCTAGCAGAACAAACCAGGGATCTCACTGCTCTTACTGGCTGGTCAAGATCTCTTCCCAAAGTCAAATGGATGCTTCCTTCATCATCTTAGGTGAAAAAGAAAGAGAGTTAGGGTACGTCTTCACTACCTGCCGTATCGGCGGGGAGCAATCGATTTATCCAGGATCAATATATCGTGTCTCATTAAGATGCGATATATCGATTCCCGAACGCGCTCACCGTCGACTCCGGAACTCCACCAGAGCGAGCGGCGGTAGCGCAGTCGATGGGGGAGCCGCGGCCGTCGATCCCGTGCCGTGTGGACCCCCGGTAATTCGATCCAAAATACTTCGACTTCAGCTACGCTATTCGCGTAGCTGAAGTTGCGTATCTTGGATCGATCCCCCCCGCCCCCAGTGTAGACCAGCCCATAGATAGGGAGCAATACCTTGGGGGGGGGGTTGGCCCTCTTCTTCACCAAACAGTGGCCACTTGACAGGTGATTGGCCATCATCTTTGATGACACCCAGCTAGAGGCATCAGCTTGTCCTTTGTCTTTGAGACACAGGCTTGTTCACTCCCCACACTTGTCTAGTAACCACATTTCAGTCCTGATTTCAGCTTCTGTTCCTAACTTTACACACAGTGGTGTTACACACATTTCACCGGGATATCACTGAGCAGCGAGTTCTTCGTTTTCAAACGACACCTCACAAGCCAAGTTCCCTCTAAGCTGCACGGCCGCGCAGCCACCTATTTAGCGCCGCAGTCCTGGAGCTGCCACAGCCGGGATAGAGGCACCTATCCCCCCCAGCCCAGGTGCTGCTGCAGGGAGAGAAAGCTGGGGGGAGTCTTCTCTCCCTGCCGTAGTCCCGGAGCACCCTTCGGCACCCTCATCCCCGGCCCCACCGCAGAGCCCGCACCGCCAGCCAGAGCCCTCACACCCCTGCACCCCAACCCTCTGTCCCAGCCCTGAGCCCCCTCCCCCACTCCGAACCCCTCGGCCCCACCCCCACCACATGAATTTTGTTATGTGCACCGATATAAAGGTGATGTGTCACACGTCACCTCCATGTTGGTGCACATAGACTCATAGGACTGGAAGGGACCTCAAGAGGTCATCTAGTCCAGTCCCCTGCCTCATGGCAGGTCTAAGTATTATGTAGACCATCCCTGACAGGTGTTTGTCTAACCTGCTCTTAAAAATCCCCAAAGATGGAGATTCCACCACCTCCCTAGGCAATTTATTCCAGTGCTTCACCACCCTGACAGTTAGGAAGTTTTTCCTAATGTCCAACCTAAACCTCCCTTGCTGCAATTTAAGCCCATTGCTTCTTGTCCTATCCTCACAGGTTAAGAAGAACAATTGTTCTCCCTCCTCCTTGTAACAACCTTTTATGTACTGTTATCATGTTTCCTCTTAGTCTTCTCTTGTCCAGACTAAATAAACCCAATTTTTTCAATCTTACCTCATAGGTCATGTTTTCTAGACCTTTAATCATTTTTGTTGCTCTTCTCTGGAATTTCTCCAATTTGTCCACATCTTTTCTGAAATGTGGCACCCAGAACTGGACACAATACTCCAATTGAGGCCTAATCAGCACAGAGTAGAGAGGAAGAATTACTTCTTGTGTCTTGCTTACAATACTTCTGCTAATACATCCCAGAATGATGTTTGTTTTTTTTGCAACAGTGTTACACTGTTGACTCATATTAAGCTTGTGGTCCACTATGACCCCCAAGATCCCTTTCTGCCGTACTCCTTCCTAGGCAGTCATTTCCCATTTTATTTGTGTGCAACTGATTGTTCCTTCCTAAGTGGAGTACTTTGCATTTGTCCTTATTGAATTTCATCCTATTTATTTCAGACCATTTCTCCAGTTTCTCCAGATCATTTTGAATTTTAATCCTATCCTCCAAAGCACTTGCAACCTCTCCCAGTTTGGTATCGTCCACAAACTTTATCAGTGTACTCTCTATGCCATTAGCTAAATCACTGATAAAGATACTGAACAGAACTGGGCCCAGAAACGATCCCTGCAGGACCCCACTCGTTATGCCCTTCCAGCATGACTGTGAACCATTGATAACTACTCTCTGGGAATGGGTTTCCAACCAGTTTTGCACCCACCTTATAGTAGCTCCATGTAGGTTGCATTTCCCCTAGTTTGTTTATGAGAAGGTCAGTCTACCCCAGGTGGATTGACTCCCTTCCCCTGCTCCCTGCATCAGCTTTTCTTTCTCAAACCCCCTGAGCCCCAACTCCTCCCAGATCCCCAGTTCTCTGACAGTGGGTCTCATGTCTGGAACTCCCTGAGCCCTCTCCTCAGATCCACTACAGCCCCTTTGTACCACTCCAACTTAACCACTCTTCCCCTGGAGTAGGACAAATGCTGGAGCAATGTAGAACTGACAGAGCAACTTTATGCCACTTCTCCACAGTGTGGGGGCTGGAGAAAAGTGAAAATGTGTCTTTCTTGCTGCTGGAATAGCGGCCAGAGCTGCCAGGCATAGGTTAGAGCAGCCCTGGGGCTGCTGCAACTTATGTCAGGGGTCACGCTGACTCCCAGGTGGCCTCTGAATAATGGAGCCACAACTGATGTAAAGCCCTTGTTCCAACCCTCCCACCTTCTCCACTCTCCTTCATGTCCTGCACTGACCCCAACATGCCAAGAGCGCCTATTTGGTCTGCGGAGCCGGGTTAACCACACCCGTGGAGCTGGTCTACACGCCTGTTCCCACTGAAGGAGCTGTGCTGCTGCTTTGCCGCAGTGGGGAATTTCCCAGACACCCCAGAGGAGCTGCAGTCCTAGGCTCGCTCCTGCGATTGTAGCTGTACCTGAGACCACCTACACCCAGGCTTAGCCTGGGTTACACGATTAGTACTGAAGAACTGTGTATAGGTGCAGTTTGCCAGCTGGCCACTAGGAGACGCCATTTCTCCGGGAATAAGGCATTATGCAGCAAGGCAGCCTGGCTTCCAGCGAATTGGAAAGCCATTTCCAGTCACTAAAGCAATTAGCATGACAATTCAATAAGTGCCTAAATTGCAGTTAATTGACCATCCCTTGGTTCACAGTACGCACGTGTGTGTCCCGGTACACGGACAAGGAACGGGGCTAAGACAGCCCTGGCATCACTACGGCCTCCCGCCCAGCAACGGAGACCCCCCTTGGAGCATGTAAATGGCGTCCAAAGTGGACAGCAATGACCTGAGGGAGAATCTAGGAGACCCTGGAGACTCAGGAGAGTTTGCTGGCCCTGATGTAGCAAGAGGGTCACAAAAGACTTGCTGCCCCTGGGTAGGGATCTCTGCTGGAGGCTTTCACGCAGGACCGATAGTAGTGTTCGGTCACGTCCACCTGAGGATTTAAACCTCCTGTCAGCCCAGTCCTTTCTCGGGGACTCTGGAGCTAATTGATGGCCTGGAAGATTCCCCAAGACAGGAAGTGTGACCCTGGGGCCAGCGCTGGAGCAGGGCAAGCAGGGGCGGCGATGCACACTAGAGACTGCCAGGGGTAGAGGAGGAGGACAGGCGACAATGAGCGCGTTGTTTTGTTTTCGGGAGCTGCTTGGCTAATGAATGGAGCTACTGACCACTGCTGATGTGTGGTGTACTGTGTGGGTGTCACTGCTGTGAAGAGACGAGCCTATCTAAGCTCCTCACGATTGCGTGAGGGAGCACATCCTCTGCTCTTACATTCCACTGACGGCCTATGGTACAGTAAGGTCATAGGAATTTCCCCTGCGGATCAGACCAGGGAATCCCTCTAGCCCAGTAACCTGCCTTCAACAGTGACCAGTACGCGCTGCTTCAGATGAAGGTGTAACACCCACAATGCACCTGGCCAGTGGTGCCATGCTGTGGGATTCTTTCCCAGACCCACAGAGTGAATTCAGAGGCCCAAACCTGAGAAGTAGTCAGGGCCTGCACCCCTACCGCCACCAATGAGAGCCCAGCGTGCTCGGCAGTGCTCCGGCTTAGCATTACCCCTGAACAACCCAGCCATCGCTGGTTCACGCCTCTGTCCTGCCTTCAGCACCTAGTGTGACTGGGCCCCTATTGATCTTGATCAGCTTTCTGCCTCTCCCCACCCACCTAGAATCTCCTATAACCCCACTCTGCCTTTGGCTGGACTCAGCTTGCATTCCTTAGCCCCCAGGGTCCCTCCTGTAGCCCTCTTGCTCCAGTTCCACTCATCATACAGCTGCTCTTTCTACCAAATGTAGAATTTCTGGGAATTTCTTGGGCCTGCGGGACCTTAGTGAGTTTCCCTGCTTCCCCATCTCTCCCCCGCGATCAGCTTCCCAGCTCAAAGCTGTGCTGTAGCCTGGCAGGGCTGGCTGTGGAGTTCCTCTGCTGTGATATCTCCCCTCAGATCCTTCGCAGTGCTTTACTCCCCTGCTACGCTAAAGGAATTCCCCTGCTTGGTTATCTTCCCCCCACAGGTTTACCGTCACAGTCCTCCCAGCGCTGCCCTGTTTTCTCCTCGGCCGGTGGTGGGTGGGAAAAGCACGCAAAGCTTCCAGCTCCAGCATAAAGGAAAGTAGATGGCGCTTGAATGTTTTAAATCAAAAGCCATGTTGGAAACTATGGCAGAGCCCGGTCAGGATATTATATAACCGGAAAGGCTTTGAGGAGCAAGAACAAAGGACCCAGACAACTTCCGGTGGCACGCAAAGCTGTGGTCCCAGAAACCAGACCTCAACAGCTGAGCAATTTGTAAACACATGTATGGTCAGCTCCAACTGCGCATTGTGCAACTGCTCTGCATGTGTCCTCTCTCTCAGGCTCCCACTCAGCCAAGAGGCTCATTGGGACAGAGAGCACACCAGCACGGTCGGTGCTGGGACACTAGCAGAACAGGGGTGCAAGGACCTGACACTAGCTTTCAACACGTGATCCTTCTGGGGCTCGTCAGAAGATCGGCTTCCTCCTCACGCTCCTTTCCTTTCCTTTCACAAACCAGAAAAACAAGGCCTCGCCGTCCCAATAAAACCCTTCCCCACACAACAACCAAATCCTGAGTCCCAAACAGGACATCAGCTCCCCCCGTGGGCAGAATCTGGTCTCGTTCCCTCCCGGAGTAGCTGTTCCTTTCTTCTGGTCTTTCATGCTGAATCCAGTAGAGTTTAAACTCCCAGCTGCATCTCCTGTCCAGCCACTTAACCCCTCCCTGTCCAATTGCAAACCCTCAGAGACTGGGTGAGGATACCAAGGTTTGAGGCTTTGGTCTACTCAGACAGCCCCATCCCAACGGCCCAAGGGATTTGTAGGACACAGATGGGAAGTCTTGCCCGTCACAAGGCTGTCCCAGTGGACCTGAGGTTCTCTCTGGCCTTGCCATGTGACAGGGCTAGGTTCTGTCTTTGGCTCCCTGAGCTGGTGGAGGCAGGAAGTGCCGTGGAAGAAGACTGCTCAGCCCCTCGGGGGAGCAGCATTTCTCATGGCTCCAGAGCAGCTATGAAGACGGAGCTTCTGCGCTCATCACCCTTTCCCCAAGGAAGGTCACGGCAAGGTGGGACCATGAGGGAGGAGGAGATCATTCTTCTCTGGAGGACAAAATCAGCATGAAAAAAGGAATGATTCTAGGCTGTTTAGTGAAGCCAGAGAACAAAATGTCAAGGCACTGGGGATAACCCATAGAAAGGGGAAGTATCCCCATGTCCTCCACTGCCGCTGGAAGACAATGCACAGACATCCGTCCAGCTCGCAGGGGCAGTGTGAGTGTCACACGAGACGCCAAGGGAAGGATAGTAGGTCGGGTAGGAGTTTGGGAAGTTCTGCCAGGGGACCCCTGCAATCTATAGTGTATGCGCAGATCCCCTCAGTGTTCCCGGAACAAGCCAAATAAACCCAACTGCCACAAAGCTGGCCCAGGTTTCGCACAAGAGCGAGTGCAGGCCAGGGTAGACACTGGCCGGTTCTACGGGGGCAGCCAGCCCAATGTGAAGTGCTCGGTAAAAATGCTGGTTCCTTATCGCCACAGCCTTGTGGCTTAACAATAGAGTCCTCGTCGGGGGGGGGAACATTCACCCCATCCTTCACACCGAAGTGCAGACCGTGCCTGGCAAGCGGAGTTGCTGTTGGACACACTGGCGATACTGAAACACTCCATTGAAACCTGAGCCGCTGGGCATTTATTCTAAATGCCTGGAGAATGTTATTCGGGGAAGTGGGCAGAGCCTGGCTAGACAAGAGAGACAGAGGGGCTAGTGGATTTCCAGGTTGGAACGTGTGAAAGAAGAAAACGCCCCTCTGGGGCAGCATGAAGAAGAAGAAAGCAAGCAAAGGAAGCTTTTGTAACTAAGCAGGAAGGAGCTCTCCTGAGATACATAGACACAAATGTTCATGATGAGCCTTCCAGCCCCAGTGAGGATGTGCGTGGTGAGGAGATGCCTGAGCTTCCAGTTAGTCAGAGTGCAGGTGACCTGGCAGCTACTGCAGCATCCATATCTCCATCTCCAATGGATGTAACCATGCCCATTCCTGAAGAAAAGTGTCGATCAGAGAGGAGTGGGGTGGAGGTGCAAGAAACAGCTGCTGCTGAGTTTGGTTCCTTAAGTCTAGATGATCCAGGACTGTGGACAGTTTCCTGTAACAGTTGCCAGTGGAGAACGCAGCTTCTCCAAGCTGAGGTCAATAAAAACACATCTACGCTCCACAATGACACAGGAGAGGCTGTTCAGCCTTGCAACCACCTCAGTAGAGCATGAACTGGCCCAAACTGTGGACCTTGAGCAGGAAGCAGTTCAAATCTTTGCAACCGAGAAGGCGCGGAAAGCACCACTTTGATTACTCAAACAGATAAAAATGCCAGTGTTTACTATGCGGACAAGAAAAGTTACATTTGCTGTTCGGGCGTCTGAAAGTTAAGTGTTACTTAAAGTTTTTGAACAAGGCATTTTAAGTTGTTAGATCTCCTTTATTGGAGTAGGTAGCAGAGCAGTGCCATGAGAGGTGTAGAGCAGGAAGAAGGCAGAATTGAGACCTTTCAAGGTTTTGGCCCAAGCGAGGGGGCGTCATTTGAGCTCCCCGCCTCAGGTGCCAAAAATGTTGTGGGCCGGCCCTGGCTTGGACACATGCAGGCGTTAGCTGCTGGGCCCAAGTCTTGCAGTGCCCTGACCCCGGGGCAGTCCTGTTAACGCCAAAAAGGTCATTTCAGACAGGCCGAGCTTTGTCCTGGATGAATGAGACATTGTAAAGGACAGACGTAGCGTGTGCGTGCCTCCCCCGGCCATCTGCACCGAGCTGCATGCAAAGTAGTGCCTCTCTCTGGAAACAGCAGAGTCCTTAGAGATTTAAAGGGGCAGCACACCACAAGCAAAGCCATTGCAGTCACTAAGCAAAATACATTGACGTTCCCAATGTGGAGCACTATATAAGTGCTAACTGTTATGAGTTGGATTATTTTATTTTTATGGAGAACTCCCCTCCCTCCTCTGCCCCTTCCCTAATAGCATGTGCAGGTACAGTATGCAAGTGACTTCCTCTTCCAAGTCTGCAAAAAGAACAGGAGTATTTGTGGCACCTTACAGACTAACAAATTTATTAGAGCATAAGCTTTGGTGGGCTACAGCCCACTTCTTCGGATGCATATAGAATGGAACATATATTGAGGAGATATATATATACATACAGAGAGCATGAACAGGTGGGAGTTGCCTTACCAACTCTGAGAGGCAAATTAAGTAAGAGAAAAAAAACTTTTGAAGTGATAATCAAGATAGCCCAGTACAGACAGTTTGATAAGAAGTGTGAGAATACTTACAAGGGGAGATAGATTCAATGTTTGTAATGGCTCAGCCATTCCCAGTCCTTATTCAATCCTGAGTTGATTGTATCTAGTTTGCATATCAATTCCAGCTCAGCAGTCTCTCGTTGGAGTCTGTTTTTGAAGTTTTTCTGTTGTAAGATAGCCACCCGCAGGTCTGTCATTGAATGACCAGACAGGTAAAAGTGTTCTCCCACTGGTTTTTGAGTATTATGATTCCTGATGTCAGATTTGTGTCCATTAATTCTTTTGTGTAGAGACTGTCCGGTTTGGCCAATGTACATGACAGAGGGGCATTGCTGGCACGTGATGGCATATATCACATTGGTAGATGTGCAGGTGAACGAGCCCCTGATGGCATGGCTGGGCTGATGTGATTAGGTCCTATGATGATGTCACTTGAATAGATATGTGGACAGAGTTGGCATCGGGCTTTGTTACAAGGATAGGTTCCTGGGTCAGTGGTTTTGTTTAGTGATGTGTGGTTGCTGGTGAGCATTTGCTTCAGGTTGGGGGGTTGTCTGTAAGCGAGGACAGGTCTGTCTCCCAAGATCTGTGAGAGTGAGGGATCATCTTTCAGGATAGGTTGTAGATCTCTGATGATGCGCTGGAGAGGTTTTAGTTGGGGGCTGAAGGTGACAGCTAGTGGTGTTCTGTTATTTTCTTTGTTGGGCCTGTCTTGTAGGGGGTGACTTCTGGGTACTCGTCTGGCTCTGTCAATCTGTTTTTTTACTTCAGCAAGTGGGTATTGTAGTTTTAAGAATGCTTGATAGAGACTTTGTAGGTGCTTGTCTCTGTCTGAGGGATTGGAGCAAATGCGGTTATATCTTAGAGCTTGGCTGTAGACAATGGATCGTGTGGTGTGTCCTGGATGGAAGCTGGAGGCATGTAGGTAAGTGTAGCAGTCAGTAGGTTTCCGGTATAGGGTGGTAGTTATGTGACCATCGCTTATTAGAACAGTAGTGTCCAGGAAATGGACCGCTTGTGTGGATTGATCTAGGCTGAGGTTGATGGTGGGATGGAAATTATTNCTCTGATTTACATGCATTGTGCCATATATTTCATGTTATGGCAGTCTCAGATAACGACCCAGGACATGTTGTTTGATTTAAGAGCACTTTCACTGCAGATTTGACAAAACGCAAAGAAGGTACCAATGTGAGATTCCTAAAGACAGCTACAGTACTCGACCCAAGGTTTAAGAATCTGAAGTGCCTTCCAAAATCTGAGATGGACGAGGTGCGGCGCATGCTTTCAGAAGAGCAACACTCCAATGTGGAAACTACAGACCCCAAACCACCAAAAAACAAAATCAACCTTCTGCTGGTGGCATCTGACTCAGATGATGAAAATTAACATGCGTCAGTCCGCTCTGCTTTGTATTGTTACCGAGCAGAACCCGTCATCAGCATGGACGCATGTCCCCTGGAATGGTGGTTGAAGAATGAAGGGACATACGAATCTTTAGCGCATCTAGCACGTAAATATCTTGTGACACCAGCTTAGGGTGACAAGACGTCCCAATGTTATCGGGACAGACCCGATTTTAACATGTTCGTCCTGCGTCCCGACCACACATCGGTCGGGATGCCCTTTGTTCCGATATCGGGACCGCTCACCATCACTGCCAAAGTCCTGGGGCTGGCGTGGTGGCGCTTCCTCGGACAGCTCCCGGCACCCGCCTACCGGCAGAAGCCTGCAGTGCTGGCAACCCCTAGGCACAGAGGTGGAGGGGGTCTCCGCGTGCTGCACTGGCTCCCTCCTGCCCAATCAGAGCTGTGGGGGCGGGGCTTGCAAGCGCCGGCAGTGTGCAGAGAGCCCTCCACCCCCACAACCCACCCACCCGACCCAACCCTAGGAGCCAGAGGGACCTGCTGGATGCTTCCCGGGATCCACCCCAGGTAAGCACTGCCAGGACTCCCCACCTTGCCCACTGGCAGGTCCCTCTGGCTCTTAGGGTTGGGGCCCCATGCACGGCACAGAGCGGTGGAGACTGCCGCCCCGGGCTCCTGCCATCCCAGGAAGTGCAGCGAGCCAGCGTGGCTGCGAGCTGGGGGAGAAGCCCGTCCCAAGGTGGTGGTACAGCGCTACTGGGGGAGCAGCTGCTACCTGGCTCCAGGCTGCTGGAGAGGGCCTCGGCACCGCCCTGCCCCACAGACCGCGTAGCTCCGCTCCCCATTCACTGTGCAGACAGCTCCCTGAGGCACGCGGGTTCTGTTCAGTGTTGGGCACCACACGCGCCAGCGGGGTAAATAGCTCCCCAGCCCCCGCCATGCTGCCCGAGCGCGGCTGCCCCACCCGACGCAGCCATGACCCAACGAGGGCGTTTGGCCGGTGATTGCAGCCTGCAGCGGCCGGAGGCGGGGAGGGCACCGAGGGGTCCGCGGCTGAGAGCAGGGCGGGTGGTGCCTCGATGTGGGGCAGTTTCCCATGTGCCTCCCCCAACTATCTCCCATGGTGGGGGTGGTTATAAAGCCAGGCGGGAGAGTCAGTGGCCACCTTGGGAGAGTCTGAGCCGCAGTTTAAGTGCAGGGTTAGTGGGACTTGAGTCAGCTGAGCTGTGTTAGGGAGCCCTGGGCTTAGG
>NC_048310.1:37293071-37317657 GCF_013100865.1 Trachemys scripta elegans | reverse complement strand
GGATCCACCCCAGGTAAGCACCGCCAGGACTCCCCACCTTGCCCCCCGGCAGGTCCCTCTGGCTCTTAGGGTTGGGGCCCCATGCACGGCACAGAGCGGTGGAAACCGCCGCCCCGGGCTCCTACCATCCCAGGAAGCGCAGCGAGCCAGCGTGGCTGCGAGCTGGGGGAGAAGCCCGTCCCAAAGTGGCGGCGCAGCGCTACTGGGGGGAGCGGCTGCCGCCTGGCTCCAGGCAGCTGGAGAGGGCCTCGGCACCGACTGCCCCACAGACTGCGTAGCTCCGCTCCCCGTTCACTGTGCGGACAGCTCCCTGAGGCACGCGGGTTCTGTTCAGTGTTGAGCGCCACACGCGCCAGCGGGGTAAATAGCTCCCCAGCCCCCGCCACACTGCCCGCACGCGGCTGCCCCACCCGACGCAGCCGTGACCCAACGAGGGCATTTGGCCAGTGATTGCAGCCTGCAGCGGCCGGAGGCGGGGAGGCCACCGAGGGGTCTGCGGCCGAGAGCAGGGGCGGGTGGTGCCTCGATGTGGGGCAGTTTCCCATGTGCCTCCCCCAACTATCTCCCATGGTGGGGGTGGTTATAAAGCCAGGCGGGAGAGTCAGTGGCCACCTTGGGAGAGTCTGAGCCGCAGTTTAAGTGCAGGGTTAGTGGGACTTGAGTCAGCTGAGCTGTGTTAGGGAGCCCTGGGCTTAGGGTGACCAAAGGTCCCAATATTAGAGGCTTTGTCTTATATAGACAATTATTCTCCTTACACACACCCCCGCCGCCCCCCCCCCAAAAAAAGTGTCCTGGTTTTTTTACACTTGCTATCTGGTCACCCTACGCCAGCCATGCGAACACCTGTTCTCAGTTTCAGGTGAGATTGTAAACAAGAAGCGGGCAGCATTATCTCCTGCAAATGTAAATAATCTTCTTTGTCCTAGCAATTGGCTGAACAAGAAGTAGGACTGAGTGGCCTTGTAGCCTCTAAAGTTTTACATTGTTTTATTTTTGAATGCAGTTATTTTTGCACATAATTCTACATTTGTAAGTTCAACTTCCATGATAAAGAGATTGCACTACAGTACTTGTATTAAGTGAATTGAAAAGTACCATTTCTTTTTTCTTTTTTACAGTGCAAATATTTGTAATCAAAAATAAATATAAAGTGAGCACTGTACACTTCGTAATCGGTGTTGTAATTGAAATCAATATATTTGAAAATGTAGAAAATATCCACAAATATTTAAATAAATGGTATTCTATTATTGTTTAATAGAATGATTAATCACGATTAATTTTTTAATCACTTGACAGCCCTATTTCTTATACATTTGCAGTACTGTGGAAACAGCGCTTCCAAGGTACTGAAAATGAGTCCAAGATCTCTTTCTTGATGAGTAACAGCTAATTTAGGGACCAGCATTTTGTATGTATAGTTGGGATTATATTTTGCCATGTGCAGTACTTTGCATGTAACATTGAATGTCATCTGCCATTTTCTTGCCAAGTCACCCAATTTTGTGGGATCCTTTTGTAACCCTTTGCTCTCTGGTTTTCACTTAGCTAACTATCTTGAGTAATTTTATATCGTCTGCAAACTTTGCCACCTCACTGTTTACCCCTTTTTTGCAGATCATTTATGAATACGTTGAACAGCATTGATCCCAGACCAGCACAGACTCCTGGGGACACCGCTATTTACTTCTCTCCATTCTCAAAATGGGCCATTTATTCCTATCCTTTGTTTTCTGTCTTTTAATTGGAGTGCCTGGGAATGCTAATGATCCTTAATTTAATGACAAGTCTTTTGTTATCTTAATCACTCGATCTCTGTTCATAAAAAAACTTCCTGCACCGAGGGGCAGAGTCATTAGCAGCGCCCTTGCCCCCCCCACCCCCCGCCCCAGGCGATTGGGGAGGGGCATGTGACCCATCCCCACACACACGCATCTCCCCTGCAGGCAGCCGTGCAGCCCTTCCCATGAGCTCAAAGGTGCCAGCCATGTTTGTAGTCCTTGCCCAGGAATTACAATCACTGGTGAGGCAGGGGAATGCTTGTCTACACTTTCCTAGCACCACATTCTTCTGAAGGAGAAGTAAACCTCGAAAGGTTCAGATGAGCGCCCACCCTTCTGGAATCCAAAGCTTTGCGGCATGATCCAAACTTCAGGGGAGTGCAAACTCATGCTAAATGAGTCCTTGGTGATATTAACGTGACACCGAAGTAGCGGTCCAGGGCCTGCCTGGCTGTAGAATAGGGACTGGGCAACCAGTTTGGGTAAATGAAAATTTCCTTGGACTGTTACCCGTTTTGGAACTGAATGGGGCCAGAACCTTTTTCTGAGGGAAGAAATGGTTCATCGACCTTCAGTTCTGCCTTGCCAGAAGCAGAAATGCTGGTGTCTCGCAAGAAAGCACGTTCTGTGCAAAGATCTTGGGCAGCATGTGGTCCATAAAGTGCAAACACATGGGGTGCAACCATAGCCCCATTGAAATCAATGGGTGCTTTGCCATTAACAGCAATGGGACACCATTTCACCCAGGTTATCTAAGTCCAACTCACTTCTCCTTAGTTCTGGCATTTGCTTCGAGACCTTGATATGAATTATTCATCTGACTACATCCTTTTGATGAAGACATTGACTTTTGTCATAGAATTTTATTGGTTTTTTTTATGAAAATACAAAACAGAATACAATACATTTACCAGGTACAATACTACATCTTAGCACGCGCCAATCCTTTTCACCTTGTGCTTTAAATTAAATAACACTTTAAATACTACAGAGCATGCAATTGAAATCCAGTTTCCAGCCACATCACCCCAATATAACAAAGGTCCACCCTGGACAGTCAGTCCTCCCGCACTCTGCCAACATGACCATTGTGCAGGATTTTTTAAAGAAATAATAAGCCCAAACCTGCACCAGTAAAAGTCAATGGCAAAATTCGCCTCTGATTTCAGTGGCGGCGGATTGGGCCCAATGTGAGCTTGCATTTGCTAAGAAACTGCAACTGTTTAAAAAAATTACTGGCCCGTTATTAGCTGAAAGTAATTCCAAAGTTCCACCAACACACTGGCCAGTCAGCTGTCCCAAGAACTCCCTAGCTGCCTTATCCTACACAATATGGATGCTTGTAGCCCTGAGCGTAAAAATGACACTGATTACAGCCAGGGGCAATCAACTCTGTCTGGGTAAGTGTGGACTGGATAAGGGGGCAGGGCCAAGTGGCTGGAGCATGGTGCTGGAGGGCGTCCATGCCCCACCTGCTCCACAACTACCCTACTGCTAGGGGCATTAGGGTTGCTCCTGCCCTGTGCAGACCACATTTAAGGGTCACTGCACCCACCACTGAAATGGAAGGTGCCAGCTTTTCGCCACCCACCCCAAGGCACCATAACAGTTTCGATCAAGAAAGGAGGAATAGCCATTCGAGCAGAAGAATGCCCTTTATAAACAGCCGCAGGAGGAATGTAGGGGGCAGAATCTAACTATCTGAGATGGCATTGGGCCAGGACACTGGAACTAAAGCCTCTTCTCTCACAAAAAGTGTCATGGGATCTTTCAGTGGCCCAGACTTCAGTTTTAGGTCTGCAGGTCTAACATCAAAGTGCCCCTTAACGGCCTCCTGGGCCGTTAGTCCAGAACTGGCTTAGTGGGAAGAGGGAAGACAATAGCTGCTCAGTCACCAGTCCTCCTTCCTGCAGTATCGAACTCCAGCTATTCTGTGATGAAGTCCATGATCATTGCTAGAACCCTCCTTGCTAGAACACCAAGAGGACACAGTTTTGTACCGAAGACATCAGTCAGTCCCAGGCATTGCTAACGTTCACGAACAAGGGACGGGGTAGGAGATCAGTAGCCTGCACCCTGCATTTGCATTACATTTCTAAAGATAGGTACTATAAAAATAATAGGCTAACTTTTGTATTTAAAGGACTATCCTTTGTACATCATTCTGACAAGCTATGGGTTACTATTCCCATAGGGCTAAATTCACCCCCGTGCATGAAGGCCTATGTACTTCCAAATAGGCTAAAGTAATGCATTAGTCATTGGGTGCCGGCCCTCTGCACAGGGCTGAATTTCACACAGAAAACTCAAGTATACATCATATCTGATCACACTCTGAATCCCTCGTACCAAGTTACCTCCAGCCCCCTTTACAAAACCAACACCCAGGGGGAAGGGAACTGGATCTCAGTCAAAAACAAATATTGTTGGGATGAAACCCATTAGCCCAGCTTCGGGGTCAGAGTTCCCATACAGTGTGTCTGCTGGTTCCTAATTGGGGTAACCGCAGCACCTGTGCCTTGTCTATCTTTCCTTTCCTAGAAGTTGAGTACAGAATCAGCTGTGGTTAGCTTGTTCTACTGTTTGTATGTACTTAGTGTATTACTCAGATAAAGCAACTGCATTTTATGTGTCTTAGGTTATATTATACGTGTTTTACTTTTTTTTTTTCCGCGCGCACCTTTATATTTTGGAGCTCCAATCCTGATCACATTGAAGCCAATAAGCGCAGCACTGGATTAGTGATATATATGTGTGTGTTGCTACAGTGGCCCATATCCTGACGATTTCTTACCCAGGCAAAAGTCCTACTGGGGTCAATGGAAATTTGTCCTGAGTGAGGACAATAAAAATTTAGTAAGGGACCTTCAGGATTTGGCCCACAGGACTTAGATTCTGTAATGTCTAGCTGTATAAAATCAATAACCATTTGCATAAAAATCTGTTGCCTAGTAGCTTTACAATGCATTAATACCATGGTGATAGATGCTCTATATAAGCCTGAGAGGGAGGGATAGCTCACTGGTTTGAGCATTGGCCTGCTAAACCCAGGGTTGTGAGTTCAATCCTTGAGGGGGCCACTTAGGGATCTGGGGCAAAAATCTGTCTGGGGATTGGTCCTGCTTTGAGCAGGGGGTTGGACTAGATGACCTCCTGAGGTCCCCTCCAACCCTGACATTCTATGATTGTATGGACAGATAGATACAGAGGTGCATTAGTGTAGGAGTGTTACACCTTCCTCTGAATCAGCCAGTGTTGGCCACTGCCAGAGACAAAATACTAGACTAGATGGACCGTTGGTCTGTTCCAGCAGAGTAGTTTCTATCCTCCTAAGTCCAAATGTATTACTGGTAGTTACTCAGTGCTCTGAAAGTAAACTACCCATTCATTGTCCTTTGTAACTGTCAAACAGAACGGCTCACCAATCAGACTCCACGTTGGTTCCAAGTGAAAAGAAAAATCACTAGATGTTTGATGTCTGGTGGCTTCTTCTGTTTCCCGGTATCACAACGGCTCTTTTTTATATATACAACAGTATGTCTTTGTTCTGTAACATCACATCTGTGCTAGGAACTGGTTAGGTCCAGGGACCACAGCTGGAGGAGAGATTTGATTAGCAATGAGTCCAGTGTTTCAATGTGGGTGATTAAAGTTAGTCCCCTGAATCCATAGTTAGACACCTTAATTCTTGTTTTAGCCAACCCTGGTCTGATTTTTCACAGGTGTCAAGTTGCAGGTGCTCAACATTCTGTGAAAATTAGGTCACTAAGTGCTAGAGTAACCAGACAGCAAGTGTGAAAAATCGGGACAGGGGGTGGGGGATAATAGGCACCTATATAAGATAAAGTCCCAGGGACTGTCCCTGTAAAATCGGGACATCTGGTCACCCTACTAAGTGCTGATTCTTAGTTGCCTAAGGTGGGGGTTTAGCTGCCTAAATCTGGATTCAGAGGCCTAACTTTAGGCAGCCACATTGGAAAACTGGACTCAAAGTGGTTAGGTCTGGTAACAGTTAGTGGCATGGTTGGCCCTTGAAGACTGGAACAACCAGCAACCAGTTGAGTGACAACTCAGGTATCACTCAAACAGAATTGGAACAGAATGGCACCACATGGGGACCCAGAGTGCAGGGAGTGAACCAGCAGAGGGGTAACAAATGCAAAGTCTGGGACCACACCCTTCAGGCAGGGAGAGGATCGAGGTGGCGTAACGTTCAGCTTGAGAGCAGCTTGGTTGGGTTTTTAGCTGGATAGTGCCGGAATGGAACTATTCCAATACCCGTTCAAAAACATGCCTTTGGCACCGACTGGCAACCAGCTGCTCTATAACTGCTGTTACCTTTGCATATAATGATGCAAGATAAAAGCCAAGGAACTCATTCCTAAAACGTCACCCTTGGCTCCCTGGGTGTTTTTTGGCATTCCACTCAGAAGCTGTGAGTGTCCTTGGCCCATTTGCCTTGCACGGTTTTTTGGCTTAGTCCAGTATAAATCTGATTAGTGCCAGGTTTAGCCTCCCTGCTCCCAGTTAGAGTAATGTCCTAGAGTCCACCTACTAGCGGTAGGAACCCAAGTCCGTGCCATGAACGATTCAGATGACTTCCATAGCATATTCATTAGTTCGAGAGCCCTGCTGATTAAAGAGCAAGCCTTGTACCGTTTCTTTAGTGGAGTCTCCAGGGCAGCCTTTGACCTTTAAATACATATACATCCATACGGCGGCACTGCAAATCCCCAGAACGCTCGCCAGCAAAGCAAGTCTGAGGATGTGGGTTCGGGATGCAGGCAAAATGCTGAACACCAAGGGACCATCTGAAGGCCCCTCTGCTCTGTTCTGAAGTGGGAAGCTTTTGAAGGAAAGGACTGACGTTTCTGTAGGTGAAACGGATTCAGGAAAACAGCGAGGAAGATCTTTCTTTCCTAAAGGAGATAAGTAGCTACCTGTGCGAGCATCAGCCATAGAGTCACTAACAGCATCTCTTTCACCACCACTGTTGGGACTGACAGAACTACTTTCTCCTCCAGGAGATGTGGGGTGTGGAGTAGATCCCTGGGTAGCATCACTTCCTTTTAGAACAGCTGTGGGTTTCATGAGGCTTTTGAAGGAAAGGACTGACATTTCTGTAGGTGAAACGGATTCAGGAAAAGAGCGAGGAGGATCTTTCTTTCCTAAAGGAGATAAGTAGCTACTTGTGCGAGCATCAGCCGTAGAGTCACTAACAGCATCTCTTTCACCACCACTGTTGGGACTGACAGAACTACTTTCTCCTCCAGGAGATGTGGGGTGTGGAGTAGATCCCCGGGTAGCATCACTTCCTTTTAGAACAGCTGTGGGTTTCATGAGGCTTTTGAAGGAAAGGACTGACATTTCTGTAGGTGAAACGGATTCAGGAAAAGAGCGAGGAGGATCTTTCTTTCCTAAAGGAGATAAGTAGCTACCTGTGCGAGCATCAGCCGTAGACTCACTAACAGCATCTCTTTCACCACCACTGTTGGGACTGACAGAACTACTTTCTCCTCCAGGTGGAGTGGATCCCTGGGTGGCATCACTTCCTTTTAGAACAGCTGTGGGTTTCATGGTAGAGTTCTCAATCACTTGCCCCATAGATGCAAGGCCTATAACAGGCTTGCTGGGAACAGATTCTAGTAGAGAAGGTGTTGTCAGGAACGTAGGTGATAACTTGACAATCGCACGACCATTTAAAATGGATGGAGCATCTGAAATAAGTCTACTGGGAGCACTGGCAAGTCCATCAGCTGTTTGATTTCTAGTAGAGCTTACAGAATTGTATGTAGGTCGTATGGGACTCTCAAACCCTTTGATGACAGGGGTGGGATCTGAATTAAATCTCCTGGGAGCTGTGCCAGATATATCAGTTGTTGGACTGATAGATCCTGTGGACTTGTTTCTAGATTCTACGAAACTCTCAGAGCTTTTCATGACAGGGGTGGGAACTGAATGAAATCTGCTGGAAGTGCTGTCTGGTACGTCAACTGCTGGCGTTGTAATAGATCTCATGGAAACTTCGCTGCCATTGACAACAGGCTCAGGGTGGATAGTAGATGGAGTAACAGTCTCTTGTAATGCAGAGAAGGATTTTGTAGAACCTGGTGTGCCAGCCCCGTGAATGGGATTGGCCGGAACACTGGGCTGTGTTGGTTTAGAGACAGTACCGCCAACGAGTCTGTGAAAAACGCCTGGCCCTTTTCCCACAACTGCAGAAGTGACGGTGCTTGAAAGTGGCAGATTCAGAGGGGCACTTGCTTGGTTTAGCTGTCGGACTGCTTCCTTCACCCAGCTCGCCTCTGGATCTGCACAGAACTCTTTATTCTTCTGAGTGACAAATCTGAAGAGAGACCAGAAACAGCAACAATCACAAGAAACAGAAAGGAAGAGATATGCAAAGCCTAGATAAAAGCAGCCGTGAGGAAGCTCGTGCTACTTTGGCAGAAGCTAGAGACATTCTATTTTCCCAATGACTTCTGGAAGTTAAATATAGCCATGTTCTGGTGTGCAGGAGATAGAAATCTAATCAGTTGGTATTTGATGTGATGAATAATTTCCTGAGGATAGACTTTCTTTTTCCTGTTCATTGTTAAAGTAACTATTTTGAAATGGGGCAGTTGACCCGATTTTCACCTGAGGATGCTGTAATGAAGTTAAGAGGGGCTGACTGTGTAATCACATATAGGGTTGGATCCCGTTCCCATAGAAACCGAAGGGAATTTTGCCACCCACTGCAATGGGAGCAGGGCCAGACTAACTCTGAAAGTACAATTCTGCTCTGTAAAGTGGCTGCAAATATGGCATCATGGGGCTCCATGTTTGTGCCTCACTGACGCCAGATTGTTATTTATTATTTAGCACCTACAGGCCCCTACTGAGCTCAGGCCTCTGTTGTGCTACGTGTACATAACTAGAGACAGCCCCTGGCCCAGAACATTTACAGTCTAACAGACAGAGCAGATAAACAGAGAGAGGGGAAAGAGGCGGGTCACTGGCCAGGGAACAGAACTCAGCTTTCTTGACTAGAGCTGGTAGGTTTTTGACTCAATGCAATTTTTAAGAAAAAGTGTCCACTTTCCCGGGAAATGTTTGACTTTTCGTCCAGAAAAAAAAAACAAAAAAACAAAAACAAAACAAAAAAACGAATGCCCAAATTTTTCAGCTGGAAACCAAAATGGAAAAGCTGTGATTTGGAAATTCTGCCATGGTGCCTCATGGGAGTTATATCCTGACTGCCTCATTCCCCTTCCCTCCACCTCCCAGGGCCGGGTTCCCCAGCTAGACTACATCTCCCATGAGGCACTACAACCAGGGACTTCTATGACGTGTTGCATCAAGAGGGGGAGACCATAGTGCAACATGGGAGATGTAGTCCATCCAGGGAGCCCAGGTCATTGAGGAAAATGGGACCTTGACAGGGCCGCCCAGAGGGGGGGGCAATTAGGGCAATTTGCCCCAGGCCCCGCAGCGGCCCCATGAGAATATAGTATTCTATAGTATTGCACCTTTTTTTTTATTGACGGGGCCCCCGAAATTGCCTTGCCCCAGGCCCCCTGAATCCTCTGGGCGGCCCTGGAGCTTGAAGCCCCCAAACTACAGTTACCATGAGGCACCAAGGTATCAGTTTTAAATCAAGAATTTCATATTTTCAGCTGAAAGGTTTTTGCCAAAAAATTCTGATTTCCAATTTTTCATCCAAAAAATCCACATTTTCCCTGGGGGGGCGGGGAAGAGAGCAAAAATATTTTCTGAGCAGCTCTACTCATGACTCCCAGCCTGGTACCCGATCCACTCGATCATGCTCTAGTCTCGCCCATGTCAATAGAGCTATGCCAGTTTACATCAGCTGAGGATCTGGCCCTAAATCTGTAACAAATTTGGAGAGTTGCACCTACTTAAAACCAGGGCTGAATTTGGCCCAGGCTAAGTAAACTATTAAAAAGGTGTGACATATTTCCCCAACCTTTTCTCCAGGGCTGAATTTCTGGTAACTGTGTAAAGTGCTTATAAATTAAAACCACATGTAGCAATTGTCAGCGTTGTTTAAAATGAATTAATGAGTTCCCGGGGGCTCTCGGAGTGGAAGGCTGGACTTGTGCTTAAGGCAGAGGCCTACTCTTCAGGTCCTGATTCTGCCACAGGCTTCCTGTAGAACCTGGGCCAAAACCCTTAGGCTTGGTCTACACACTACCCATTCATGTCAGTATAACTACATTGCCCAGGGAAAATCCACACCCCTGAGCGACGCAGTGATACCAACATAACTGCTGGTGTAGACAGCACGGTCGACGGGAGAGCTTCTCGCGTCAACATAGCTACCACCTCTCCGGGAAGGGGAGGCGCTCTCCTGTCGACGTAGGCAGCGTCTTCACTAAGCGTTCCAGTGGTGCTGCAGCAGCACTGTAAGTGTGGACAAGGCCTTAATGTCCCTTGGTCCCCATCTGTAAAACAGTCCTCACGATCTTTCCTTTCTTCTGCCCTTTGTCTGTCTTGTGTATTTAGCCTGCGAACTGTTTCAGGGCAGGGCCTGCCTCACTATGTGTGTGTACAGCACCTAGCACAACGGGGCCCTGAGTCCAGCTGGGGCCTGTGGGCAGTTTCCAGAATGCGTTTTGCACCAAAAGGAGGCCCTTTGCAGGATTTTGGCCCATTTATTCTCAGAGTTGCACATTAATTGAATCAATTCTGAAGAGGACCACATGGTAGAAAAGTACTTACATGATAGCGGCTTTAGGACATGATGGTTCTGTCTTCCTATAGGTCTTCAACAGCTTCTGGGGTATTCTTTTTTGTGAAAATTCGGTGCATAATTTTTTGCATTTCACAGGTGCTTTGGGTTGTCCTAAGGCAAAAAAAAAAAAAAAATCAACATAAGTATCAGCTTGTGCTCTGGATGCAACGAAAGGAGCTCTCCTGCCCGGAGAAAGGAAAAGCCTGCTTTCAAATTTGGCAACCTTAAAAGGAAGCGCCCTGCATCAGTGAAAACAATTCCAAGCATGTTCTCATCAGGGCTAAGTGAGTGCTGTAAGAATGTAGGGGCAGACCCTAGCAGCAAAAGCATGTGAAAACAAACGATTCTTGAGACATCCTTAAAGAAAAGCCCCCAGTGGGCTCGGGATGGATGGCGAATGCACAGAGACTCTTGCTTGTGGAGCCGCAGTTCAAATCTGAACGGCATCGTCGCTAAATGCCCCGATAGCAACTATGTGGGTAAAACCAGACAATCACCACGCTCCCAAATGAACTCACACAGGAAAATGATAAAGGACAAAAACCCCCCATCACCTGTGTATGAACACTTCTCACAACGAGCTCAGACATAGCGTGTCCTCAGCCTCAAAGGAAACCTGCACAGCACTTTCAAAAGATTAGCCTGGGAGCTTAAATTCAGAACTACATGAGACACTAAAACTCTTGGCCTAAATAGAGCAGGGGTGGGCGAACTTTTTGGCCTGAGGGCCACATCTGGGTATGGAAATTTTATGGCAGGCCATGAATGCTCACGAAATTAACACACCATGTTCCAACAGGGACAACACAAGTTTGTTTCAAAATCAAACTGCTGTTTTACAAGATTGCATGCACTGTGAAAAAACTGGGCCCTCTCTCTATCCTGGATTTGTCGGGCATCAGCTTCCAGTCATAAGAACTCACTGACATTCACCAGCCCCCTGGTCTCAGAAATCTCCTCCCAGGTAGGTCCCGACAGCCCACAATCGAGTCGCCTATGGGTGGCAGGAAAGTCACCTAAGCCAATAAGTAGCCGGCACCTGGGCTTGCACCTTCCAGGCACTGATGGTGCATGAGGCGTGTTTGGGTTGGACAGCTGGAGTAACACAAGTGTCCTCACGCGCATCATGCAGGAGAGCTGGGCGGGCGGAGCGGGACAAGCCCCCGACCCCACTCCCTGGCTGGAGCGCCGAAGCGGGGCAAGCCCCCGCTCCCAGACAGGAGTGCCGGAGCGGGATAGTGAAGCTTGAGGGGTCCGATGGGCCAGATGCAGCCCCCGGGCTGTAGTTTTCCCACCCCTGGCATAGAGACACTGGATTTACGGATTATTACAACAATCTATAGCTCACTAACAAGCACCTCCCCCTCCCCCTTTTCCTCCCTCTGACTGGAGTAGTGTTAACGGGCCACTTCATCTTGAATGATCCCCTGGAGATATGCAGTAACTACTTACGCTAAATACTCTGTTCCGCCTTGTATTTAGCTGTGACACTTTCCCAGCCCTGCAGAAGAGCTCTGTGTAAGCTCCAACGCTTGTCTCTCTCACCAACAGAAGCTGGTCCAATAAAAGCTATCACCTCCCCCACTGCGTCTGTTTGGTGGCATTTGTGAAACAAATCAATGGGTCTCAGTCCAGTTCCTAGTGGCTCGAATCTTTGTCACAAAAGCAACTGCTGCCGCGGTCGTTCATTGGCCCCTTTGTTGGCACTCTCAGCACAAAGGGCGCGGAGGACGAGCGGCTCTACAGGTCAGGGCTGAGGCATTATCATTGATGGGCAGGATGAGGTAAGCCTGCTCTAATGTAGCCGATCCTGTACATAGCCTTTTCCCCAGCAATGGCTCCCATACAAATAAAGTCCACCCCCTTGTCTCTTAACGTAGGGTTTTTGCATAGGTGCCTGTCGCCATAGAGCGTATGTCTGCGGTGCTTCCCCGAGGGGGTAGCTGGACAGGCGCTAGCTCCGCTGCAGATAGCGTGCTAAAAATAGCCGTGTGGCTGCGGTGGCCGAGTACATATCCCCGGGGTTGGGCAGACTTGTACTCGCCTGAGAAGGTGTTCGTGCCACTCTGACTACACGCCTACCCGAGCGAGGAAGCACCTTCTCAGCTGCCGTGTGGGGATCCTCTCAGTCGCTGAGCACCTCCTGGAATCTGGGGAAAGGTGCAAAGGAAACACCTTTGGAGACCTTCTATGAGTTTTCTCATAATTATTGCCCGTGCTTAGATAGTAACATGAGAGCCATAGACACCTCACGGGTAGCCTTTCTAAAACATGGCTACTGAAAACATCATTCGGCAAAAGTAGCATCTTGCTCAATACGGGCCAAATGGTGCAGTCCTTCCGCACATTGGGTAGACTTTATTCATGCAAGCAAGTCCATCGACGTCACGGAGGCTACTTGCCGTCCAACATAAGCAGAGGTTGCACAATCAAACATTACATTCTTTCCTGTGTGCCTTGGAGTTAGAGCTTGATTGGACTGGCATGTCTTCCGTGCTACTTTTAGATCAATTTAAATCATTGCTTCCACCCCATAACTTCCTTATGGTATTTTTTTCTTGAGTTCTCTGTTTGTTCCTGTGAATTAGTTAATGAATTACAGACTAGGCCAAATAGTCTTCCTTCATGAGCAGCACTAAGTGGACTAGGCTGGGGTGTCTGGTTTTTTCCATTTCAAGGAAGTTATACAAATATTTGCTGTAGTAAGTGCAATAGAGTCATCAGACCTTCAATATCAAGGATCACATTCTGCGACCTCAGCGAGTGACCTTTGGCAAGCGAGAGGATTACTCACTGAGCAAGGTGGGGGGAGGGCAGAGTCTGACCCGTAGCCAGTGAGGTATGTCTGCAGTGGAATGAAAGACCCTGTGGCTGGCCTGGATCAGCCGACTGAGGCTCGGGCTGCAGGGCTAAAAATTGGCTTGGACTGGAGCTGAGGCCCTTGGACCCTTCCCCTGGTGGGGTCCCAGAGCTCGGACTCCATCCTGAGCCTGGACCCCCACAATTCCAAGTGCTACAACCCCACCCCTTCCCAACTCCTCCTGGGCCGGCTCCTGGCAGGTCCCTCCGCTGGGGTCTGTAAGTGGCCAGCAGCAGGTCCGGCTCCTAGGCGGGGAGGCCACTGGGAGCTGGGGGACAGAGCACGCGGGTGAGACCCACGGAGAGCACGCGGGTGAGACCCACGGAGAGCCACTTGCGCACCTCTGCCTAGGAGCTGGACCTGCTGCTGGCCGCTTCCGGGGCGCAGCGCAGTCTGCGGTGCCAGAACTGGCAGGAAGCCTGCCTCTGCACCCCGGCTGCACCGCTGACCGGGAGCCACCCGAGGAAAGTCCGTGCCCTGACCCCCTGCCCCAGCCCTGGAGCCCCTTCCTGCATTCCAAACCCCTCATCCCCAGCCCCACCCCAGAGCTTGCATCCCCAGCCCAGAGCCCTGACCCTCTCCCGCACCCCCACCCCCCCCCCCAGTCCTGAGCCCCCCCAACCCAGAGCCCCCTCCTGCACCCCAAGCCCCTCATCCCCAGCCCCACCCCTGACCCCCTCCCATACCCCAACCCCCTACCCCAGCCCTGAGCCCCCTCCTGCACCCCAAACCCCTCATCCGCAGCCCCACCCCAGAGCCTGCACCTCCAGCCCAGAGCCCTGACCCCCTCCCGTACCCCCTGTGCCAATGGAATCCTCTCTGGGGCCACTGTAGCCTTTCACGGCCCTTATACACCCCCTGAGCAATGGGGGACCAGAATCTGAGCCATTCTTTTATCATAAGTAGAAACAGGCCTGACCCACCCCACAGATCTGAACCTTCCCCTTCTGTGAACTTTGGGGAAAGTGCGGATCTGATTCTATACTGGCCCGTCTCTGCAACGGGCCAAGCAAAAACCCTGGCGCTGACATCTCCCAGCTTTGGACAAGTTCTTACCCCGGCCCACAGCCCTACTTGGCAGCTTGCTCCTCTCTCTGATTATAAACATCTTGACTGGAGACTTCACAAGGGAAGTCAGACACAGTACAGTCTTCTACCACTGCCAGCTGGCCCTGGGCAGCACAATTATGGCCAAGAAGGAAGCAAGAAGGACAGAAGTTGCATCGTGAGAAAAGGGGGAGATCAAGATGATGGAAGGTTTAAAAATAATTAAAGCAAAACAAAACTCAAAGCACATCCAACTGAACTGGATAAAGCCTTATGGAACAGTTCTGCAGAATTCAATAGAACATGAGAACCTTTCTATAGGATTTTTGAAGTGTCTTATTGATTGAGTAGAGAAATCTACCCCTGCTATAGAACGCCATAGAGTGGTTCAGACTATAGGTTCCCAACCTGGAGGTCATGACCACCTTGCCTTGCGCAGGTCCTATTGCTAGATGGGGTCCCAGTTAGTTGGGTGGGGGGGGGTCTTGGGATGGAAAAGAGAATAGCTCAGAATCACTGGTTTAGATAAACCTCCCTGTTAAATCCTAGCTAGAGCCCATAAAATTACCCTTTATTGAAATGCCTCTATGAGGAGTATCACAGAGATCCCTGCTACTTCTAGCAGGACACAGATTTTGCCATCCTAAGAAGAACAGCGAAAGTAATAGTCTAGTATGTATCATTATATGCAGCCAAGGATTCTGAGGGTCCTGTTATTTCTCAGTCTCTATACCAGCTCTTCTGTGGGGGCCACCGGTAAAAGTTTAGGCTCCATTCCTGTTGAGTTAGGACTGTCTCTGATGATCCTTGTTGTGTGACACGTAGCAACGCACTTCTTCAAGAAGGTTCCTCAAGGAAACCAGCCTTGAACCCAGCGGAGAACTCTGCCTCTTCAAACCTATTACATTTCTATAGATCGCTATTGGCTTCAGCCTGATTCATTTCTAACGGAGTTTCCCACCATGGAGAGAGGCAGGCAGTTATAGGACTGTGTGTGCACATTCAATCCATGTTAATGTTTGTATGTTAGATAGATTCGACTCATACCCACATTCAGATGTCACCAGCCTCCATGTCACGTATCACCTTACTGTCCTGTAATATTCTTATGCAGATAATGGGTCACATTTTCAGCCCCTGGGATGCACAAGTACAAGCCTTTACCATGAGCCTGGGCACATGCACCATGACTGTGCCCACCACTGTGCCAACTGAATGTCCAGAGGACCAGTTATCCCTAATTACGTGTGTGCCTAGGTGCGTGCTATCTAGGCACCCAGAGGCACACCTGTTCTTGCCTAGGGTAGATCTGCATATCTAGCCCAGTGGTGTTCAAACTGCGGGTCGTGGAATGTCAGGCACTGTGTCGCGGCGGGGCTGGTCAGCACTGCTCACCGAGCCGTTAAAAGTCCCGTCAGCGGGGCTGCCAAGCTAAGGCAGGCTAGTCCCTACCTGTTCTGACACCGTGCTGCGCCCCGGAAGCAGCCAGCAGCAGGTCCGACTCCTAGGCGGGGGGGCCACTGGGAGCTGGGGGGCAGCACACGTGGGCGAGACCCACACAGAGCCGCTTGCGCGCCTCCACCTAGGAGACGGACCTTCTGCTGGCCGCTTCCGGTGCTCAGCGCGGTCTGCGGTGCCAGAACTGGCAGGAAGCCTGCCTTAGCACTCCCGCTGCACCGCTGACCGGGAGCACCCGAGGTAAGTCCGCGTCCCGACCCCCTGCCCCAGCCCTGAGCCCCCACCCCCAGTCCTGAGCCCCTCCCGCACCCCAACCCCCTACCCCAGCCCTGAGCCCCCAACCCAGAGCCACCTCCTGCACCCCAAACCCCTCATCCCCAGCCCCATCCAAGAGCCTGCACCCCCTCCCATACCCCAACCCCAGCCCTGAGCCCCCTCCTGCACCCCAAACCCCTCATCCCCAGCTCCGTTGGGTCGTGGGCATCAACAATTTTCTTCAACTGGGTCGCCAGAAAAAAAGTTTGAAAACCACTGCTCTAGCCAATCTATCAGCTACTTTTTTTTAAAGTTTCTGTTTAACATTACAAGCCTTGTCTAAACATTTTTTTTGTCTGCCTCTGGGTGAAGATCTGATACACTGTGTGTCTGACTCTGCGTGTAGCTCTGACGCTCGGTGTTTGTGTATCTGACTAATCCTGAGACTTTCTCTTTCCTTCTTCACCTGACTCAGAAAACAAACTGTAGCCCGGGCTTGTTTGGCTTTCTTTGCCGGGCAGGTTATGCCTCATACCCAGGACACGGGGCCTGTTCCTTCCTTGAAGGAATCTTTGCTTTCTGAAATAACACTGCAGAGCAGTACCATTAATCAACTTCAACTGCAGTTCCTTCCCACCATCCCAGGAAACCCAGCCTTTCCTTCAACTCTTTCTACTTCAAAGCAGCTCACCTTCGACTCGGTTTTCCACATTCCAGGGCACCGCCAGTGCCAGCAGCAAGAAAGAAGCGATAGACGTGCCCTTCATCTTCCAGCGATCAGGGGCCGGTGGCAGCAAGAGGGCGGCTGTTAAGCAGGCAGGGATTTCCCAGTATTAGGCTTGGCTCCCTCTTAGATCTGGACACAGCAGCAGCAGTGTTCCAAGGACTAGAGGCATGGTGCGGTGCCCAGCCTTTATTGAATATGTGGTTTCAATTTTGATTTTATGTGTGTGTGCAGGCTGGATTTACCACCCCCACTCCTGTCCCGTGACAAAGGAGGAGGGGAAAACCAGTGCTGGGAATGTGGGTCGGTTCCGGGAATTTCCCAGTGTGTCAATTACGTAAAAACCTTTTCCTTATACAGAAGGTAACACGGCACTATCAAAACAGGAGCTGGTGAACGACGCGGGTAGAAATAGTTGGTATAAACGGACAGGGCTCCACTGCAGCCGAAGGAGCCGAGTTAATTTACAAGTGACCCCGTGGCCCACTGTCATTAATCTGAAGCAGATCTTGCTCTCTGCTCGCTATCCTCATTTCAAATGTCAGAGGAAAGCGGAGTGTTGTGGGTGGAATCCCCGTCATTGGAGGTTGGACAAACATCTGTCAGGGATGGGCTAGGTCAGGTTTACCTGGTCCCGCCTCAGCCTGCCGGGATGGATTTGCTGCTCTCTCCAGGGCCCTGCCCAGCCCTACCCTGCTGGGTCACATCAGATAAATGACAAACTGAGCGGCACCGTTCTAATGAGGCTCAAATGGAATGTTTAGATCTGAGCAAAACGCTTCCCCCCCTCTCCCGCCCCCCCTCCTCTCCCAATTCTCTCGCCATGATTCTCCCCTCTCCGGTTCCCATCTCCTTATTCCATTCCCTCCCTGAAGGCCAGCACAGAAAGGGCAGCTTTGATGCAGATTCTGAGGGGTTTTTTTTGTCAGACTAAGCACTGAAACCTTGCCACATGGCAGTGGAAACCTCAGCACCACTGCTGCTGTGGTTTGTTACTCCGGCAAGCTGGAAACCTTAACCTCTGCTGTGGGGTCGAGTAACCCACTCACACAGTGGTTATCAGTGAGGCTGGTGGGGGAGCGGAGCACTTTAGGTTTACAAAAGCTCAACTGCCATCTAATATCTGCTCTAGAACTCAACCTTCTCTGATGCACCGCAACCTTGTGGTGGTGGAGAGGTTTGCATGGGCCAAAGACCCTCAGAGCTGCATTGGCCGGAGCTTTTATACTCCTGGTAGCGTCCCCCTTGGCGAGCAGGCCTGAGGCGAGGCTCCTGACTAACCGTAGTCCAAACTTCACAAGACCCCCAACGGTGGCTCGGGCGCACATAGAGGACCTTCTCGTACTCTGCAGCAGTGAAGGCGGATGAAGGTTGCGGCAGGAAGGAGGCCCCTGGTTGTCTTGGATCTCCTTGCCACTGGGTCAGGGTTTTCCTCCTGTCAAGTTTCGTGTGGTTACCGCTTGCGCACCGGTTTCCCTGTGTTAAAAAATTTCACACACAGGCCTCTGCCAAAGGGCTCAGACCCACACAAAGCCTTGTGGCAATGGATGAGTGGCGGGGAAGACAGGAGCAGTGATTTCTGGGTGTCTTTAGTCCAGGGGTGAAAGTAACTTAAAGGACTTGCCAGTACTTCGGAGTCCTGAGGAGGGGCATGGCCTCCACCGGAAGAGACAGGGCCTTTAAATCCCCAGGCCCTTTAAATCAGGATTTAAAGGCCCGGGTCTAGGGCTGTGGTAGCAGCAGCTGGGAGCCCCAAGCCCTTTAAATCACCCCCCTGAGCTCCCAGCTGCAGAGGTGTCGGGGAGCCCTGGGGTTCAGGGGCGATTTAAAGGGGGCAATTTAAAGGGCCCGGGGCTCCAGCTGCCTCTACCACCCAGGGCTCTTTAAATCGTCTCCGGAGCCCTGCTGCTGGAGCCCTGGGGGCAGCAGGTCTCCGGTGGCTATTTAAAGGGCCCAGAGTAGTAGAGGCAGCGGGAGCCCCGAACCCTTTCAATAGCCACCAGAGCCCTGTCGCCGCTACCCGAGGGCTCCGGCAGGCTCTGGGGGCTATTTAAAGGGCCCGGGCCCTTTAAATTGTCCCCGGAGCCCTGAGATAGCGGCAGTGGGGCTCCAGCGGCGATTTAAAGGGCCCAGGGCGGTAGTGGCAGCAGGAGCCCTGGGCACTTTAAATCGCCACCCGAGCCCCGCCGCCGCTACCCCAGGGCTCTGGCAGTGGGGCTCTGGCGGCAATTTAAAGGAAGCCGGTCCACCCCAGTATGGCGCACCAGCTCTTGCCAGCAGCGGTGGCAGGTTTGTAGAAATTTTGGTGGTGCCCAGAACCTGCCCCTGCCCAAACTCTGCCCCCCCACCTGCCCAAGGCTCTGGGAGGGAGTTTGGGTGGGGAAGGTGGTCTGGGGTGCAGGCCTTGGGCTGGGGGCAGGGGATTGGGGTGCAGGAGGGGTGCAGGGTGTAGGCTCTGGGAGGGAGTTTGGGGATGGGAGGGAGTGCGGAGGGAGGGGGTGCAGTTTCTGGGAGGGAGTTTGGGGTGCAGGGGTGAGGGCTGTGGGGTGAGGCTTGGGGTGGATTTGGGGTGTGGCTGGGGATGAGGGGTTTGGGGTGTGGGAGGGGACTCAGGGCTGAGGCAGAGGGTTAAGGTGCATGGGGATGAGGGCTCTGGCTGGGGTTGGAGATGAGGGGTTTGGGGTGTTGGAGAGGCTCAGGGCTAGGACAGAGGGTTGGGGTGCAGAGGGATGAGGGCTCTGGCTGGGGGGGTGGGTTCTGGGGTGGGGCAGGGATGGGGATGAGTTTGGGGTGCAGGCAGGCTGCCCTGGGACTGGAGCCAGAGAGGAGGACTCCTCCCAGCCCTCTCCCTGCCGGCAGCAGCGAGCTCTGGCGTAGGGACCCCCTTCCCCTCCTCCCCCGGCAGTACACTCACCCCCCCTGTCACTGCACATGCTCCTAGGGCCCCTCTCAGGTCCAGGAATCCCCCTCGCCTCCCCTGTGGTGGGTGCCATGCCAGGGGGGCTGCCATCACATGTGCACCTCCTCCCCTGCTGCTGCCCTTCACTGTAGCCTCACTGGGGGTGGGGGATGGGGCTGTCCCTTGCCCAGCGTGGGGCAAGAGCGGTGACTGCGGGCGGGGGGGCAGCTGTACTGATGGAGGGTCCCACCAGAAAATGAAAGGGTCTGAGGGGGAAGGGCAGCCTGCCCTGGCAGTAGTGAAGGAGGGCACTAGGACCCTGCGGCGGCAGTTAATGCAGGCAGGCAGCATGGAGCTTCAGGGGAGAGATGCGGGGGGGGGGCAGCAAAGGGGGGCCAGCCCACATTCAGGGGAAGCGTGAGGGGGCAGCAGGTGGGGCCAGGGGGAACAACAATGACATTGCAGCTCTTCGTGAGACCCACCGGGCCGATGAGGGCCAAGTAAAAGCGAATGGAGGTGGCTACACCTTCTTTTGGACAGGAACGTCACTGAAGAGAGACACAGTCACGGGATTGGCTTTTCCATCAAAAATAAGATCGCCAGTCAGCTTTCAGAGCTTCCCGTGGGGATCAAGGAGCGTCTCATGACTCTTCGGCTCAAGCTCAGCAACAACCAATAGGCCACGGTCATCAGCGCATATGGCCCAACACTCGATGATGAAGAGGACAATCAGGAGTAGTTTTATAGAACTCTCAATGCAGTCCTCACAGCCACACCTAAGGCAGAACAAACTCATCCCCGTAGGAGATTTCAGTGCCAGAGTCGGACGGGATTTCCAACTCTGGAGAGGCACAATAGGCCAAGAAGGGGTGGGAAATGTAAACCCCAATGGTATTCTCCTCCTCAGCAAATGTGTGGAGCATGACCTGCTCATCACAAATACCATCTTTAGTCAGAGACACAGATTTAAGATCACCTGGAAACAACCTTGGTCCAAACACTGGCACCTCCTTGACTCTGTTATAGTCAGAGCCCGAGACTATACCAACGTCCATAGAACATGAGCTATGAGAAGTACCGACCACTGTTGGACAGACCATCGATTAGTAAGATCAGTCATGTACCTGCAGCTTGCTCCCCCACACCACAAACACCCAAAGACTAAGCAAAAGCAGTACAACGTCAAAGCACTTCAAGACCAAGCCAGCTGTGAGACATTCCAGCAACATCTGGCTGAGAAACTCTCTAATCTGCCTGAAAACATCATTGACATTTAAGAGCACTGGGATCAACTTAAAAACACCATTCACAATGAATGTGCTGAAACCACAGGGTATTCCACTCATTGGCACTAAGATTGGTTTGATGAAAACAATGAGGAAATCCTATCATTAATTCAACAAAAGAAATGCATTTTGTATCTGGCAAAATTATTCCTCTAACAAACAAAAACCTGATGCCTATCACCTGCTTAAAGCCAAAGTCCAAAGGCGGCTACGTGACATCAAAAACAAGTGGTGGCAAGAGAAGACTTCTGAGGTCCAGGGTTTCATAGACCAGGATGACACGAGAAGCTTCTTTAAAGCAACAGAAGCTATATATGGACCAAGCTCCAAAGGCCCAACCCCCTTACGTTCTCAGGATGGCTACACCCTCCTAAAGGACAATGCAGCCATTAAACAATGCTGGAAGGAGCACTTTGAGAGCCTACTAAACTGCGAATCTACGATCTCTGAAGACACCATCAAGTTTATTCCACAACGCTCAGCTATGGAACACCTTGTTGATCCCCCCATCTTCTGAGAAAGTCTGGCATGCCATCACCCAGACAAAACATCACAAGGCTCCAGGTCCAGATGGCATCCCAGCTGAGGTTTTTAAAGCTGGTGGAACAATGTTCCAGCACAAACTTTGCCAACTCCTCGACAAAATTTGGACCTGCGAAGAAATTCCACCTGACTTTAAGAATGCCAACGTTGTTACAATATTCAAGAAAGGGGACAAATCTTTGTGCAGGAAATACAGAAGTATTGCTCTCCTCTCCATCGCAGGGATATCCGTGCCTGGATCCTACTAAACCGCCTCCTCCCCCTTGCCGAGGAACTCCTCCCCGAATCACAGTGTGGCTTCAGGCCATCCCGAGGCACAACCAGCATGATCTTTGTGGCACAACAGATTCAGGAGAAGTGCAGAGAGCAACACCAGGAACTGTTCATGACATTCATTGACCTAACCAAGGCCTTTGACTCTATCAATCGTGATGCCCTATGGAAGGTGCTGTGTAGGTTTGGCTGTCCACAGAAATTCATTTCCATCATCAGACTACTCCATGGTGGGATGACTGCCACCATTCTGTACAACAGCTCAGAGACTGAACCATTCGCCATTCGCACAGATGTCAAGCAGGGCTGTCATTGCTCCAAAACTCTTCTCCATTTACATTGCCGTGCTCCTGATTCTCATCCGTGACCACCTTCCTGACGGAATCGGGAGTGAGTATCGTATGGCTGGTCAACTCCTCAATCTTTGATGTCTCCAAACAAACTCTAAGATCATGAGAATTGGCACCACTGGGTCCTTCAGTATGCAGATGACTTTGTCATTCTTGCACACACCAAGCTGCAAAGCACCTAAATCTTTTTGCAGATGCCTATCGCAGCCTGAGTCTCTCTCTCAACATTGGGAAAACCAAGGTACTCTACCAGCCTTCACCTGAACAAACTACTCTTTATACTCCACAAATCACCGTTAGTGGAGAACCCCTGGAAAATGTGGACCATTTTCTGTACCTTGGCAGCCACCTCTCCCAAGCAGCCAGCATTGACACAGAAATTGAATACAGGATCCGCTGTGCCCGCACATCTTTTGGAAGACTATTCAAACAAGTCTTCAGTGATAGGGACCTACAAACAGGTACCAAGATCTTGGTTTACAAGGCAGTTGTCATCCCCACCCTTCCCTATGGGTGTGAGATCTGGGTAACCTACAGACGACATCTCAAGCAGCTGGAGTGGTTCCAGCAGCGCTGCCTCTGGAGGATTCTCGGGATCAGCTGGGAAGACCAACACACTTTCTCTCTGCAGCCAACACCAGCAGTATGGAAGCGCAGGTCATGAAACACCAACTCTGCTGGGCTGACCACGGTGTACGTGTGCCTGACACTCACCTCCCGAAGCAAGTACTTTTCTCTCAGTTAAGTCAGGGAAAAAGGGCTCGCGGAGGGCAGCGGAAGCATTTCAGAGACATACTGAAAGTACATCTTAAAAAGGGAAGCATGAACCCACAAACTGGGAGGTCTCGGAGCGGAACAGAACGCAGCGGCCCAACACCATACACCAAGCCACAGCCCACTTTGAGGAAAACAGACGTGCTCCGGAGACAGAGACGCGACAAAGGAGGAAAGAAAGGGCACAACACTCCAGCCAACAACGATATCTCCTCCAAGATTACACCTGTCACTTCTGTGGGGAAATCTGCAGGGCACGAATTGGGCTCCTCAGCCACTGAAAAACCCACCAATGAACCCCCTTGGCAGACGTCATCCTCGCATCAAGGGATAGCTGAAGAAGAAGATAGAAATCAACATCTCACAGCTCCCTAGTACCAGCCCAGTGACCACGCACTCAACAGACCAGGCCATGCATGCCAGGAGGTATCTCTGGGCTCCAGTGAAAGCCCCAAACTCCCATGTGCCAGCTGGCTAGTCTATCAGCTCTCCCTACAGCGCAGCCTGGTGGCGTACATCCCCTCGGGTCTATCTTGTTGTCCTAATTTAGACTCTTAGAACCTAGGTGTTCTGAGGCCCCCATGACCCATTCAGCAATGAGACATGTGCTCTATTGAAGTGAGAAGCTGGGTCTTAACCAAACCCCTGGATATGAACCCAGGGTTCAGATGTAAGTTTGCTGCTTTATTCGTACGCTCAGTCTCAGCTGAACACCCCTGCCAAGCACCAGGAATTATGGGTACATTTGGTTTGGCTCCTGATTTCAGGCACCAGCGTTCGGGAGTGTTCAGATCCAACGTTCTAAGAGCCAGGAAGACCAGATCCAGATGCCGGTCATATGAACCTGTGTCCGTGTCACTACACAGCTGGAACCAGTTATCCTCCCCACTGGCCAGGAAGACCAGATCCAGATGCCGGTCATATGAACCTGTGTCCGTGTCACTACACAGCTGGAACCAGTTATCCTCCCCACTGGCAGCCTCAGCGGAAAAGCCATGGATCTGCTGATGCAAGAGGACTAACCAACCCTCTGCCCCCTAGCGATGGGCCTTCCAGGTCTGCCAGGCTGGAGCTTGGATTGCTGCCAGAAAACCGAACTAGTTGACCAGTAATCGTAGTCGGAGCCAATGGAGCGGTCATTTCTCCCCACCTTTGTCTAGCTACGTTATAAACTCTTTGTTGCAGACTCTCTGTTTCTGTGTATGTCCAGCACCCATCACCCTGGAGCCCCGATCTGAGTTGGGGTCTCTAGGCACTAAACCATTGTAATAATAAATAATGGAGTAGTATGTGTGTCAGTGCATGCTAGATGTATACACGTGAATACCCGTGTGTATCTGCACGTAGGTGTGGGAGTCAGTTACTACAGATTTAATTATATAGGGGTATGGACAGGTGCATTTCTGTGGTGGTGCTCTCTGGATTGGTATTTGACCTTCAGGAGTGGGCCTTTAATGGACCCATTGCAGCTGTGATAATGTGTGGTCCTAACGGAGGGAGAGGCGATGGAGTGAGCGAGGGCGGGGCCTCGGGGCAGGAGTGGGCAGGGGTAGGTGTGGGGGGCAGGACGGGATGGGACGGGGAGGGATGCAGTGAGGG